>NC_070636.1:6250428-6850428 GCF_947347685.1 Pleuronectes platessa | reverse complement strand
CACTGCTGTTTGTACAGTACATGTATCCTGATGGAATACTCTCTCTCTCTCTCTCTCTCTCTCTCTCTCTCTCTCTCTCTCTCTCTCTCTACAGATATATATATATATGCAGATGTATATATACATATATCTATATATAATCTAATTCATGGTAGCCTTGGTCAGACTGGCACTCGCATGTCCTTGACGCGCGCACACACACTATATGCACATGCAACATATTATACCCATTTAAAAAAAAAAACATGGTTGCACAACATCCTACTCAGCTGTTATGACCCACTGCCAAGAATTATGCCGTACCGACACAGTCTTTCCGCTAGTACACAGAAAAACGCACTTATTTTTTTGGGGAATGCCACAGGAAAACATCCGCATCTAGTTTAGCTCTGGCAGGAAGTTTATTTTCTTTCTCTTATCAGTTTAGTTCACAGAAGTTCTTCTGCCTACTTGACTTGTGAAAGTATTTGTAGTTGGAAAGAGAGAGAATAGCTGCTTCTCCTGTTTTCTAGTCACAATCTCATCGAACTCTTGTTAAAATAAATAAATAGAGGAATATGCCTTTCTGATTACTTTAAGTGATACATGGGAAATACCCTGTAACTTGATTGTCCTTTGTCTTTAAGTTTAAACCCAGAGGTACGAGCTACGCTAGATTCGCTTCATGAATGGGAGAAACGCATATTTGCTCAGACATAATGGATTTTTTACTGGCGATCAGACTTGTGAACATGCTCGTCATCTCTTCTCCGCCATTCTCTTCTCTGTGTGATGCACAGAGCTCGTACGCTCAGTGGGTTTCCAGTATGTGGGCCGACCCCAGCCTTCCCTGTCCTGAGCCCCTGTGCCTTTGAGGTTGGAAGTGCACGGATCCCTGATGTTGGTGTGGGGCCAGGTTGCCCCTGGCTCCCAGCACCCCCTCCCTCCCCTCCATCCCTCCCATCTCCCCCGTCTCCTCTCCTCACTCACCCAGCCACATCTCTAGGGTCAGATCAGCTCCAGATTGGCCCCCACGCATGCCTTTGAATGGTGGGGCTTAGGCGAGCGCTTTAAAAGGAAGCCCAAGTCTGTTTCCCATTTCGCCCCCCCAACTCTCCACCCTGCGCTCCTTTCTCTCTTTCTCTCACATACACACACAGCTGTCATCTGGCTTTTTAAGTTCTGTGCTGCATTTCTCCAGCTGGAGCTGGTTTATGACATTCCCTCTGCAGACTCTTTGGCCTCTTGCTCTCGTTCTCTCGTTCTCTCTTTCTCCCATTCTCTCTCTCTCTCTCTCTCTCTCTCTCTCTCTCTCTCTCTCTCTCTCTCTCTCTCTCTCTCTCGCTCTCACACACAAATTCAACACAAACTCATTTTTTCCTGTTCTGTTCTTTCTCCTCTCTCCCTCCACTGTCTCCTATTCCTCACATTCCCCTGTAGACGCTGTGGATGTGTTACACCACTTGGTATGTTTGGAGGCAAGAAGGGAGCAAAGTCACACACATACACACACCATGTGTTAGCAGGCTGAGAGAGAGAGGGGGGGGGTGGGCAAGCGGAGGGGAGAGAGGGGGAAAAAAGAAGAGAAAGAGAGGGGAAAAAAAGAAGTCAAAGGAAGCATCTCTTAGCAACCACAGGACAGTAATTACTGTAGCAGCAGCTGGGAGCAAACCAGATTTCCGCTGTGCGTTAAAGCACTGGCGTGGGCTACTTTACACACGGCACTGACTAACCAGAGCCAGCAGCCTCCTCCACATGCAGAGCAGAGAGAGGGAGTGAGGGAGGGAGAAGGAGGAGAGAGGAGGACTAAACCTTCCTTGATGAGGTAAGGGGTGAGTGTGGGAAAAGAGGGCCAGTTGGTTAGTGTCAACGAGGCCAGTTGGATCCTACGTGTGAAGATATCTCGGCGTGTGTCCATCCACGTGTGTGTGTTTCTGAACTTGGACTTGACCTTGAGGAGACATGTTTTATAATTTATTCGGCGAAGAGACAACACAACTTCATATTTAGAATTTAATCAACCCCTTACTGTCATTTGCTGCGTGAACACTCCGGAAGTTGGTTGTGCTGAAATAACGCCGGACACCAGAGCTCATCAGAAGGCTGGTGATGTAATAAGTGACTCTCCTCCCCCATCTCTCCTCACCTCTGCACACATGAATCATGAAACCATTCCTTTTCACTTTGTTGCCATGAGCACTGAAGCGTCACACTTTTTCTATTACAACTACATCGTGTCCGATGTGTAGAAAGATTTTTGCCGATCTCGATCTCGTCTTTGATTGTTATTATTATTATTATTAATAGACGTGTCATCCTCACTGAGGTCAACACTGAGCTTCCCTCTTGTAATTATGCGATTGTTTGGCGTGAGTCGGGAGGAATGTTCGCTCCTATTTGCTTTTCCTCGCTTGGTTTCCAACATGTCTCAGATTTATTTTGTCGTTACGTGCTTCCAGCGCCTCTGTATTTAGGCCTGTGTTTGTAGATTTAGCATCAGTTACATGTTTGGTGGAACACATGCAATGCTGATGGGAACTCTGAGTTCTCAACGGAAGGGCCTTGAGTCATCACCACTCAGCACAGTCATTTGGCCAAGAGTGGGCGCAGGATGCCCCCTGGTGGTTACAAGTGGAACATGCACAGCCTACAGAACACTGAGTCAAAACTATGAAGTGAACTGATTGACCTGTGATGCCTTTGAATGTTATTGGAAATCCTAGATGTTCATGTCTGCAAATAATAGTTTATGTATAAATCATGTAATAATGACACACATCAAAATTTCATAGAGAACATAAAAAAATATGTATATTGCTACTTTGGTTGCTAAGAAATATTCATGTTTTTTTCATTTATATATACGTCCTCCGAATGGGGAACACAAGGTTGTATTCTCTTTCTTTTCATCCTATCAAACTGACCTTACTTGATTTGTTTCCTGTATTTCTCCAGGTGTGTGATGAGCCTCCCTCCTTCTGCACCCCAATGAAAGAGCCATTTTCTCCCCTGAACAACGTGGTCTCCACCGAGCCGTTCAGGGGCTGCTACGTCCGCGCCCAGCCCTTCGACGAGTTCCCCTGCAGCAACCGCCGCTACCTGCCTCCACAGGTCTGCCTGTCCTCTGCTCCGTCAATCGTTAATTACATGTTCCCCAAAAGACCCCATGTTGGTTATGAGAGTGTGGAGTTGAGTGAAAACTTGATGACTTAAAAAGTGAATGTCAAATTCCCTCCAACTGACGGCTGTCAATTTCTCTTGTTTTGAAGGTCTCCTTCAAGTCGACTCGTCACGTCAGTTTCCACATGGACGAGGAGGAGATCGTTCGCATCAACCCACGTAAGGACGTGCTCATCCGTGGCTACGAGGACTACCGCCACCCTGTCATGTGGAAACAGGACGCGGACCGCGAGGACCTCGACTTCCCCAACGCCTTCCAAAAACTGGACAGTAAGAAGTGCGAGTACCTCTTCCCCGACGGCCCCGGTGGGGACTCCCACTCTGGCCCTGGAATTGACACAGCCATCAAGACTCAGCCCTCGTCCCTATTGAAGTCTAAGAACGGCCGGCGGCGGCGAGAGGACGGTGAGCGCTCGCGCTGCATCTACTGCCGGGAGATGTTTAACCACGAAGACAACTGGCGGGGGCAGTGCCAAGATGCCCCCGACCCAATCAAGCAGTGCATCTACAAAGTCAGCTGCATGCTGTGTGCCGAGAGCATGCTGTACCACTGCATGTCCGACTCCGAGGGCGACTTCTCAGACCCCTGCTCATGTGACACAACTGACGAGCAGTTCTGCCTACGCTGGCTGGCCCTGGTGGCGCTCTCCTTCATCGCACCCTGCATGTGCTGCTACCTGCCGCTGCGCGCCTGCCACCATTGTGGCGAGGCCTGCCGCTGCTGTGGGGGCAAGCACAAGGCTGCGGGGTGACCCGACTCCGGGCTCTGGGACACCCTCAAAGCTAGCTAACACAGGAAGTGGATAAAAGCGGAAAATTAAAAGCCGTATCCTTTTTTCATTCCCCTCTCAGACGGGTGATATGTTGTTGATCCCCAGCTCTGAGGGCTTTTGGAGATTTCAGTTTGTGTTTGTCGCCGACAAGCAGCGGTGGAGGACAAACCATATGCTTTGTGGGGGCTCTGAGCATCAAGCTAAGTTCAAGGAGCTTAATCTAAGGAGAGGAAGAGGAAACGTCAAGATTAATAGACTTGGAGATGTTACTAAACACATCTGTACACACACACACACACACACACATACACACACACGTGCATTGATGGAGCCAGGCCACAAATATCAGAACTCTACTACAAGTCATGTGTAACTTTATGAAGGAAAATTGTCTTTTGTACTGAGAGCAGCAAAGTAACCACAAAACAATTCTGCATTCAGAAAACTTCTTGCTGTTTGAGTATGCTAAAAGGGATATGTTCTTGCTTTTTTGTGAATTTGCAGTTGGGTAACAGTGGCCTTTCCTCTACGGCTTAAGCATTTGCTGACAATGTAATGACTGGACAAGAAGACAAGTGCACTAGAAATGGTATTTCCCCCGTTAAGTAAAGGTGCCCCTCTCTAATTCTTGGGGTACTCACTCCACCATATTTAGTGTCATTCTAACATTTGAGAGATGTTGCTGTGGTGGATGTTTGGCCAATTGATTTCCTTGTTTTCCTTTTCCATCGACTCAAAACGTAAGCTTGTTTCTGAAGGTACAGCTGGCATAGCTTTTGACATTCATAATAAGATGTTTCAATGATGACCTTGCCTTCCCGAGGTGATTCAGACCATCTGATTGCATTCCAAAATAAAGGGATCGATTCCATGATTAGAAGGGAAAAATGGTAACGACTCTACCATGCTCAGTTCCCCGAAAATAGCGTTTTCCACGCCACAAAAATAGCATTAGAACCTCTTGAACCATTCAAATCGAAACCGGATACATGACGATTTCATTTACTCCAGTGAATCTCACTTTTAGTCCTTTTATTTACTGCTGTAGTGAAATTGTTCTTCTGTTTCCTCATTGTTATTTTTCCTGCTCATTTTATAATTCTTTTTTTGAAACAAAGGCTGAAATGTTGCTCAACCAGCAAGTTTTGTTTTGGTGAGTACAGGGGTTACAGTGCTCCTTGGTTAAACTGATGAGGCACTTAAATTAGGCTATTCTTTGATTGAGAACACCCTCAGATTTCAGAATTAGTCTGTACATAAATTGTTTTTACTAATTTAAACATCGTATTTGGTGTGAGGGGAAACCCTCCTCTAAGCACTGCTCTCCAAGCTTTGGTTGCGGCACCCTCTTCAAATTCCCATATTTGTCCCATGAATCGTTTGTCGTTCTTCTGACGTTAGTCCACTCCTTCCATGTGTCTTCTTTTAAAAACAGGCCGAGTGAATGAATGCATTGTTGCAGGAATACCTTAGAGTATCTTAGTCATGTGTTTGAAAACAGAAAAGACAAAAAAACATACGGATGTTATGAATGTGTGTGTGTGTGCGTGCGTGTGTGTGTGTGTGCACGTATAGGTCCTCATATGCACTGGTTATCTGATGTCATGTAACGTTACCACTGACCATGTGATTAAGGCTTCGACTCTAAACAGTACTGACCCAGCATCAGGTTTCACAAAACAGCGAACAGAGAGATGATCAGAAGATGCATTTGTCATTTCAGGGAAATTCACTTAAACCCTCTAAAAAACCCTCTTTAACGCGTTGTGTCCTTTTTCTTTAATTCACTTAAAAAAACAAAGTGTAGGAACGATACTTAAACTGCAACTTGTCATTTCTACATTTGGCTCATGTAAACAAACGTGATGTAACGTGTTAATCCGGGAGCTTCAGAGGTGTAGGTGGATTTCTCAGCTCTTAGCAGCGCCTGACGAGCTGTTCCCCAATGTTTCCAGTCTGTAAGCTAAGCTAAGCTAACCAGATTCTGGCTCTAGCTACATGTTTACCGTACAGAGTGAGAGCCGCATTGATTAGACAGCTAATGAGGCCGGGCAGGCTGCAAACCAAAACCGAACATATCTGACTCACACAACAGTTAACTATTCTGAGGAACAGCAGCTCTGATTGGCCACCCGGTGGAAATTCTCCCTCCCTGAGGCATGTTTGAAATGTGCAGCCAAAATTGGTGCGACCACGGCCATGTTTGCTGTTGCTAACCGATATGCATCTCTTCTCGCCTCCCGTCGCTCCTGGTTAAAAAACAATAGAATAATGTCGTGGCAGGAGAAACATTCATCTCCCTAACTCTCTCCCCCCCCGACCGATGCTCCCTTTACTTACTATGCAAACTTTCTAACGTGGGAAACACATTGACCTCCGTGCAGAGCGAGTCAGTGACGGGAACAGGACACTTTAAAGCTACGTGGGTAGACAAACAAACTCCTGGTACCAAACTCCAAACACCTGTAAATACTTAACACTATATTTAAGTACTGATAATAATCCCAGCTTTTCTTTTTTTTGTTTGTCTTTTTATTTTTGTTGTTGTGGAAATTTTTAAGATAGAACTGTATTTATCGTCGCTGTCAGCATATACTGTAGCTTCAATTGACAGCATTATGTACATAGGTCACCTTTTAGTATTATTTCACATTGAAAAGTAGAGGGCGTCTGTGATGGAAAATGACTATTGAGCTTCTAATAGAGTTTCTCTCTAGTTTTGTACGGTAGAAGGAAGGATAGTGCTAACACGGTACAGTTGTGTCAGTCCACTTGTTTCAAAAGTTTGATATATAAATATATAAATATATATATTTACATACACACATATAAAGCTGCTAGATACAATCACTAATTTTATTGTGTTGACAGAGAAAATCAGCTATGAACGACTGTTAAACCCTAAAACTCTCCGGCGGCGGCGTTCGACACCGCCGTACAACCATGACGGCGAGTTTATAAATGTCCGATTGCTCTGCGTGATGAAGTGGACTCTTGTGCATGTGTGCGCGAGTGTTACTCCGTGTGTTCTCGTGTGTGTGCGTGTGTGTATGTTCCGTGTGCGTGTGGGGTTGGTGTGTAACCAAATGTTTGGTTGGCCGCCATATTCTCCCATTGGAATTGGATTGCCCTGCATTCATTGCGAGCTGAACCAAGGTTTGATGAACCTGATTAAAACTTGCTGGCTGAGAAGCAAAATGTAGGATGTGCATTTATACAAAGTGTAGAGAATGCTGAAATAACACTTCTCGTTCTGCATTAACCAGCACAGTGCAACTTCCTGTCATGTACTGTATTATATATATGCAACATGTGTCTGTCCGCTTTAATATATATATTTTTTTGACCTGCATTATATAAGACTTCAGTTTTAACCACTTTGCTGCTAGTCTTTTATTCTCTTTCAATCTTGGAAAAAGTGTGCATATCTTTGGGAATGCATACGAGTGTACATTCTTGACATTGTGTAGATTTAAAAAAAAAAAAAAAGTTTAAAAAAAAGAAAGAAGCTATATAAACCTGTTTCTCTTCAGTGTATTGTTTTTAAAGACGGTTACTTTTCACAGCAGTTGAGTGGTTATGTTTCGATTCCCCGATGCTTTGGTGCACTGATGATACTCTATGTAAGCTTTTTTTCATCTTACAGCGCTTGATGTAACATTTATGTGATTAGTTCTAAATAGTGGAAAACATTTGTGTTTTGAAACTTGCAGTATAAATGGTACTACTCTTAACTATTCTGTAAACACTGCCTGTTTGCTTACTTTTTCTTTATTTTCCACTCTTTGTGCATATTTTCTTTCCTGTGCATCCCTCCCTCTCCTCATCCCCCCCCTCCCTCCCCCCTTTTAGTGCCATCGGCTTTCACATCCTGACAACCTCAAAAAAGTGCCTCACGTCCATCCTAGTTTCCATCTTACAATTTTAACATCTCTCGTTCTGGTTCTATATTGGTTTCTACACGTCTAGGTATTTCCTCTCATGGTTCGAGAATACCAAGTATATGATGTAAAATTTATAGTCCCAATAACTCATGTCATAGTTGTATTTTCTTCATACAGATGTAGCTCATTACTTTTCATAAATATATAATGTAAATATGCATACATATGTTTGTAACTGTTTTTATGTTACATCATACACTTGTAATTTGACATATCAAATAACATTATCATAATAAAATGGTGAGTTTTAATCTTTTGCTGTCTAGGCTTTATTGTGTTTCCTCTATTTACATCTGAACGTACAGAGGATAAAGTTCATTCAAGCTGATGATGTGGTCGTCACGACAGATCGGACACAACAAAGTTATGTGTTCGGAAGGAAGAAGAAGAAGAAGAAATGAAGAAGTCAAACCATAAAAGTATAACATTGATTAGAAGAAGGTACAGAACTTCTTTGACCTCCCCCAAGGGATGTTGTTTTCACCCGTCTGTTTGTTTGCAGTGTTGTGCATGATCGAACGCAAAATAACGTGTTCATTGAACACATTCACTTTTACTCAATGACAAATAATAAATTTGAACGGTGAACACGTTCATATTGTAGCGTCCTCGCGTATAGACGCCAGGAAACTTCTCTCTTTATGTGTAACTTTATTAAAATCCAGCGAACACGACACACTTCTTGTTCGTAGCTCCGACACTCCTACCCAATAACTTTTGGACTGTAAACAGATGCACACACAGGCAGACAAATTTGTAAGCTATAAAAAACAATAAAAATATATAATAAAAAATATCAAGAGTCCTGTACTGATAGCATATCATGTCATGTCGACACAAATAAACATTAATAATGTCAACAATCGGGGTGATTCTTACCTCTATATTGTTGTTTCTTCTCCTCCTCTACTTTGCGGTGCTTTCTGAATTGTGCACCTAATAATTTAATCTTTTTTTAATTCATCTTTGACTCTAACCGCAGTGTATCACCGCAGCTTGTACGTCAGGGACACACCTGAGGCCAAAGCGCACTCATTCACTAGACTGGCACTCAGTAGAGCTCAACAGAGCCGTATAGGTTCATCTCTGATCCATGCAGTTTCCTTGTGGTCGTTGTGTGGTTATTGGTCCAGTAGTTTATTGCATAAACCTGTTGACTGACAAATCAGAGATGAAAACATAACCTCCTTAGCAGAGGTAATAAAACCTCCACCCATTTATCAAGGAAATGTCAACAACATTAATAATTACTAGATACACAACAGGAAATTAAATGTAGTAGTTAAAAGTGAAATGTTTCGAGAATATCTAAATAGTTGACGGGTAATTTTCTGTTGGTCGACTTATCAATTCATTTATTAAAAGCTAATTTTCCCCTGCTACCTAGTCTATAGGGTTTTTATATTGTGTTTTATTTACATTGTATGTATTGGTTTATTTTTGTCGTGTACTGATTGCTGGTTGTACATCAAATTGCCCTTGAAGGATATTAAAGATTTTCTTTTATGGACAACTTTAGTTAATCACAAGCTGCACAAACCAGCTTGTGATTAACCCAGTAGCCAGCAGGGGGCAGCCTCAGGACATCACAGCAGACTGTGATTCGCGTCCGAAGACAAGGTTTGAAGTACTGGGTTATTCTCTTACAATAGGTTTTTAAAGTATGTTAAATCATCCAGTATCTAAAAGCCAAAAATATAAAAGTCATTTTAAGTAAGGCTGTCAAATATATGTAGTAAAGTAGAAAATATTTTCACCTAAGGGGTAGTGATGGATAAGTTTTTCTTTAACAAGTTAAGTCTTTCATTCTCACTTTCCACCTTAAAACTATGAAATGAACTGAACTACGAACTAGTTCAGAATTTAAATGGTGAACTATGAACGTGAACTATTCATGTTTACTTGTATGAACTGAACTTTGAACTAGTTCATGAGGTGTGAATTTGCACAACACTGTTTGTTTGTAAGCAAAAACTACGAGACGACACTTATGGAATGACGAGAGATGTTGGTGCTGATCTGGATCGGAGTGGATCCAGGATTTATTTCTCTAATATTGAGTGTTTTCTTAAATTCCCAGTGTTTGCTCATTAAATAACTCTTACATTACAACTTGTATCTTTGTACGTGTGTGTGTGTGTGTGTGTGTGTGTGTGTGTGTGTGTAATATGTTGCACCTTGATTGAGTTTGTTTGACACTATTGAGTCTTTCTAGTTTGATGTGAACTAACCTGTGGTAGCCAGTAGGTGGCAGGAGAGTAGTCTTTCAGCAGTTTTTCCTTCCATTAACAGAAACTGCTTCTTCTTCTTCATCTCCAATGAAATGTAAAAGGTGTAACATCTTTTATCCTGTGTGTATAAGAAGAGAACAGAAGACCTCTGGCCTCTGCTCGGCTCATGGGGAGTGAGTGTGGAAATGTGAGTATAATCTGCACTTGAATATTTCCTTTAAAAACTTTATCCAGAACCAAACCAGTTAAGACCCGTGAGCAGGTAAATATCTTTTTATTTATTTCTTATTAATGCCCATCACAGTTTTAACGTGCTTTCACATTTTAATTAAAAAGCCTTTGTAATAAAATGTGTAAAATATAAATTAATGATGATATTAAAATGATGTTGAAAGTACACAAACATAAATGAACTGATTATTCAGTAACAACTGCACTTGAGGGTGTTAGATTATTATGTCATAGGCTGTTGAGAATGGAAGCTGCACTATAATATGTTAGAGTAAAGTGTATAAAGTTTCATATAATGGGAAATACCTAATAATCAATACTCGAGCATTAATAATCTGGTTCATTAAGCTAAACGTACGATATCTATATGAAGATATACCATTTTATGATTATTATTATTACTTAAACATTGCAGCAGTAACTTAACGTATAGCTTCCCCCTCTGGCACTCTGGGCAAAACGCTTTTAATAACACATTGGTTCATAGACAATCATTCACATCATATCATCATACATTACACTTCCTTACATTTCATTTAGCCGTCTTACAATAAGTGCATCAACCATGAGGGTACAAACCCAGAACAGGAAGAATCAAGAGAGTACAAAAGTAATTTATAAGAGTAGCAGCTGGATCAGAAGAACATGAAGATACAGTATAAAATATTCCAGGTTTTGGACGACAAACTTTAAGAATCAATAAAAATGGCAGGAAACTTGTTAAATCCAGTCCACACGATAAAAGTGACTTTTTATATAAAACTTTACAGACTGTCGGGCCTTGGCAGTGGTTTAAACTAAACCAAAGTTTCTTCTGGGAATGTTCCCACATCTTTTTCTTTTCTATCTAATGAGAATCACACTATTACGAGTGACTTTGTTTTCACAGCAGAAAGTTGTAACAAATGATTCCTATTATGAATATATCGATGTCAAATGAGACTCTACTATTGTATGAATGTGACGTTTGCATAGGGGCTGCTGGGATCAGCTGAGGGTCCAGTAGAAGAGGAGGGAGCTTCCACAGTGTCAAAGGCCACTGCGACATCACCACCCTGGATCTGAAGGATATACAATCAATCAATCAATCAATCAATCAATCTGTATAGCACCTTTCATCAGGTTAGTGTAGTTCAATGTGCTTCCCAGAATACAACAAATACAAATATTGATAAGGAAGTATGATAAAATATGGAATTAAAAGAAAAGACAGAATAGGATGTATTACCTAATGCAGTTCTAACAAAACCACCACAGCATAAGAACAAGTATCAAAACACAAATAGATATCCATAACTTTAACTTTCACATTAAAACTTTAGAACTTATGATGACATGATTATTTTATAGCGTTATTACAAGATAAATAAAATCACGGGAGGAGGTATAAACTCTATAAGTGACGTGTTAGTTTCATATCTGTGAATTTTCCCACCTTGTTTCTTCTCCATCCGATGAGAATCACCACCAATATTACCATTGCGGCAAAACCCACCACCAGACGAATGTACCACCACCAATCTGTGAACAGAAAGACGAGAGCTTCAGTTTCCTGTTCAGTCCAACTTCCTGTATCTACACATGTTGTTAACATGAAGTCTGTCAACACGCAGCAGCACAGAGACGAGTGAGAGGTGCAGTGAATATTCAGTACCTGTTGACATCTCGTTGTTTCCTGGAGCTGGTTTGTTCTTTGCTTCTTGAGAAAAAGAAATGTATTAACAAATGGAATTCATTGGATCAGGAGCAGTTCATTGTGTTCTGTGTTTCCTCACCTGATGATGGAGGGATGAGGGAAAACGTTCCCTCATTGTGAAAATCCTTCACTTTACATGTTAATGAGCTATAGTTCTTTATCTTATCTTTTGAGAATCTCACATTGGCCGAGCAGTGAAACTGAGATGTCTTCAGGTCTGTGTTGTTTTCAGGCACATCTAAATTCATATACAGCCACTTCACTTCAGTACAGATTCCAGATGGTGTCAGAAAGCAGCTCAACTTCACCTCATCAGTTCTGCTGTGCTCAGTCACTGGTGATGATGGAGATATTGTGAGAGAAAGATAACAGGAGTGAAACTATGTCCATCAGAATGATCACAATGTTTTTATGAAGAGACTCTTTTACTCACCGTTGACCACAGAGATCAAAACCCGATGATCTTCACGTGTTTGTGTTTTCAGGTCAAACTGTCTGCATTCGTATCGACCAGCATCTTCAGCTGTGACCTCCCTGATAACCAGAGAACAGTCTGCAGCAAGACGCAGTCTGTCTGCTTTAGATTTGGAAATCTTAGATGTGTCGAGCTGCCTGTTTACAAACAGGTTTACTGCTCCAGACCACACTGAGTAAGTGAAGAGCCAGGTAGCAGCTCCACAGTTCACATGATCATCTCTCACTTTGTCACAAGGCAAAGTGGCTTCAGCTCCAGCTCTGACGATGATGGAGGAAGATGGGGTAGCGAGCTCTGTGGAGGAAATGAGAGAGAGAAAGCAACAATTAAACTAAACCAAGAAAAAGACTCTTATCTTAGATATTTTCATACACTTCTGAATGTGAGGATTCTTTTACACATAACTTTTTAAATTTAGAAAAAATGGAGCTTGACTGACAAGATAAAGCTGAAAAACATCAACTAGAGTTTTCTCCCTGCATTTGAATGCAGTTCCTGTTTACGTACATTTGTTTCCAGACTCATGAGGTCACTCTGACACTTGATCACTGAAATCAAATCTGTTAAGTTTTCATTCGAGGAGACAACTGGTCAGAATTTGAAGAAATTAGACTTGAGATGTGCGAGAGGCCAAAAACCTGAAACCTTGACCATCAAATCAAACCAGTTAAACCGTGAGTTAAAGGGCAGATCAAAATATGAGGAATGATCCATTACACAAATATACACAACTACAATATCAAAGTACTCATAAACATTTGTCCCCTGAATGTGCTGGACTTGTGTCACAACAGATCAGTGAAACTCTTCACTTTTAAAAGCTAACACAAACAATCTGGTATTATTCTTCTTATTCACACTCATAAATGTTGTGTGATTGTGTTTATTCTCACCTGTAAACGGAATCAGCACCAGTAGCAGTTGTAAAGACTTTTTAATCCGTTTGATTTCATCCATTCTTCTTATTTCTTTATTTCCTGCTTCCCAGTTCTTAGTAGAAAGTGCAATGTGGCGTTTTCTTCCCGTTGGTCACTTCCCCTCAGGGACATGTCTCCTCTGTTATCATGTGCTTCATTTAGACACTTGTCCCTCATTCACATGAGTGATGCAAACATCAGTAGATTCAGTCCAAATAAAGGACGACACACGTCACCTCTGGAGCAGTTTCACATCTGGACTTTTATATTTTACAGGTGGTCGAGCTTGAATTTCTGTCACATGTTTATGTTTTTTTTCCTGTGTTAAAAAATTATAATTTATCTTGAAGTTACTGAATTAATGTAACTTATTCAGGTTCATATTAAAACACATGGAGCCAAGAGTTATTTAACCATTTTTTCAGATCACATGTACATTGAGGACTTTTCTGTAATAAGATTAATAAATAGCATTGGGCTTCAAAATGTTAACGTGAATCAAATGGGATTCTGTGGTTTCCAGCTGTGGATTGAAATAAGTTTGCCTGTGGACCGATAAAGTAAATGAACAAGTAAAAGTCCTTCATGTCTCAAAGTCGTTGTCACATCTTAAACTTCCCTGTGTCTGAAAATAACTCAACACATCACTCAGTGTGACGAGGAACACAGTTTCTTCAGTAGAAACGAGAAGTTGCCTCTCACGTCCGACTCATTTACTGAGAAAGAGAGAAAGAAAGAAAGAAATGTATCCAGTCTTGATAATGAAATCTGTTGTCAACACACAAACAAAGATACAACAAAATCAGCATTAAACTCAACAAGAATCTGACCGTGGGTCTGGTTATAGAGTAAATAATAAACTCTACAAAAGAAAATATACCATTTATCACATGGTTGATAATACAGCAGAAGAAGAAGCAGCAGCTGACGGACAAGAGGCGGAGGAGAGAGAGGAGATGGAAAATAAAAGCAGAAATTTTCTATAAATGGTCGTCAGCTGAGGTTCAGTGAGGAAATAAAGGACATTACAAAACCAAATCCAGAAAGTCCCTTCACAGCTTTTCATTTCTACTCCTAACTTCTTGCGAGGAGCTGATATTAGTACTACTACTTTTACTACTACTACTGCTAATACTACTACTACTACTGCTACTCCTACTTCTAATAATAATAATAACAACCTTTATTATTTTTTGTGCTTTGGGGGAAAGACAATACACCAGAGAGATCCAATGAGAAACAATGAATCCTGAGTAGAGAAAAAAGAACAATAGAATAAATACAGCTTTATAAATAAATGATTGTTGCTCAATTTAGTTTCAAAAGGTGTTTAAATGTTTTAAGTTTATTTTTCCTGATGCTTAGGTTTACAATTTAAACCAGGATTGCTCAACCCTGGAAAGTACCAACCACCAATAACATTTCGCTGACCTCAATGTTTACACGGTTTGAGAAAATTGAGGAAACTGGGGGGCACCGTTGAGCCATTTTGCCACGCCCATTGAAATGTCCTCCATAACACGTACTTTTTCACCAATTTCTTGCTTGTTAAAACTCTCAAAAAATCCAATTAATTTGCTAGGAATAAATAAATAATAATTATAATAATAATCGGGCCTTTGCTCAATTATGTTTCGTAGTACTCGTGCACACTGTGCGGAACCTTTGTGCCGGAACTAAAGTCTCGTTGTCCACACGTTTCCCTCCGGCTCCTTTACGTCACCGGAGCAGCATGGAGGCTCTTTCATGAATGGATGAAAACCTTGTGTTCGTGTTGACGCTGGAAGAACAAACTGGACTCGTGGTGATGTTGTGAACGGATAAACTCGCGTGGATATAAAAAAACGATGGAGTGCGACATTCTGGACACGCTGGAGCAGCTGGGGTAAGCTAATGGAGGGTTAGCATGTTTACATTAGCTTGGTGCTAGCTTCCCCTGTCACTGACTCCTGTGTGTGTGCGCGTGTTGCTCCTCCGACCTCCTCAGGTACGACGGGCCCCTGCTGGAGGAGGAGGCGCTGCTCCGGGCCGCAGAGGGAGGCCTTTCCTCGCAGGAGTACGTGGAGCTGTGCCGGTGGTTGGCCTCCAGGCTGCAGCCGCTGTGTGGGCTGGAGGAGACGATCACGTCCGGTCCAGGTGAGACACATGGGTTTGACACGCGGGACCACGCCTCCTCTGTGACGGCGCAGAGCATGTTGCAGCCATGATTTAGCTCCTGGTGTTGATCACGTGTTTTTATGCAGCACACGTATGTAGTTTGATCCCGGGGGTGGAGATGCACGCAGGTGTAAACTGGAAGACTTTGTTGTGGTGCACTGTTGCAGGTTCGAATCCCATTTGGGGCCTATCTGTGTTTGCATGTTCTCAATCAGTCGAACACATCTGATTTGTACAGCCCTTATTTAGAAATTACAAATGATCTCATAGGGCTAGAGTATAGAAAAACTACCGGTCAGGGGTTAGAGCTGTCATCCTCTAGCCAGAAGGTCGGCGGTTCGATACCAGTCTTGCCTAGTCTGCATGCCGAAGTGTCCTTGGGCAAGATACGGAACCCCTAGCCTCTAAGTTGACTGTAGCTGTGATAGTGATCAGTTGCTGGTCTCTGTATGGACTGGGGACCATTCTGGGATGTAGACCCGGTTCCACGCCCCCCCCACCAACCCCTCAAAAAGGATTAAGCCTTAATAGATGAATGTAAATGAACTGGTCACTGTCCTCTAAAGATTTACATCCCATTGGACATTTGAACACAACATGGTGTCTGTTTCCTGTCCCATCGAACCTCAGAGGACGTGGACGGCCTCCAGCTGGAGATGAGCGGTTTGCTGAAGGAGCTGCACTGTCCCCACGAGGAAGCCGTGTCGGGGATTCTCAAGGGCGCCGTGCGACACACAAAAGATCATCTCAAGTTTGTGTGTAAGTGATTGTCCCCTCACTCGTTGTGTTACGGGGCTCCGAGTGTGTTAGTTCTTGAAGACTGATGTTCCTGTGTCTGTGTCGTGTCAGTGTTCCTCAGCTCGGAGCTTCAAACGGCTCAGATTGTGAGGAGCAGACGAGTCGCCGATAAACACCAGGAGGAGAATCCGCTGTTTCAGGACGTTTCATCGATCTGTGAGACCCTGAAGCTGCCGGAGCCCAGAGGAGGTGACGCAGAGGGAGTCTTCACCCAAATCCAAAACACGGTGGGACAGAGTGAAGATTTATAAAGTAGATTTATTCAATCAGCACTGACAAACCTCTTTTTAATAAGTCGTTTGGTTTTATGTTTATAACTTGATGACATATTCTGAACTATGGTTTAGAAACTAATTTGATTTCGGGGCAATAACTGTTACAGAACTCTCCTCACTTAACATAATCTATGTCAATATTATGTTTATTTCAATCACATAATTGAAAACGACAATTGACAAGGTGTTTGGTTCAACTAATTATTATAAAGCAAATGTTGATAGAACAATGTATTGGCTATAGAATAAGGACACCATCACTATTATTAGTAAATAGTATTAGTAAAACAACTGGATGTTTTATTCTGCTTTTATCACAGTACTTAAACGAACAGAGATACTACCTGGAAACATGTTATACTGTACATTACATTATATACTTTAATTAATTAGTATTATTATTATTAAAATTCTTTTTTTGCCTTCCCTTGGAACATCTGTCATTAAATGTATTGTGTTAATAACACATAAAACCATGTTGTGTCATCATAGGTGGAAAAACTCATCAAAGAGCTTCCTAATGGTTCCATTGAAAGTCCAGTTCTGAACAAATCTCTGAGCACTGAACAGTGGGTACGTAAAACAACAACAACCTGAAATAATCCACGTTGCATTAATGATTAGATCTGTGTTTCCGGAGCTGGTTGTTTTTTGTATCATCTATTTGTGCACTTTGGATTTAAGTCAGTGTCTTTGACTCTGCAGGCGAAGCTGCACGGCATCAACACGGTCCTGTCCTCAGAGTACGAGTGTCGGCGCAGGATGCTCATCAAACGACTCGACGTCACGGTTCAGTCGTTCGGGTGGTCCGACCGAGCTAAGGTACGTTCGGTACAATTCATAAACTGATGAGCAGGATTTTAACGGCAAAATCAGACTGGATCATCGACAAAGAAACACGTCTGCCCACATCCTGGAGAACGTTTTTAATTCAAGTTTAAAAAAAGACACAGACGCCAAGTGACCAAATACTAATAAACACCTAAGATTGAACCCCTGTGTGTTTATTGTGACATGTTAATTTAATGTTGCATGTATGATTTGGAATTCAATGCGCTTAAAGCTCTGACTCTGAAGAACGGGATCCTCACCCTAAATGACTGGACTCTCTCTCTCTCTGTGTGTGTGTAGGTGAAGGTGGACAGCATGGCGAGCGCCTATCAGCCTAAGAGACACTGTCTGAGGCCACAGTCCCACGTGGACATGGCCAAGCTGCTGGCGGCCAGAGAGGACATCTGCAACGTGGTGAAGACGAGCAGCGGCTCCAGCAGAGACAAAACCACTTGCGCCGTCAACAAGGTAGAGACAGACGTTTATACCTTTTCCCCGAAACCTCCTCGATCAGAAATTTGTCATCAGTCAGAAACGAGCGCTTCTCTTCTCTCTCCTCTCACAGGTCCGGATGGGCCGAGTACCAGACAGAGGGGGGCGTCCCTCCGAGATTCAAGCCCCGCCTCCCGAGATGCCAGCCTGGAAGGAAAGACAAGATGGCGGAGGTGGGTGGGGAGGACGTGGCGGCAGAGGACGTGGAGGAGGAGGAGGCTGGGGACATGGCGGAGGAGGTGGAGGTGGATGGAGAGGCGGTCGCGACGGAGGGTGGAACCAAGGAGGACATGATGGACACGGAGGGAAGAGAGGACGGTTCTAGCATTCAATTTCTAAAGACTTTATATTTTTGTGCAGTGATTTTATTTTCTTCATATGAACTGAATCCTGCTTCCTGTGTTTTCATGGACGAGGGACATTTCCAAAAAACGAAAGCAGACTTTGCAGTATTCAGAGACAAATCTTCCTCCTCTGGATGATTTCAAATGCTCCTTTTTTTTTTATAGAAAACTTAAATCAGTGTTTTATTTCCCTTAATACTCTTGTTGTGAAAATATGAGATATTATGTCACTACGATAGGAATAAAAATAGAGAATCGTTATCCTGAACAAGGGTTTTTAACTGATGTAGACATAAGTTGAGAAAAATTAGATTGATTCAGCATCTGACTCGTGTTCTAGTTCCTCTGAAAGATTAACTATAAAATATCAATTATTACCTCATTTATCAGCTCTACACACGACTGTAATTCTCTTTGATCTCTGGATTTGTAAAGAAAAAAAATAAAGAATTATGATGTAACCTGCCTCTGATGTTTGTAATGGAAGTGGCTCATTCCTACCACACGGTGGCGTAACAGACTCTCAAACTGAGCAACATAGCAGAGGACGGTTTGTTTCCAAATATTTATTCTCGTTTGTTTTTCCAATTGTTCTTCATTCAATAGATAGTTTACACAGTTTGTACAATAACCAATATTCATTCAAGCAGAATTTTACATTATGAACAGCAGACCTGTACAGTTACACCTTGGCCACAGAGAGCTTTCTTTTCCAGTCTCCAGACTAAGACTCAAGCAGTTTCTCAAAACCACAAACAAACAAATCTCAAGCAATAAAAAACAAAACAAAATATGGATGTTAAAGATCCGATATCACTGCCTGTGTATCTTTGTCAACAAAAATATCAGGGTAAGAAAAATGAGCGACAATCTCTTCACTTTGGCCACAAAATAAATTTAGTTATTTCTTAAACTGTAAATCTGCAAATTTATATCAAACCGATATAATTAACATGATTTTCACTTAGTGTAAACTTTACATAGTTCCTGAACAGATTCACTGGATTTCTAAACGCTCCTTAGAGCAGCTGCAGGAAAGAGACTGTGTCCGGTTCCAGTTGAGCGATTCTGTGTTTGACTGTTAAATAATCCAGAGGCCACAAGAAGAGAGATTTCTCACTGGATTGAAAATAAGAAAAACCAGACGCAGTGAATCCAACTGTTAAGATCCAGCTGTTGGTTTTTAATGCACTTCAAAATAAGAGCACATCTGGACTCTCGGGGATCTAAAGTGAATTCATAAATATGATCGTTTGCAGAGATGTTTCTCAAAAGGCTTCACTTCAATGCAACAGGAGCAATAAATGACACCGAGGGAGAAAAATTCAAAATTTCCTTCATATTATTCAAAAAAATATACAGCATGTTCCATTCAGGCACTTCATCCTTCAAATACAGCACTGAGTTGATTTCTAAAAACATTTCATCATTTAAAAAAAGAAAGAAAAGTCATGAATAGTATAAAATTACTTTTCCAGTTTTACTTTCAACCCCCGTAAAAACAAACCCCGCTGCAGATGTGCCGACGCGCATCTACTTTCCAACATACCCGTCTTTATTTCAGCAGGTGGTTTGTAACAGGGGGGAACAGATGTTTCACACAGATGAGGAGGAGGAGGGGGGGCGGGGGGATACGTGTTACTGCATCTTTGAACCGTCGGCTCCGAAATCAAACCCTGATCAGAAAGTGTTCACCTCATCGACACAGAAACGTCCTTCACGATCAGAATCAACAGCAACGGCAAAACAAGACATTTCCAAAAGTGTCTCTCAAACAAAATTAAATCAACCGTTCTCAATACACACCTATGATAAAGATCAGTTTTTTAATGCAGCTTAAACATTGGTTCATTATGTACAGCGACGTACTACAAAAGTGCTGGGGCTTTATTAAGAAATAAGGTTCGTAAAAAATTATATAATACTGTTTAGAGGCAGGTTTTTCGCTCTTCATGCTCCTTCATGTTGCATGGCGTCTGTTTTTCGCTTTTGTATAACCACACATCAATACTTCAGCCCTGCCCAGTTTAACACTCGGCCCAAACAGGCTCCACCACACGGCTGCTACATTAAAGCAGGTTTCTACAGCTACTTCATCGTCACTGTGCAGTTTGGCATAAACCTGGAACAACGTCCACCCTGAAATCGTCTCTTGATGGCAGTGCACGCTGACGGGGGGGCCGGACAGGCTCCCTGGCAGCGCTCAGATCAGCCGGGAGTTGCGCAGGTACTGGATGAGGACCTTGTAGATGAAGTTGTACTGAGACAGAGTCTGAACCATCATCATCCTCTGAGTGCGCAGCTTCCACAAGACCTCCGGGACGTTCAGCGGCTGAAACAGACAAGATGCAGAATGTGTGTGAGAGAGAGAGCATTGATCTGAAAACACTGAGGGCAGGGAAAACGAGAAAAGAAAAGCGAGACGTGGTGTCATTCAAAGTGAGACGTGGTGTCATTCAAAGTGAGGACGTTACCTCGTTGTGCTCCAGACAGGCGATCATGATCTCAGACAGGACGACCACTCCAGTGCGTCCCACTCCGGCGCTGCAGTGGACCAGTACAGGTAGGTTTGTGTTCTTTGGGTCACTGATGCTGTTGGTGTGTCTCCTCACAGACTGGATCTCCTCCAGGTACGCTGGGAAAACACGAGAAGGTTCACGTTAGACTTATTAAAGCCTCATCAACCGGACCTGTTTGTTCACCTGTTTCTACATATTTCAGATTTTTCCATAAAGGTCAAAATCCTGGCATCACCCCCCAAATAACATCCGCTGGGTTTTTCCGTGGCCTGTACCCCCCCCCCCTTATACCAAGTTGAGAAAACTTGGTATAAGGTATAAAAGCTGCTTCCAAGAATGCTCTGGACATGTTCTTGTTGTTGTGAAAGCCTCTGACCACGTCCATCTCATTCTTTATATGTGAAACGTGATAATTTAATTTCTGAAGCCTCAGTGACACATAGGGAATCAACTGTTGCAGTAAATGCAGTCGTAACACAGGACTTGATCCAGAAAGTTTTACTCACTGAGGAAACCTTTGAAGTCCTCAGGGCAGCCGTGATCAGGCCAGTCTGTGTACTGCAGGTGCCAGACCGTCCTCTCCTGGCCCGTCAGGAGGTGTTTGATCTTCAGCCCCGTGGTGGCGTAGCAGCCGGACTCGGTGCGGAAGCGGGTGGTGATCTTGAAGCGCCCGTACGTCACCGTGTTGTGGCGCGTTCCCAGCCGAGGCCAGTACCGGAAGCTCTTTTCTCGGCCGCTCTCCTGCAGGGGGAGGGTGACAGAGGAGGGTCAGTCCAGGCCAGGATGAGAACTGAAATATGTGGAGCTGTAAATATGAAGCGTAACACACCTCCTCCGCAGTGACCATCCCGATGATGGAGACGCCCTGCTCCCACACCATCTGCCAGAAGTCCTGACACGTGTTGGACATGGGACCCTGCGACGCGATGTAGCTCCATTCCTGTCCAGCGACCGTGATCTAATGAGACACAACACCAGTGTGTTTAAAGATGGACCTCATCAGTAATAAGAGCAGAGAATGGAAATCATTCAGAACCATTCTGAACAAATTACTATTTTACTGAGAAGTCGTGACAGAAACGACGTCATGGAATAAAACATACATTTAGTCTTTACTCTGAATTTGTAAAATGATGTGAAACGTTTTTAAATCAGCCTGTGTAGAGCCTGATTGAGATTAAAAACCTGTACATGTCGTGTTGCAACTTACTCTGATGTGTGAGGCATTGATGTATCCCGTGTTGTTCTCTTTAGTGGGAACCAGCTCCACCCGGTTGCTGTCGTAAGGCAGGACGTCCTGGAAGCGGTTCTTGTCTCCGCTCTCGGGCAGCTGGGCGACGGTGTATTCTCCTCCCGGACGCTTTGGGATTTTCTCGTATTCCTTCAACAGCTCGCCCATGTCCATGTGCTGCTCCAGCAATTTACACTGATACACAAACAAGAAAAGTAAAAAATGTAAATACATCGCTGTCGTAAATGATACAATCCTGATACAGGAACAGCTTTCGTTAGTTTAATAAATACGTGTTATGTTTTAAGATGTCTGGTAAGATTCCATAATCTTTGAATCATAACTAGTTCGGAGTCTGATACACGAGCAGCAGCTCATTTACTTTCTGTTACTGTAAAATCTACAGCTGTTGGACGACATAGTTTCCTGTGAGCTGTCGTCATTACATTAATCGGCTCCTTGACAAACGAGATGTTTTAATATCATCTTAGTTCCGATGACGTGTGATCTGCAGTGGGGGAAGTTGTTCCACATGTAAATCAACAGGAGAACTCATACAATAATTTACCATGTAAGCCACTGCCATGTGTAGAAGTAGGGAACTGGGAGTTAGCAATAAACTACGTGTGTTGTCGAAAATACTTGCATGTGTGAGACATCTCGGAATGAGACGTGTTCTCATTTGCTTTTACTTAGTCTTGACCTCATTAGCTAAAGAGGTCATTTAGTGAAGTGTCAGGAATTTATGTCCACACGGTCAGGATCAATAATGTTGAGCAGCTGAGTCGGATGTGTCATAACACGGCAGCAGCTACCAGGTGTTACCAACACCCACTAAACAAGCAGCTCCCGGTCATTAGCTTTTTACAATGAATAATAAAACTCATATGATCTCATTGGTGTTCAATGTATAAACTCAACATTACAATTGTTATTGATTTAAAAAGCTGCATCTTTTTAGAGCAAATCAGTGTCAACATGGAAGCTCGGCCCTACCCTCTCGTCGTTGGAGGCTCGTTCTGGGTCGTCCTTGATCTCGTCAAACATCGGCTGCCTGGACACCGACAGGCCGTTGAGCTTCGCCACCTTCAGGGGGCCCATCTTCTTCACCTCTGACCTCCCTCCTTTCTTCATGCCCTGGCGTAGCAACAGCGTGGAGAGACAGAGAAAAGGTGAAGATCAATGTGTGTAAATGTCACACAGAGAGAGAGAGAGAGAGAGAGAGCGGTATCAGGTAGAAAAGGGGAGTGACAGCACAGCTTTCGAGCAGAATGTCACCGATCCAGTTTGCAGAGGTAGTCCAGCGACATTCTTTCTATGTGTCAAAGTGAGTCTGTTTACGTCAGTCGACGCCAGCCAATGAGATGACTCCAAATGCTTTTCTACAAGCATACTCTTGTTATTTTGATATAAGGCACAGACATCATGTGACTGAGACAAACTGAATTAGAAATAGCTTATAATGATCAGGTTTGGCCAAATTCATCACTATAAGCGGTTGATTACTTTAAAAGAATTGAGTAGCTTCTTTGTCATAGTCCCAGAACTTCTCTCTCTCACACACACACACACACACACACACACACACACACACACACACACACACACACACACACACACACACACACACACACACACACACACACACACACACACACACACACACACACACACACACACACACACACACACACACACACACACAGTTTGTGAGAAAAACGTTAAAATAAAAATACAGTATTGTATAGTTTAATAAAAAGACTCACTGCAGGGGGTAAACCTTCCACAGTTTTCTTCCCAGGAGGCCCATCAGACACAGGCCTCTTCTTGAAGTCTGTTTTAGTCTTCTGCTTGGCCGGACCACTCAGGTCTCCCTCTGAGACTGAGGGCATAATCCTGGGCTGTCTTAATTCCGACAGCAGGTACAGAGGCTCGCTCTCCTGGATCAGAGGGTGAACCTTGTACGTCAAGGAGCTAGTTATGGAGGGGTCGAGGGAAGAGCCTATGGGATAGGCAGGAGGAGGCTCGATGGGAGTCTGTTGCTGAGTCGGCAGAGAGGAGAGAGATGTGAGGCTGTGATGCTGCTCTGGAACAATGGCTGCGATTGCGTCCTGAGAAAGTGGAGTGTGGCAGCCGCTTTCATCCTCAAACTCCTCTTCTTCGCCACTGCTGTGAACCAGCATGGTGGCATCTGAAAGGGACTTCTTGTGTCCATACTGCACGTCCTCTTTAATGTCACCCCTATCCTCTGTCTTCGTACGCTCTAAGAACACATTGAGCTGGGAGCCCTGAGAGCGACCGCCACGCAAGACTGGAGGGGGCGTAGCAGCTTCAGCTGCCGAGGAAGACACAGTCCGTTCTTTGACCCTCATCCCCTCCAGACTATGAGCCAGTCCAGCGATCTCAATGGAATTACGCTTCTGAGAGTTGTACGGCTGTCTGTGGGGGGGTCCGTAGTACAGAGGCTCCGACACCTCCTGCAGAGAGTGAGCAACAGGCAGACTGTCCTCCTGGAAAGTCTGGACTGAGTGGTGCACGCGCCTCGTGATGATGAGGTCTGGGTTGCTGCTGCTGACATACAGGTGACGCGACAGGTCAGGCGTGCTGTTGGCAGGCCGAGGGTGGGCGTATGGGTAGGGGGGAGGTGGTCGGTACACTTGTGTTCTCATGATGTTGGGAGCTGGATACTCCTGGGCTTGTTGTAACTGGACATTAGTGAGCTCTGGGACACTAACCGCCCCCACTACAGGCCTCCTCTCAGTAGGGTAGGGGTATGGAGAGGGGCTATGGAAGCTGGAGCCCAGATGGAAAGGGTAATGGTAGTGTTGGGCTGCTCCGCCATGCTCCCCCCTTATCTCTGGCTGACTGTATACTAGAGGGTCCGGTCTGCTGTAGGCGTAGGAGTTTCCAATGTTTAGGTTCCTCATTGAGTGGCTCTGACGATGCGCTTGAGACAAAACCATCCCTCCTCCCACTCCTCGGTTCTTCTGACGCATCACTGACTCGTAATCAGGGGTGGCACGGTAAGAAGGGGGGATGAGAGCGCTGTGGCGATGGGAGGGGACGTAGTCTGGCCTGGTGATATCGCTGGTGATGGAGGGATTGGAGGACATGGGTGAGGGTTGAAGGTAGTGTTGAGGATTGGTTAGAGAGCTGGTGCTGTGGGCGCTGTAGACGCTGCCGTTACGTAATCGCCCTCCACTGGTGTATTCCAGAGGAGGGCAGTCCAGGCTGGTCTGAGAGTGGTAGTAGTAACCATTCTGAGTGTTCATGTACAGGTTGTCTGTGAGAACAAGGACAGCCCCAGATGGGTACAGAATTATAATTAAATAACAATTATATTTGGTAAAACATAGAGGAAAAACACAAGTAACATTATGTAATGACTTAAATCTTCTTGGGCACTCGCTGGAAGTTTCTTTTTACAAAGTAATTACCTTGTGATGATGAGTAAGGCTCTGTGAAATGGCCATTGTAGTGCATTTGGGGAGGTGGCATCATGTAGGCCTGAGGCTTTGGCTGTAAATCAAAAAGAGAGGAATTCAAAAACTGTTCACATAATTGAAATACTGCTCTCTAAGGAAATACTAAAGTACTTTTAACATTGATCACAGGCTGCAATGCTTACAAAAGTTGTACACAAACATACATAATGTGAACGGAGTGTTTTGTGTGTACTTGAACATTACCAGAGAGATTCTAGTTGAGGATCTCCGTCGAACTGGGTTTACAACTGCGGGCTGCGTTTGGCTGTTGGGAAAACAAATGTGACAAAACAGAACATAACGATTACTGACACTTTTCCAATTTCTTACAGAGGAATATATATATTCTATATGTAGAATATTTATATAATTTATGGCTGTTTAACTTAACTTTGGGACGCACACACAAACAAACACACTAAGGTAAAACACAGTGTACAGGTCATCACATTTTAAACTCGTCACACATCACTTCCCAAATTCACCATGTAACATTATTGCTGCAGTGCAAAGGCAAACCCGCAGAACTGGAGATTAATCTGAATTTGAAAGTTAAATATTTGAGTGTTAAATGTGGTCACATTTCAGATGGTATGAACTGAGGTTTGATCACCTAAAAATCAGAGAAGATGAGGATTTGAAATGAAACACTTTAGGCTACACATTTTAAATATACATTTCTTTTACTTGGATAAAAAAAGTCACTATATGTTTCTGAGTTCAAAGGTCCATTCAGACACATAAAATCTGTTTGCTTTGGTTACTTTTATGAAGGGGAGTGACAAAGGGATGGGTGTTGGCACCTGCTAGATAGGCATAGTGTAGGCGGTGGCTGACTGTGTTGCTCACCCCTTATTAGAAGGCAGAGAGGGACGAGAGAGCATTGGAAAGCGAGGAAAAGATAGAGTGAGGAGGCACTTCTGGGAGCCCTCAGTGGGGAGGGGGTCACACTCCTCTCTGAAGAAGAGAGGAGGAGAGGAGGATAGAAGTGAAGTGAAGGCAACGCCAAAGAAAGAGGAGACACACGCATGAGACAACATGGAACAAAGAAACAGGAACTCGGCTAGACGTGTTAAAAAGAAGAGGGGGGAAAAAGGAAAACACTTACAGGCTACTCTTGTTAATCTTATAAAACTTGAGTCTGGCCAGACACATCCGGCAAACATATTTGGAGGTTTCCATGTCTTCCTACATGAAAAAAGAGAAACAGAAAATAATCAGATGGCAAGAGGATTAGTCCAGATGTGTTGTTTTAAAGTTCCTGCAGGTTTAAGACTTGTTAAGACCACAATGACATAAATTTAAAAGCATTGCTTTATGAAGGAACATCCCAGAACTGCTCACACTTCCTTAGAATTGAAGTAAGCTGAAGCAGCCGAGTACAGAACAGCCCTTGAAATGCCACATTAGTAAGGATCCTTACTCTTTGTTTGACCGGGCTGTTTGTAGGCTACTGGTTCCACATTGGTCTTGTTGCTAGTTTTATTAAAGCATGCTCATAACATTACAAACTGCATGCTGCCAAAACATTTCTCATTTTAAAGTGTGTTGGAAGTATTAAATGAATATTAACAGGAACCTAGCTGTATATATTAAAGACCTTGCACATGTGTTAACATATTTACATTTACTTTTCAAAGGCCTAAATTAGGGTTATATTTTATTTTTAAACTTTTTAAGACTCAACCTTAACCTTGTTTTTGCTGAATCAAGTTTACAGAAACCAGGTTCCCATTCAAGTGGTCTCAGACCTTTGGACCCCACTGTGCAAATAAAAGCATCTGTGTATTCCCTCTACTAATAGTATGTGACTTTATGACCTACTCATACGCAAACAACAAAAGTTACAGACACTAACACACACACACACACACAAACACACAGGTGCTTTGTGAAGACTCGCTGATGATAATCTCAACCACAAAGGCCATCTCCAAGTTGTGCTCAATCCAATAAGCGATTGCTATGTCCCCGGGGATGGGGCGAGAGAAGAAGGTGTAATGGCAGCAGAGACTTACGGTCTGGAACTGAACACTCTCCTCTCTGTTGGCGAGCTCCAGGGCAAAGAAGGACCTGTTGTGACTCATGTTGTTAATTTCATTCCACCTACGCAGCCAATTAAAACCCAGTGGCCAAGAGAGAGAGGGAGAGAAAAAAAAAATGACACATGATGTCATGGCGGTCCCAAAACCTCATGGCATTTGTGAAGAGACTGTCTGCTTTAACAATGCATAATGAAAACCCATACACATCCCAAAACCTCATGGCATTTTTTTAATGGACTGTCTGCTTTAACAATGACTAACATAAACCCATTTGCGAGTCACGCTGTCTGGGGCTTAAAAGGTATGCACATAGATACAGTTCAGCCTAGGCCAAGAATGTTCACTTCCTCACAGGACTGTCAAATAACGCCCCCACAAAAAATCCTTATCAGCTATGAGCGTCTACCCGACTCATTTCCTCTCAGGCCACGTTCAGGTCGAGAGAACTTTAAGAAACATGATGGGAGACAAGCTCTGCCAAGAATAGCTTGGTAGAGCTTTACCACTACACTGACAGAATCATCTGATTCAATGTAATTACTGCTGAGAGTCACGAGTTTGCAGACAAAGCTTTGATTCAATGCTTTCATTCCAAGAAGTGGCTCTTATAGGCTGACTGTTCGGCGGAAACTAACGTTCAAACAAAGGTTCTCTAACTTGTCTCTTACCTGAATAAAAGATGCGGCCTTCCGTTTTTGTGTTTGACAAAGATGCCGTCAAGGCAAGATCCAATGGTGACGTCTGTGCCTGTGCTGTCCTGTTTCGATAAGAAGACATGGACATTCACAGATGTTTGGGTGAAAGAATCTAAAGCAGTAGTCGCAATAATACACAGTGTTACACTTCTTTGAGGTCTGAGGCTATTGGGAAGATACAGGATGTTGTAAACCTACCTTGGCTTGATAGCTCTCCTGGCCATAGCCCTCCACTTGCTCCACCTCCTGCATGTACAACATCTCTGCCTCTGGTGACGACAAACCCCTGAAGGGACAAAAATTGCAACAAAAGACATGAAAAAACAAACACTGAACATGTATAAAATACAAAGACATGGACCCGGTTAGGGTTAGGGTTACGTAACCCTAAGACAGTGTGTAAAATTAAATCACAGGAGATCAAGTACTGTAAGTCCTGAGAGAAAAAAAAATTAATTTCACTGGATGAGCGGCTTTAACAGATTTCTTTCTCTCAGGACGATGCAAAAAAATTCATGTTTTCCAGTGTAATATGTGAAACTATCTGTTGATGAAAACATGGAACAGACAGGCTGATGCTTTTAAAAACCTGCTCACCTGAAGGACTGGTAAAGCAGAGCCACTTTCTGAGTGGCTTCTTCCAGCACTCGCTCATCCTGAATCCAGTCCTGCAGAGACAGGATTGATATGATGTTGGTATTAAACTAGATGAACAGAACAAGTCTGAAAGATTTCTTGTGTTGAACGTGCAACAGAAAGAACTCACAATGGGGAATAGCACAAACTTCTGGAGGAACTCCTGGGAGTCATATCGATTGAAGTCACCAAAGTCAGCTGTGATCGTAAAGAAATAAACACTAAGTGAGTTAATCCAACAACAGACCTCACATTGAACAAGTACAAGAAGTAAAACTTCTGGGCATAATCCTGGACCGTAAATTATCATAGTCGAAACAGATTGATAAAGTTTTGAGCAAAATAAGGGAGGTTTGCTCGGTTGTAAGAAGAGTCTCAAAAGTGATGTCACAAAACATTATTAGACAAGTTCTAAAAGGTTTAGTTCTGTCACAGCTTGATTAATGTTCCATGATCTGTTCCAGTGCCTCAAAGAAACAGATTCAAAAATTATAAGTAGCACAAAAGAAAGCGGCAATTGTTCTCTACAGTGTTCTTATAGAACTAATGGAATGGAAATGAAAGAAAGAAAGAAACATGACACTGCCTCTTGAATAAATCCCATTGCATGTCCATTTCTCCATTTAGTACAAGTCAAAATAGACAGTCGGGACATTCAGGAATTACAGAAGGGTGTCATGCCTTTAGAAAAGCTGCAGTGTGTGATGACCAGATGAACTAATTTTAGGAGAGGAGCGGCCCGTTTGTTATTGAGGGGAATTGCTTCAGTGTCTGACAACGTAGAGATTCAAAACTGTCCCAGCTCCAGGCTGCCTGCTGGCAAACACTCACAACTATCTTGGGTATCCCAGGCATCAGCCATGCTCACTAGTTACAACTGTCCTTCACTCCAAAATATCCCAGGCAGGGACAGAAAATAGGAACTACACAACTTTATTTACGGCACAATATCACACACACATACACAAGTTTGCAAGACAACTTAGGCAATCACTAAATCCTAAGAGCATGTGCAAGAAGATTCATGGGGCTGTTTTTATGAGGCACATACAGCAGGTTGGTCATTTCAACATGGCTGCAACAGTAAGTGATCTGAGCAGCTCTGCTATGCAAACACCCAGGGCAGTAAACTGCAGCGCCTGATATAACTTTGCCAGCAGGGTTTGAGATTCTTCTGGATAGGCAAGAGTGGGAGGATGAGTCAGGGCTGAAGCTCATACAAGGGATGTTCACACACACTCTCTCAAACACACTTTTACACACACATACACACACACACGCACGCACGCACGCAGTCACATTACCTTGCACTGCCAGGCTTGCCAAACGTACAGCTTGTTCGAGCGAGCATTGGATCCTGCCCTCCAGAACATCCTTCTTCAGCTGTAGGTAATACTGATATCTGTAGGGAAAGAGAGAGGCAGTTGAGTGGGGAAGAAACACTCAGCAAACATCAAAACATTATAACTTTATCAGGTATGCTGAAACTGTAAAAAAATTGTCAAAACAGTAGTATTAAAATACCTTATAATATATAGAATTTAAAGCTTGGCACTAGAAATGGATGAGGAGAGAAGCTGCAATGATGCACTGCTATCTGGTTCTTTGGGAGCCACTGTGCATCTAGTTGCTTTAGTCACCAGCTTGAACAGAGCTGATTTACAGAAATATAAAAGGCCTGATGTTGCTGCACAAAACTTACATACTCAAATTCATAACTTTTGACAGATGTTCTTCGAGATTCTTTAACTAAGCTAATGTTAGTAGTGGCTTAGAGATTACGCCTGTGTCACTGGTGGAGCGTCACCTTGTGATCTCCTGTTGCAGCTGGGTGATGCTGGGTATGTAAAACACGACTCCAAAGTAAACGGTGGGCTCCAGCCCGTACTTGTCCAGCTGCTTTTTCAGTGGCTTCTCCAAGTCAATCCATCTCTGCAGGTTTTGCTTGTTGAAGTACCACAGACTGAAGTAGGTTATCTATGAAACAAAGAAAGAAAGCAAACACATTACACCATAACCACACTGTGATCAAGGAAACTCTAGGTAGAGCTGGCAGAAAATATAACGTTTAGTAAATTTCATTTTACTCATCATAATGCATGCTAACCCAAAATTATATTACATATTAAACTTAAACAAATATTATGAGACATGTGCCTTGTTCCATTTTATGCACTTATTTTAAGTGCACATCTGCTTGTTTTCTCTAAATCGTACAATAATTCAGACCTCAAACTTTTCCAGACTAGGCTGTTGGGACTCAGTCTTGTGACTGTCTGAACATCTCAAAATGAACACTGGTAGGGAAAGAAACCCCTGTGGGCTTAGACAATTTAGCTGAAAGAGATCTTTTGTGATTTGCAGCATGCTCAAACAAAAAACTAGAAAACTGCATGTCAACATAACTGTTGGCAAGTAGATACAACAGATAGCATCAGTACGCGACTGTGGGTAAACATATTGTGTAGACATTACCCAAGTAAAATATTAATGTGAAAAGTTAATGACCCGGAGACATTTATGACAGAGATAAGAACATCTTATTTCTTTGAATGGAAGTTGCCTACAAACTGGTATTAATTGTGGTCCTCATTAGGATTTACAAACATCACACTGAGGCTGAAATAACCAATATGAATACACACAAGCGTGTAATAAACCAGTGCAACAGTCAATTTGGTTGCGTTGTCATTGAAAGCAAGTTTCTACCACTCATCACTTGTATATTCAGGAGGTTCTACAACTGGGTACGAAAGGGCTACACTTACATTTGTTTCAGTTCATCATGACTAACTGGTGCCACTGTGATCAAGTGACCACGGTGTCCTGACTCATAACTATGTGAGAATCTTTATTTCTGTTTAAACAATCATTTCAAAAGCAAAAGTAAGATTAAGATGCATTTATTTGTCCCAAACACATGCACAGTCATGCAAAGGCACACTCATGCAGGTAGGGAAATTTAATCTCTGCTTTTGACCCATCTTGTGCAGTACACACAGAGCAGTGAGCAGCCGCGTACAGGCGCTCAGGGAGCAGATGTTGGGGGAGTAAGGTGCCTTGCTCAGGGGCACTAGACAGGGTAGGGAGACTCTTGGATTTTTGGACTGATCAATCCAGGTTCGTCTTTTGTTGTCTCTCCGTGGAGTCGAACCAGAGACGAACCAGAGACCTTCTCTGCCCATAGTCCAAGTTTCTGCCACTAGACCACTAAGTAGCATGTTTGCCAATCTGTGTGATGAGTTAGATACATACATGTTATAAAGTAAATGCTAAACTTTGTCACCCACATATTCCACAATGTGAGTAAACAATGAGAAACTGGTTATCTTGGTTTCTGTTGGTCCAGGTAAGAATGTGTCACGAAGGCAAAAGAAAAACAACCTCCAAAGCACTTTCTTGCTACTGGGAAATGTGATAAAAATCTAAAACGGGGAACAATCAGCACTTGTATTTGCAGAAGGCACATACATACATACCTCTCTTAACTCGAGTCTCTGGGCAACTGCCTCCAAACATTCCTGCCCGGTGCTCTCCACCGAAAGTGTAAACTCAACAAACTCTCCATTGAGCTGCTGGATCCGAGTGACAAGACAGCTCTTGCTTGACACCGTATACCTCCTGGTCCTTTTGAGTTTTAGGCCAAATGGCAAGGGCATGTTTCACACTACCCCCCGGGGAGGGGAGGGGAGGGGGGGTCTTCACTTGGTCCAGGAGAGATTATCCTCCTCTCTGTCCTCTCGAGACTTGTGTGAATGTGGCCAGGTTCATCATTGACAGACGGGTCTGTTGGGGGGAAAGACAATAAACGTCTCAAAACTGCCACATTGAACCAAGACAGGCGAGCATGCAGTCATGGAGGAGGTGATGCAAGACGTGGGAGAATCACAACAATCACAGACATCACTGACACACACACACAGCATTTAGTAAACAAACCAGGTCCTGTCACTGAATCAGAAAGGGATCCCCCTGAATACTGCATTTCGAGTTACCAGACTGATTTCATCATATTACAATCACACTCACTTTGAAACACATTTTTTAAAACAAATCTATTGACTTCTGAGTAACTTCTAGTATCCAACCTGAGCCAGCCATTTTTATCCATCCCCCAAAAAGGTTGTGGTTAAAACAAACCCTCTTTCCAGGGAATAGCCGGATCCAAACAGCAACCTGTTTGAATACGCAGCAGGCAAATCCCTGCCCGTGCATCCACCATATTAATATCACTCTCTAGCCGGGAACCACGTCCCCTTGCTTCCATGCCACGTCCACAGACTTTCGTACCAAATGTTAAACACTCACCTTACAACTTTTTACCTTTAGCAAAACTATTAACCATAACTTAAATTAGCTTGGGCGCTAGCGAGCTAACTTACGTTCCAGCGAGTAGACGACACCCGGGGGGGGGGGAAGCTGACGTCGCCGGTAAATATTTTGGACAAGACAACAAAAAAATCGTCCCAGTTCCCGGATGTTAACCAGCAGTCCAGCTGGGGGTGGGAGTGGGGGGTTCAGTCCTTTAAGTTTCCGCCATTAAGTTCAATAAACGTCCACTTTGAAACACGGAGCAGAGCGGAGAGGCGGCTGGCTCGGCTGCGGTTAGTCTCTGGATCACAACGGACGGTGCAGCCCCACGCCTCCCGCTGCCGCTCCGACGCTCCACTCAAGTCCCCGGCGTGCTGCGCTTCCTGGGATTGGAAGAGCAACAAGTGGATTCCGTCTACATCCGCGGGCTCTATAGTTTTACCTCTCGCGCTCCAAGCAGCTGGTTTTAACACCGAAATTAACCAAGTATAATATCAAAGTTACCATGTATTAATACTGGTTATTTTATTATCAGTATTTACTGGAGAGGACGCTTAAATCTTCATTATAGTGTCCCCGTGGCGGATGAATCCGCGCGGCGAGTCATGACATCAGACAGCTGGAATGCCGCTCAGTGTGAACGGGACAGCTGCTGCCCGCTGATCTGTCTGTTTACATTTTACACCGACTGACAGCTGGAACGGCGTTATTTTATACTTATTCACAAGTTTCCCTTCGTATCTCGTTTGCAAAGTGTCCCCACATGTAATCCTCAAATGTGGTACTAACCTTTGTGTGTGTGTAAAGTTGTAGGTTGTGTTATTACCCGTTTGTAAAGTCGTTTTTTTTTTTAATAATCAAATGCAAGCATATAGGAATCAGACCAATAGAACATTTATTGCAACTGTAAAGACACTTTCTGGTGACAGTCTGCTACATGTCAGAGGTCAAGTGAAACCATGCTGGAATACAATTAGAAGTTTATTCATGGTCAGAATGAAGCTGCAACATGCTGAAGACGTAAAGGTTCAGTGTGTAGAATTTAGTGACATCTAGTGGTGAATTTGCAAGTTGCAGCTGACAAAAAACCTGCATCCTTCCCTTCCAAACATGGAAGATAACCTTTGGTAGCCTTAAGTTGTTTTAAAAACTCAAAAAGTCTTTAGTTTGTCCCGGTTGGGCTACCATAAAAAAGATGGCGGCCTCCGTAAAGAGGACCCGCTCCCAATGTAAATAATACATTTTTAAATATATGGTGCCCATTGTAAGGTAACAAAAATGACAATTGTACAGTTTAGATAAAAAGTAGTAGTTAAAACAACACACAGATTATTTTAACAAAATTTCTGCCTATAGATCCCTTTCACCTAATTCTTACACACTGGATCTTTAAAACTGCAAATCACTCAAACTAAAGGATGCCACGAATTCATCCAGTTAATTCCACACATCTGATGTCAGTGTAGTGCTACAGGCTATCACACATCACGCTAGTTTCACGCAGCAATAATTTATAAAATGTTTACAGCATTACTTTGAAAATGAAATGGCTCTCTATCCCAAATTAGATAATAACGGTGATGATTTTATTGCAGAACTCTTGTTGTCTTACTTAAATATTTCAGAAAAGCAGACAAACTAAATACATAGCCTCTTTGCCTGGGCTTTGAAAACTCAACCAGTGTAAAAATCGCATGTACAAAACTATTCTCTCAGGAAAATTAAATATTACGTTTATCTCATCTGGTAACAAAAACATTAAAGAACTTTCAATCCCTGAACAAAGCAAAAACTCAGAACTCATCATCGCTGACAGAAGCTACCGTATTTTCGTGCTGCTCATTGGCAGCGTCAGGGTCATGAGAGTTTGTGTTGCTGGACACATGGAGTGACTCGGACAGACGTTTTCCAAGATCTTCGAGCTCTTTCGATTGTCCATCATCGTGACTGACCTCAACTTGGTCTTGATGCAATTCTTCATCACTGGTTTTCTCATTGTTTTCATTGCTAACTTCTTCATTTGTTGCAGTCGTGTCGGGTTGATTGTGTTGGACGTCCTCTTCACTGACACCTGAAACATTCTCAGAGCCAGTGCACTTTTCCTCATCCTCCTCCTCCTTGTCCGTTTCATTTGTTTTTGTTGGTGTAGCAGTCCTCTCAGGACAACGTAAAGTTGCAGGCACCCATAAGGCATTAGTGTAATCGAGTGAATCACTGATTTTGATCAGTGATGCATAGGGGAGCCCGTCGCTGTCTTTGGTCTTCACTTGTGTCCTCCCTGATTCCAGATATGGCAGGAGTGAGTCGAGCAGACCATTCTCCTTCTTTTCGAGCTCTGCAGTGGAGGTGGATGTGGTGGCTGGCTCTTCAAAGTCTTTACGCAGTATAACCAGAAGGTGGCGCATTTTACCCTAAAACAAACAATACATTCAGAGACATGAGAAGAAATTCTAGAGCCCTCATTCCCTCCCCCCCAAGATCTGCTAACCATATTTGAAATCCTGCCTAAGTTCGATACTCACCACATCAAGCTGATGGCGATTCATTTCAATATGATGCATTGTCACCCGATCTAGGACCCTGGCAGAGGACATAGACACTTACACCACAGTAATGACTCAGGAGGTTGTGTTAAGCACAAGCCAGGATTTAATTTACTCAGTTTTGTGGCAACAGACCTGTCGGAGATATGCCCCCTGGACAAGATGTCCTCTGTTACAGCAGAAATAAACTCGAGGTACATTAGTTCTTCTTCTCTGTTGAAGAAAACATTTGAATAATTATTACATAGAGAATAAAACATTAATCATTAATAACATTATTATAAAACAGAGAACTTACTCTGCAGCTACTTTCTTCATCATTGGAGATTTCACGCACTCCTCTGAGAACCTAGAAGATGAGTGTTACGTTCTTTAGAAACTTTATGCAGGAAACACACAAGGCACAACATTACGGATTAAACACAACATAGTATTTCAACTGCAAAATTTTACCTGGATGAGGAGTTGAATAAATAACGCTCTCTGCTCTTGTTTAGTTGACTCTGTTGTCTTGATTCTGATAGGTATGTGCCATTGAACTCATCCTCAGACCACTCATGGTCTGTAGTAAATCCCTGTAAAGCAAAAAGGAACGAGAAATGAGAAGTCCATATTGTCGAGCTTTTCACTTGATCAAATGCTTATTTGGACTTGTGTGGAAATGTGACTGTACTTTACATTCAGCTTAATATTTACCACTACTGCTGATGTTGAGCATATACAAATGTATATGAATATTCACATCTAATGCTTAAAATTACCTGAGATGGCTCATCAAAGTCCTGAGTGTATTCCTTGGTTTTTGTGCTGCATAGAAGACACAGAAGTGAAGACATTTCAAGACACACATGCTACATATGGTGGATGCTTTATTTCTATCTATTATCATTTGAGACCCACTGAAAGGTTTGTTGAATACCTTCTGTGATTCGTCTCCTGTCGCACCGACTTGGAGCTGGTGCTTTCCTGAGTGATTTTCCTTCGTGGTGCTCTGTAGTAGCGATATTTTTCCAGGTATGAACTCTTCTCTGACTTCAGGGTCCTGGGGGTGAAAGGTTTTTCCTGGGTAAAGTGCTGTGAGTGTTTCAGGAGTATATCTCCACTGTATGTCTTCTGTATAGGGTCCTGGAAAGTCTGGTAGCAACTCGGACCTCCTGAGGCGGCCAGTGAACATGCCGAGTTCTTTCTGTGCAAAGCCGACTCCGGGCTGCGGAACTTAAACCCTGATGCTGGGCGAGCGTGATGAGAAAGGTCCTGTTTACTTGATCGATAAACAATCTCCTTGGGATGAAAGGAGGTGTTGAGCCTCGGACTGGAGACCATGGAACTCCTCGAGCAAAGGTACTGGTTGTCATCATACTGCACGGATAATGTACTCTAAAAATCAATAAGGCAGATATAGTACGTACTGAAAAAGTTTGAATGACAAATAAAGTTGACATTATAATTACATTAAACAATGAGAAAACACAACCTTGAGTGTGTCTTGATGTCTCACCTGGGACAAGGAGGAGGCTCTGCTATTCCTCTGTGAGAGGGAATGGGCTGACTGAGGACGGCCCCCTTTCCTCAAGCGATCCTGCCTGATCTGGTCGTTGTCTGTAAACAGGTATGACATGAATAAGTACAGAGAAGAGTTTACTCAGCACTGTCTTACTATCACTGGCAGCTAATCAAGTCTTTTACAAGTTCATGGGTGTTATAATCCAACACTGTAAATACATGCACTGATACTCAGTACACCCCCTGAGTTATTAAAATGAAAAATATCTACATTGGTCTCACATCCCCTTAATCTTCCTTCTGATTTACTTTCCAGGAATGACTCTGCATAACCCCACGAGAACTAGCAAGGACTTTCTGCAATTAACTGTGAGGTATGTGAGGGTCAGTAGAGCAAGTATGCTAGTGCAGTAACAACAACAGAGCGTGACTGCAGCCATTAGAGCTGAGGATAGGTTGCATCCTGTACTCAAATGTGATGACTGGCTGCATTATGTTATTGCTTATTGAGGCTTCTGTCAGCGCAACCTGCTCCAAGATGAACCTCTTCTCGAGCTACTGCACAATCAATGGCAAAGCATTTAAACCAACACCTGTGCAACCGTTCACCATTGTGTTAAGGCTAAAATGAGAACTATTATACCTCAATTACAGACCAGATATTTAAATCAGATGAAAAAAGCGTTTGGAACTGAATTAAACAATAAGCATTTCATTCTTGTGTACTTACATTTTACACTTAATGTTATGCTTTTGGGAACTGAAACATCAACGGCAGCTGTGGAACAAGAATGAAAAAAAAATCAGAATGTAAGATTACAATGTTATTTTACAATTCCAACAATAGATTACTATGTTTGTTGTGCAACAGAGATGCATGTTTCAACCACCTCAGGATATATACATGTGCATGAAGGAGCTGAATTTGTTTGGTTCACTGAATGTCACTATAAGAAACTTAGTGTAGTTCTGCCTCACCTTTAGCTGAGTAAACCTTTTTGTAATGAGACACCATGTGGTCTCTGACGATGGACTGTGTCGTCTTGCTGGAGGAGCGCTGGCAAAAGGCTAAAAGCACAAAAGAGAGAGAGGACAACAAACAATAGACTCTTAAATTAGAGGTCTCATCTTACTCACTTTTACTTCTCATGGTAATATCAGCTGATGTGAATACTTACGGCTACTTTTCACACTCTGCCCTCTCGCACCAGGGCGGCTCCCCAGGCCAGATGACACACTCCCTAAAATAAAAAGAGAGGATTATGGACATGTTGACACGTGAAGATTGACAGTTTATCAATGAAGGATTAATCAAAATAACAAAGTATTAATCATTTAATAAGCTAAGATAATTATAATATCCAATATTTCTGAATACTATGTCATCATGGTCAGAAAAAGTTAAAAACTCTGCTGAGCAGCTCGAGTGATGGGAATGTTACATTATTTAAAAATAGTAAAAAATTTGAATACAAGAGATTTTTTTACTAATATTGTTACATTAATACTGCATTGCATAAAAGGGGAATATATATTATTTAAATTATGCTTATACATTCCTGTTGTATCTCCAATATGTTGTTATGTATTATTATTAGTAGTAGTATTTCAAAGAATAAATGAATTATTTTCGAAAAATTCTCAGCTTTAGTTTTGTCAGTGTTACCTTTATTTAGGTTTGTCCGGATGTTGGTGTAGTTACACTGATAAAGAGTAAGACGCCTCTATAAGCGCTAATAACATGAAACAATTAAGTGTTATTTTGATATAAACTAACATTAGCAGTAAGCTGGAGCCTCGTATTGAGTTTAGAGAACAAGCAGTTTAAGTAAAGAGTTGATCCTTGTCTGGTCCAGACAACCAGAGGACACATTAGTGACTCAGTCAGTGGGACTTTATCTTCACTTTGCTGCCGAAGCACCATCAGGATCTGCTTCCATCTGCTGATGAATTAGCCTGTTAGCTGGCTAATGCTAACAGCGTTCACCAACCTGTTCTCGACTCCATGGCAAAGTTGCACTCAGCGAATCCCATTTTCCTCGGGAACATTCCGGGACAGAGACGGTTCCGCTCGTTCGCATCCACAAACAACAGTGTATTTAACCGTGAACATGTTTAACGCTGTGGTTGAATCATGTAGCGTTGTGCTAGCGAGCTAATACTGGCTCATTAGCAGATGAGGGCAGAAGGGGCAAGCTCAAATAGTGGCAGCGGTAGCTCGTAGAGCCACTTCCGGTGTCAACAGAAACTGCCATCGATGTGTCAAGGCAGCAGCCTTTGTTGCCACATTGTTTTGAGGCAGCTGTGTCTGTCTGAGAGCAGATAGGGCTGGTTGTGATTTATTCAGTGAGATATATACTAGTTTATGAAAGTGTATTGGATAGTTCAAGATTCAAGATTCAAGATTCAAGATTTTTATTGTCAAATGCACAACAATAACATTAAGCAGTCGATGGCAATGAAATGCTTGAGTCACAGGCTCTCTTCTAGCAATGCTCAAGTAATTACAATCCCAAAAAATAAAATAGAAATAGTATAAAATGGAATAAAATAGAATTGTTAGCTCTCTGGGGTTTGGATTCAAAATGAAACAAGAAAAGCTCAAGTTCCATATGCATGATCTTGGTGTCTATGGATGGGTAAGAACTCTGGGCCCGTGTAAACTGTGGTACACCAAAGGAAAAATGTACATTGTTATCTTTCCCTTTTAACTCTACATAAGATCATGAATAACTCCATTATAGCGTTGATGCACAGAGATGCCACTGCTCATGTACAACTGTATTGACTACAACTGTACCAAAGTAGAGGGAAATACCTCAAAGGAACAAAGTTTTTAGTAAATGTCGGGAACAGACACACTCTTCATTTATATTTATTTTCTCTAAGCTGAATAATTGTATTCTGTGTTTTTGCGTTACATTCTCCAAGGACTCTTAGTTAAATACACTAACACCCATACGAACATGTAAAATAGACGTACTGTTACTCCTTCAACTTCAAAATCCTTTGTATACAAATAAAAATAATTTTTTTAACAAAGTTTTATTCTCAAGTATGCAATATTTATATGTATTCAGTTTACTGACAATGACTCCATGGACAGCAATGTTGATACAGGCTTGCTTATCCTATTAAAATTATGTGAAATGTACTGATATTGAAGCAAACTATTATTTTGTACTTTCTCCACCAAGGTTACCAAGTACAACTTGAAAAATGTTAAAATTTTGCTTTTGATGACAGATAGTCATCAAAACACAGAAATGTGTAAATAGTCGCTTTTTATTTTGTTATGATTCTTATGATTAATGTTTCAGTTCAATGACCCAAAACAAAGACAAAGTACTAACAGCAATTAAGCGGAATCTGTACAAATATGACAAAGAAATCAAATATATCAACGAGCATGTTTCACAAAACAAGCGGAGAAATACAGATTTATTATTCTTGGTGCTCAGAACAGTAACACGCTGTTAAACATTCATAAACTACGTATAAATCTCAGGGGATAAGTCACAAACAGCTGTAGCTGCCCTCAAGTGGCAACTGCCTTCAAACAGGTGTCAGCAGTGACAGCTGCCTTTACAAATCAGTGGCAGTTTCCATTGCCACCGGAAGTGCCCGTACGAGCTGCCGCTGCCACGATTTTAACTCGATGTCTCTCGAAGGAAATGTTCCCGAGAGCTAATCCAGCAGGAAGTAGACCACTCCGCAACTTCTGGTTGTCCTGTTCTGTTTTTGCGTCCGGCTGTAATAGTTGCTCAAAGTGCAAATGTTCCGCTGCTGCAGAAAAGATGATAACATTCAACAACATATTTAATTAAAGGAATATTTGCAATCAACATTTATTTAAAAACAAGTATATTGTAGTGTAAACTCTTCTTCTTTCTCAGAGTCAGAGTTAGAATCTCTCAGTCTTTTCACAAGGGTTCGTCCAACATGTCCCTGAGAAACAATGTCTGAATTCAGTCTTTGCCCTCTTTTTTAATGGTTCCTGCTCAAGTCTACATTGATTATGAGAAGAGTGAATATGACAAAACATATCAAGACATGGGCAGAGATCAGGTCCATGGGAGATCATGTAGCGGCCATGCAGTCTTAAGAAGGCCGGCCAACTACTTATATTAATTTAAATATGGAATAAACTGAAAAAACATTAAAGTTTTACATTTTCTTTATTGTCCATTGTCTATTTCAACCTAACTCAGCAACTTGGTTTCACCTCCTGATGATTCTCTAAAGCCTCTATCTCCATCTTGGAATCGTGTGGTTCTCCACCATCTGGCAGAAGATGGAAACTATTTAGCCGTTGTCATCTTGTTGCAGCATGCAAACTGCAATCAGGCATGATCAGAAGAAACTACTCGTGGTTTTTATGTCATTTTAATCACAATTTTAAAGCTATTGATTTCATGGGAATGGTCTCAAACGTCAAACACTCTTGTAACCATGTCAACAAACAAATTAATTTTAATCTCGGCCACAATCTTTCCCCTTTTGTGCCTAAACCAACGGATCCCTGACGGCTCCACCAGCTTAGCCGCATATTTGTTGGTGACAAAAGTCTGGTTTACTGTTACATCAATGATAAAACCAAATCCCCCTCAAATTACACCTGGAAATAATTCATCGGGGGAGTAAAACGTTTCCTGTATCGACCTCTGTTCTAATGCTGTTGATTGCTCTTTTTACCCCCCGCCCCCCATGAGACAGTGGAGGAGATCATGACCAACATGATGGAGGAATTGGCCCTCAGGGGTAACGTGACTTGCCACTGACGTATGGTCTCTGACATTGCCGGTGTGTAAACACAGACACACACACAGACACACAGACACACACGCACACACACACGCACACTGCTTAAGGGTTATTCCAATGAAAGGAAATTGGATCCTGATTGCAGATTGATGTCAGTGTGGGTTAACCGGAGGTCTGATTTCTTTATTGAGCAGAGGTGACACGAGAAGATGGACAGAAAAGATTAGCAGTGAAGCCGAGAAGGGAGATACCAGCATTTATATAAGGCCCCCTCCTCACGATGTCACATTTCAAGATTAGGCTGTTTCTTATTATGATTCACCGTTTCCTTTCTTCACTGTGTGTGGTGTTTTCTGTTTTCTGACACATCAAAATGAGTCATCGGTGAGTCAGATACGGGTATCACTCAAATGCTCGGTTTGCACAACAGAGAGATTTACTGAAAAGACCAATTTTTCTGACTTCAAACTTGATTAAAACTTAAAACTAGATTTTTTTTCCTTTGGCTCAACTGAAATAGATCGGAAGCGAGACCAAAAGGTGAGAGGGGAAGGGTTTTCAAATCAAACACCTATACTTTGACAAATATGCTTTATCAAATGTGAACCACCTCCAACCAGCCTTCCGGTTAAACATACAAAGGTGCTAAGTGGTGTCACCCATGTCACAGTCCCCATGAATATTTCAGAGGCCGGCTGATGAGGAGCAGCTATAAAGAGAGGGATCTCCGTCCAGGAGACCCTCCAAACCCTCCACCTGCTGAAGACAAGAAACCGTCCTCCTCCTCCTCTTCTTCATCCAGCCTGTGTTTCAGCACCATGGTCAGCGCACGAGCTCTCCTCCTCGCGGTCACCTGCTGCTGCGCGTACCTGTGGCTCGCTCGTGCAGAGGCAGACTCTTCACTGGAGACGCGCTCGTTGGATTTCTCGCCGAAAAGACAACAGGAGAAAGACCTGGTGAGAGATGTGTGACGTGTTTTCAGCTGGATTAATGAAATATTGCATTGTTCAGAAAAGTGACTCTCTTACAACTTATTCTATAGAACTGGTACTGAAGATCTTTACCCAACATGTCTGAGAGATTCAGGTTTACAACTCAAGCAATGTGTTTTCCCGTAAGGGTCACTATTTAAAAGCAGGATTTCTTTCACAAAAATAATTGATCCCTGTGTAGATTGATGCGTTGCAAGAAGTGCTGGAGAAGCTGAGGAGCAAGGAGATGCCCTCTGAGAAAAAGCTTGGCTGGTTGCCTTCGGTAAGTAAAACACATTTTCAGCTGTGTGAATCTGTTGCACTAGCTTATTTGGATTATTTTTTTCTTAGTAGCAATAATGTTATTGAGAAATACAAATAATAATTTAGGAGACGACAAATGATTTGTTCAGTCTTCAATTTGAAAACTTTGAAATCTTCTTGGTAAATTACTAGATCGAGTTATGCTTCTATGACTTTGGAGACAACTTAATTCTCGTCATTATCTAGAAAATAACTCCATAACCCATATCTGCAATTTACTGAATCGATGTTGCTTTTGTCTTCCCAGTGTGACGCAGGGGAGCCATGCGCCGTGCGTAAAGGCGCGCGTATTGGCACCATGTGCAGCTGTCCCCGAGGGACCTCCTGCAACTTCTACGTCCTCAAATGTTTGTGAAAGAAGAACGCAAGAAAACAAGAGATGGCGTGAAAGAGCCCTGGGGTTTGAGGTCCAAACACGAAGGTGTAACCTCCTTATTGTGAGATGTGGCTGCAACTGTTGTTATTCTTCTTGTGATGATAATAAAAAATGAAATGTAGTACTGTCATTAATAAAGGACGTTTTCCTTTATAAACCGTGCCGTTTTTTTTGAGTAGGTTCAATGTTCTGTGTTTTTCTTTCCTTTCTGTTTTCTCAGAGTTTGTGATATAGGCTGGGGAAGTTGTTTGTGTAGGATTAAGGCATCTTGTGAATGTGTCTGTTTGAATATGGCATTGTCACAAATCATTGTTTTGGTCATATTTTTAGGTCGTTGTTCTGTATGTTGATAAATTTGGTCTCTGGAAACATTTTTCACAATAAAGCCAATAAATAAACTCTTTGATTCAATGATGTATCACATGTGTACAAGAGGGATACACGTTACAAATGTGTAGTATTATGAAGATGTAGTGATTTTGTTTTATTATATTATTGCATGGACATCACTTGTTGGTCATTTGATTATAACGATCACTCTGCGCCACTTAAAAGAAAAACAATAAAACAATAAAAACGATATCGATCCCCTTTTTCCGTGCATCATCAATAATTCAGCCTCTTCCTTCACGTTCCCTAATGCGCGGCTGCATTCCAACACATCAGCTGTCATCTCCCCGTAATAATAAAAGACGCTTGCAGGTTTTTTCTTTTTTTCCCCCTATTCAATGACATCACATCCCAACGCAAGTTTCCAACATGGCGTCCAGCCGGGTGGTGGAGAGGGAGGTCCGGGAGGAGCCGAGGCGCGCAGCCTGCACCGCAAACATCGACTTCTGCCCGCATAAGTACTCCGTGCTCATCATCGTCGGACGCACCACTCACCTCGGACACACACAGGCTCACATCAGCAGGGAGATTCAGCGAGGTACGTGCATTTCCGACCACCCTCTTATAGCCACTGTGCTTGATGTTTAATGGAGGAAAACAAATCAGATGCAGACCTCTCATCGGCGAGGCTGTGACACTGACCCCGTTGCAGTGTTTATATGTTTATATTTTATCCACCCCACTGACCGAGGATGCGTCATCTGGAGATGCTCCACCATCAGCATCACCTCCTCCTCCTCCCCCTCCGCCTCCTCCTTGGTGCTGCTGCTCCCTGTGGACGCGTTATAATTAAAAGCAGGCTGCAGGAGCTGCTTTCGCATCACTTATCGTTTTATGGAGAAGCTTTGAGGGAAATGCAGTTGCAGGGCGGATGTTCAGTCAACACATATCCACTTGTGAAAGACGTGCCATTAAGAGAATGTGGGCACAGAGGCGGAAAGGCATGACGCTGTAATAATGCGTTATGATCTGTGAGTCCCGTAGATGTATTAGGATGTTTGTTGACGCCACATTTGAGCTCATAATCTATGTGAAAAGGCTTTGATAATAGAAAACTGAAACGTAATGATTGATGTGAGAGAGAAATAAAGATATTTATCATTCCCACTGGTCCCAGCACTAAACCATGCAAACCCCTCACCACCAGTATATCATCAACTTTTAATGAGCTCAGACCAACAGCCATGTTTTCATCTCTTTCAGTGTTTGTTTTGTGGATAATCTAATGCAGCTTTCATTCATTTTCAAATGCTGAGTTCTTCAGATAATATGTAAAATTAATAATCATTTGGACATCTTCTCTATGTATGCATGAACCTTTATTTGAACCAAATATAATATTTTATCTCTATCACACAACAAAACACAATGTAGGAATAGGACAAGAAAATGGTCAAACACGGTGAATATTGTTTTTTTTAGCGTATAAATCCTGTGTAGAAATGCCTAATGTCTCTCACATCTGCAGGAATCCGGTCCTGGGACATTGACTTCAAATCCTGTAACCTGAACCACCATCTCCAAGAGTTCCTGTCCCATCACACGGCGTCATTCAAGGGTGCAGGTAAGAAACTGCGCGTGATCCTTCCAACCATAAACTCTCCGACCTCACAGAAAGAACAGTCTCTGTGGTAACCAGCCAGCTCGGCGGGTCAGAGGGGTCGACAGCGGAGGAAGGAAGGAAAGTGGAGCAGCAGTTGGATGATTGTTTAGCATGGGTGGGCCCTGCGGACAGAAAACAATAGTGTCCAAGCTGTGCCACCTCTCCCTCTCTCTCTCTCTCTCTCTCTCTCTCTCTCTCTCTCTCTCTCTCTCTGTTAGTATGCAGAGTCAAGGACGAGCAGGGAAAACAGTGTGAAGACCGACAGACAGTCGTTTTACAGCTCAGCCGTGAAGTATTGGTGACAAACACAGACAGGAACAGACATATTTTTGTCTAGGAAGGACAGAACAGCAGCCGGGAAGCATGTCTGTTTTGTATCTGGTAAATAAAACTGAATTTTCTTCTGAGAAGGTGAAGTGCTAACATTTGATTTTGTCCGGGTTTTGTAACATTGGCAGAGAAATAGAGAACATTTAGGACGGATGATATGCATTCTATTCCCTGTAGTTTCATTTCTGGCTGAGAGTTAGATCTCTACTGTCTGTGCTGCCCTGCTGTCTGTGCTGCTATTTTTTTTAACTCTGTCCTCCTGTTTAGCTGGATGTAGCTTCACATTCAGGGTACAAACATTAGACGCTTAAGTCTTCCTCAAACCGTGAGCCACAGTTTCTCAGGATCAAACTTGCAAAGCCTAAAAAATGTGGAGAATGTAATTCACTGCAATAGAAAGTGATGTGTTTTGCTTCTCCCTTTTGTTTCAAACTTGAGTTAAAGAAACCTTTGTTCGTATTTAGGTCATTATTTTCCAGTTGGCTGTGTTCGCCTCTTTGCCTCGTTCGTTCATCCTCTTCCCCTCAGACTGGCTCCTCACTGCAGACTGAGTAAAGTTGGCATCTCCTCCGCAGACAGTCCCTCTGACTCAGCGGTTCCACTCCTCTTCCTTCCTCTTTGTGTTTTACCCAAGTTCACTTTCTCGTTGACCTCTTTGAGCTGGTTTCCTTTGACTCCCTCAGCAGAGACTCTGTCCCTCGCCCGTCTGGCCCTCTCTCTCCATCTGTTGTTGTTTTTCTCTGCCCCCTCAGGTCAGAAGTGTCTGCGCCACGGCACCAAAGCGTTGGACACTCAGGTGCTGATCAGTCCGTCTCAGGAGCAGGTTCATTCAGAGGTGAGAGGACCAATCCTCCAGATCTCCATCAAGCTCATGGAAGATAGTTTACCAGGTTAAAAGCATAAGGACGCAATTATAAAAAATGTTGACAATTATTTAGATTATGACAATTTAAAAATGAATACAAATGAGTGAAATTATTGTATTTTTCCAATTTGAAACCTGAAACAAAGGAGGGAACTTAACTTTATTGTTGTTTTTAATAAACATTTTCTTTCACTTTCTATTTTATCGTGATGTTAATATGATGACAGATAGTGTCAAGCAGCTATACTGATATTGTCATATGATTTACTGTAATTGATAAGAGTCGCAACTATCAACTATTTTACAACAACTACATTTTCATTGCTTATTTTGTGCGACTTTAAGCATCTAGACTCAAAGATATCAAATCTATGAAGAGCGAAAGCCAAAAATATTCACATCTAAGAAGCTGTGCAGTGAAAATATGAAACAACACAACTCCCCTTCTCTCTCGTCTGCTCAGGTGTTTGCTCTGCTGTCGAGGGACTCGGCTCAGAAGCTCTTGATCCTCTGTGGACAGAGCGTGGAGGACAGTGGAGACCTGCTGTTTCACAGAGGACTGTTTTCACCAAGCCAGCTGAAACAAATACTGACAGAGCAGGTGACCCCCCCCCCCCCCCCCCCCCCATTTGTATCTCTGCATCAAACTGTTGTATGTTATATAATGTTGCTTATATTATTGATCAACACAAATGTAGTTTTATTTTTACGCTATTTTCATCAACAAAATCAAAAGAACATATACGGCGAAAATCCCTGCATTATCTCTACAGCTTGTACTTTGAGGAGCTAAGTCAGCGAGAATCATTTCTCAAATCTTTGATCACTGCTCAAGGAGGGGATGTAGCTCAGTGGTAGAGCGCGTGCTTCGCATGTATGAGGTCCTGGGTTCAATCCCCAGCATCTCCATACTTTGATCTTTACCCGATTTCCCCCTGAGGATATATTAAGTATTTCGGATGATCTTGTTTGACCAACAGCCCAAAATTCACGTTGCATTTACCTTGATCTTAAAGAGAGATAAAACAGGAGATGCAACCTAAGAAATAGATGGTACTTTCAGCTAAAATTATTTGAACAATTAAGTAGATACACAACATTCAAATCTTTCAAATTTGGTTTTTAAAGAATCAAAATACTAAAGATGTCTTCTGACCAGGATGCAAACATATCTTGTGTTTTGTTAGCATTTTCTTTCTTATGAACACAATATCCCAATATGAGTCTTCAGATAATAAGATAACACCGTTATTCACTGTGGCAATATGGACTAAAAATTACAACTGGCTGTTGTCTGTGTGTGTTCAGTTCCTCGATGAAGAGAGCTCTGCCTCCTCCTCCTCTAAGCTCAGCCTGACCCTCAGCTGTCCCAACATCGGCGAGTGGAGGAATACTCTGTTGGGGAACCAGCCTCAGCAGCGTCCGTTCACGCTCCACATCAATCCCCCAGAGGTGCTGCCTGCCATGGAGGCCCTGGGGGACTTCACCTCCCTCATCTCCGGCACCCTTTGCCCTCCGTCCACCTTCGACCTCCTGCCTCCTCCCATCACTGTTGGTTTCCTCAAGCTGTCCCGTCCCTGCTGCTACGTCTTTCCCGCCGGCAGAGGCGACTGCGCCTTCTTCGCCGTCAACGGCTTCACGGTGCTGTTGGACGGCGGCTCGGACACTCAGGCCTGCTTCTGGAAGCTGGTCCGCCACCTGGACCGCGTCGATGCTGTTTTGTTGACGCACATCGGGACAGAGAACCTGCCGGGGGTCAACTCCTTCCTGGAGAGGAAGGTGGCCGAGCTGGAGCTGGTTTCGGATGTCAAAGGTCAGATGGTTTGGTCGATCATGGTCCGGAAGGAAGAGGATGTAGTGAGGAGATCTTATCCTGTTTCATGTTAAACTTTCTAAATCTTTGTGTGTCTCTGTGCGTCCTCGTGTTGTTTTATTTCAGCAGAGGACTCGTCCAAGAGGCTGATCTCCCCAGAGCTTGGAGTCGTGTTCTTTAACGCCCCCAGCAGGCTGCAGCTGGAGCAGCAGCCTTGTGAGTGAGAGGAGCCCACTGCAGTACATTGTATAAGTAAATAAGACATGAAGTAACAGGGAATATGGGCTAAAAACCCTCTTGTTAATCAGATAAATATATAACCACAATCATATACATTTGTATTAATACTTTTAATATGCATGAAATATGTCTCTAATATTTTTTCTTTGACCTTTGAAATATAAATCAGCCTCAGATATGTTTTGCTTCTTCACCATGGAGATATATACCAAAGTAAATGTTGTAACCTGCTAATTTTTGCAAGTACAATCCGGCCTGTTTTTCTGCAGTGCATTAATATATTTCTTTGCACGTTACTACAAGGGTTTGGGTTAACCCTAACCTGGAAATGTAGATTCAATCCTCCTTATTTGCCCTAATATATGAATTGTTTTTTAACTTGTAACAACCAGCTGCATCAAGCTCTTCCACACTTGTCCCCTGTCGTTTTCTGTTAGGACCCCCGGTAGATTTCTAAATGTATAAAAACCCAAAGTTGCAATTGACTACAGCTGACACTCTCCTCCTTTCAGGTGTGGACAATGTATTGAAGAGCACGCAGGAGGCGGCCATAACCGTACAGTTATTAAAGAAGTTAGACATCAGACCACAACCAATGTTTCGACCACAGGGAGTCCCCATCGAGCCCCTGACCCTGTTCCAGAAGATGGGAGTGGGACAACTGGACTTGTACCTCCTCAGTCCTGGTAAAAACAGCCAGGAGTACCAGACATTCATGCAGAACTGGCCTGACTCCTCGTCCGCATCCAAATCTCAAGCTCTCCCTCTCCCGGCCCTGGCCTCGGTGTCCGCTCTGCTTGTGTGGCACCCTGCGTGCCCTCAAGAGAAGGTGGTGAGGATGCTGTTCCCCGGTGCTACGCCCCAGGCGAAGCTGCTACAGGGGCTGGAGAAGCTGAAGGGCCTGGCCTTCCTCCGAAAACCAACTGTGACCACCGGGGACCTGGAGAGGCTGGGTGAAGACGGAAAGACCAAGAGGACGGACAGCCAGGATAGTGGCAAGTCACCAGGGAAGGATACAACATCAAAACATGTCAAAGAGGTGTTGGTGAAGGAAAAGGGAAAAGGTTTAAATGGAGTTGGTGCAAGAGATGCTGATAAAACAAAAATCAAAGAGGCGGCTGTAAAGCAAAAAGCAGTAACATCAGAGAAGAATATGTCAAAGAGAGCAGGAGGGAGGGATGGGAAAAAAGAGGAGAAGACTGGCAATAAAGACGAGTATGGCATAACGAAGCATGATCCGGTGAAAAAGGAAAGTGTCCCTTCCAAACCAAAGAATGAAAATATAACTAAGCTCAAAAAGGAAGCAAAAAACGACTCTAAAACAGGAGCGAAGAAAACGAGAAAACCAGCAGGGAAGGAGGCAAACGACGGCAAGAAGACACATGTAAACACTGAACTGCCGAATAACAACTCAACAAAGCCCAATGCTGGGACTGGGTCAGACATCCCAGAGCCGGAGATCCCTCCCACTGAGCAGCAGAATCCAAAAGCGGAGTCAGAACCTGAAGAGAAACCCTACGGCTCCAAAACGTCAACCCCCGAGGACATGACTGCCGATTTTCTCAAGCTGCAGGAGGAGAGAGTGGAGGAAGCGAAGCAGAGAAGCAGCGAGTCAGGAAATGAAAAGAGCCTGGGAGGTCTGAGCAAAGAGACGAGTAAGGAAGCTGAAGAAGAAGAAGCAGCAGGTGGCACAGGGACAGTGGGAGGAGAGGGTGGTGATAGTGAAGTGAAAGCTGGTGCAGACTTGCAGAGAGGTTCTGGAAACGCTGCCAAACCTGCAAAAGTTGTTGGATTTCCATCCCCCCTGAACAACCCGCCAAATAACCAACACGAAGTCCAGTTAGACCTAACTCCCACTGAGTACACTCTCCTGGACGGCGCTTTGAAACACAGCCCCCCCTCCCGATCCTCTCCGGAGAACCAGGCCCCCGCCAGCCTTGATGAGGAGACTGTGGAGACGGACTCCCCGGACTCCCGGCCCAACAGCGCGGGCCACACTCCGTACGGCCTCTCCCCGGACGACGTGTGGTGCAACAGTGCCCCTCTCAGCAGGTTACAGGCCCAGATTGGAAACTCAGAGTCCGGTGATGTCCACCTGCAGAGTGGATCGTCCAGACAAAGTGAGGGGCAGCCATCCCAGAACAAAACCCCTCCTGAGAGCCACACAAACCCCAGGGAGAAGCATCTCAGTTTCCTGTCGTTGGGGACTTTTAAAGACGGACCTTCAGACCCGTCTGCCTCTGTGGCCACCACCACCACCACCACCACCACCACACACTCCATGCCAGCAGAGGTGAGCTCCCCTCAGTCCACAGAAGTAGATGAGTCACTGTCCATGTCGTTTGAGCAGGGACCAGGCTATGTGAGCCAGAGAGAGGGGGATGACAGCATTCATCACTCCCACTCCAACGGAGCCCATTTCGCCGGGATGTCTTTACCAATGAAGAAGCCGCCCAGATCTTTAGGTCAAGGTTCAGAGATGGGGCGACCTCCGGCCCCTGGCACGCTTCATTTTGAGTCTTCACCTCATGAAGTGGATCTTTGTCTGGTTTCTCCCTGTGAGTTCAAGCATTTCAAACATCCTGACTCCAGCTCGGCCACCAGCGAACCGTCTAGAGGAGCCTTCTCGTGGCATCATCACGGCAGCAACAACAACAACCCAAAGGACGCGTCACCCAGCGAATCGAACACCCCCGTTTGTACAGAGGACTGCCCGTCCACCACGGCCGATGGAGCCCTGGACTCAGACGAGGACGAGTCGTGTAGTGAGCCGACGAACTCCCCACACGACCACTGCGCCAGGCAGGCTCTGCCCTGCGACCCTCCTCCTGCCGCGCTCAGGGACAGTCCTCCTCTGCCTCCGCACCCTGACACCTCCATGCCTGTTCCTCAGTCTGACCCTGACGCCCACGGGAAGAGAGCGAAAGCCGGCAGCATGCGAGGGAAGAAGACGCCAGGGGTGAGTTTGTCTTATGAGCATTGAAGAGAAGGATGTCTGTTTTAGGATTGTGCATAAACTCATATATTGAGTTTATTGTGGCCCTGAACAGTTTTATTGTGGCCCTGAACCCATTACCAGTCTTTTACAGACATTGACGTGGCATGTGTGTTGAGAGAAATCTGAAACCGAGCCTTGTCTAGAGTTTTGCTGGTTTTTTGCGTCACCAGGTTGTCGAGGGTCCCCAGAGATCCGCCTCGGGGAAAAGCCGGACAGGAATTCAAAGTGGAGTCACCAAAGGGAACACCTCTTCCACTCGTACGCCTTCGTCCAGCCCCCGCGCAGCACCAGCAAAATCCTCCTCCAGTCCCGGTACAGGTGTTTCCTATCTCCTCTCAAATGGTAGCTCTGCAGACTGAAGCGTGTCCACTGACTCCTCTCCTATGCTTTCTACCCCAGGCTCAAAGGCTCCCTCTGTCGGAGAAGCCAGCGTGTACGTGGACCTGGCGTACATCCCCTCTGGAGCCTCCTCGCCAACCGTCACCGTGGATTTCTTCAGGTGTGTCCGCTCCTCCTGCTACATCATCAGCGGCGACAATCAGGAGAGGGAGGAGCTGATGAGGCAAACACTGGATGCTCTGCTGGATGGAAAGGCGTCCTGGTCTGACACTGTACAGGTAGACACACACTTAATCATCTGGATTCACTCCGACTGTTAAGGATCCATGGTAAGAACATCGACAAACAGCTGAGGTTAAATGTGAGGCTTCTTTCTGCGTACCTCCAGGTGACGGTGATCCCGACCTTTGAGTCGGTGCCGATGCAGGAGTGGTACCAGCACACCCAGGACAGACAGAAAGAGCTGGGCATCACCGTGCTGGGATCCAACAGCACTGTGGCCATGCAGGACGAGACCTTCCCCGCCTGCAAGATCGAGTTCTGAGGCTCGCTGTGAGGCGCAGAGGTGGAGGGTGAATATGAGCTAAAGGGAATCAAAAGAGTTTTGTAGAAATGGAGATAAGGGAGATATAAAGGAAATTTAAGGCTCTGTACTGCATGAGAACAATAGGTAAGATCCTCCCCATCCCCTCTGTGGGCTTCTTCTGCATTAAGAGCCCTTACTTCTCTTCGTCCATGGAGAACACACGTCCCTGTAGAGAGAACTGCATGATGTTATTGACCGATGACCCTGTGCCCAACAGGAGAGGAAACCACACTGACTGTAAGACGAGCTGCAAACATGCAGCTCCACAAAAGCTGAGGATGTATTAGTCAAAGTTATTAGCAAACACAAGGTCAGAGGCACTGTGGGATAGTTGATTGAGTGAGAGCAGCCTAAGATGTGTTTCTGGGCCCAGTTCAGTTCTACCAGTTCACCTGTGAGAAATTCAACGGTTGTTTTTCGCTTATCTTCATTCAAGAGCCTGATGTTTCAGTTTAAAATCAGGACGTAATGATTTCACATTGAGAATTTGTTAAACTTTTACTCAAAACCTTGCGCCCGCATTCAAATAGCTTAGCTTTGCTCTGCTTACGCTCAGATTTCCCGCGCTCACTCTGCATCTGTGCACGTGTGAAACGTTTGCTCTCTGGTGGTAATTGAGCACGAGCATAGGGTCTTAAGTGAAACATCTTAAAATCTGAAAGTGCAATAAATAAGTCCTGTTTTCAATCGAAAGACCACGGTCCTGAATAACCACAGTACAAGAAAGTTAAAAAAAAAACAGCTCCAGATTTTCCCTAAGGACAGGAGTGTGCAAACTTTGTGAAAATATTTCTTGCTTTCTATTTATTTTATTCACTAAAATTCACAGCGTCCAGGTGATTGTTGTGAGCAAACAGGTGAATTGTGCTGTGTGTCGTACCTGCTTTCAGAGGAATTGTGCCGCCGAGCAAACAAGACGTTGTGGTGTCCGCTGCCAGTAAGCGATCATCGCCCACTGAGCCTGAGATTAATGAACCTCAGTGGGCAAAGACAAATCTGTCAGCAGGGATTAGAATACCGGATTTAATTCAGCAGCATTACAAAAGTAATCTTATTAATTTATGGCTCCGTAATTGTAATCCATAACATGTGCTGATAAAAAATGCTAACAAGGAATCATACTACAAATGCTTCTGTAGAGTCATGTGTTGACTTTTTATCTTATATTCAGAAAACGTTAAAACTATTGACATGTAATGTATTTTAATCGTGAATGTGATGGACATGATCAAAGTCGTCAATTAAGTAGGGTGTCGACTAACTTGCACAGTGTAAAATCAAGGGTGAGTCGATCAAGTCAATGTAAATGAGAGATTTCCAAAATGTTCTCTGTAAATAAAGAATAAATAAAACGAATGTTGTATATAATACAATTGGAGGCAAAATAATCCTGGACATTGAAAATTAAATAAATAAAAAGTATAAAGTATAAACCTTCCCAATAAAGTTTCCTGAAATACATTTTGGAATTTGGTGCCACATTTCCTATTAATTACAATCCTATTAACGTTAAATCTGTGTACAGGAAAGTACACAGGAGAGTTTTTTTTTTAATAATAAATAAATGATAAATCCCTTTTTACTTGGGTTTAAATGATGGACTTCCTCAATGGAAATAAAAAGCAGTTGAAATGCTCTCACATCACTAGTTTCCCTGTAATTCAGACCCTATTTCACAGATTTAGACTCAGTGTATGTTAAATACAATCACAAGTGAGTAACTGCAAATATCTAATGTAATTTATTACATTTTAACCACGTGGATTTCCTTCTTCACTCCTCCATGGACGTCACATGTTGAGATGTGTAAGATTCGCAGGTTAAAGCTCTGTTGCTGATTGACCTTTAAAACGATGAAGTTGACACCGAGAGACACAGAGATTCTTCAAAACCAAAGCACGAGAACAAAACGATACCACCGAGCATTCTCCTCTTAGTGTGAACGCTGCACGAAAAAATATAATTTTCAATACCTCTAAATTGTCCTCAAAATATTTTCTAATTATAAATAATGCACTTTTTATCATTGTTGTTTATCCGCGAGAAGAATGCAACTAGTTTCTATTTAGTGCAATCAATTTCCTATTTCACCACTTTCTCAAATAATGTGTATGGAATTACACTTTTCACACACGCTGTCCGACTCAGATTCATCACAACTGTTACGATTCCCTGCAAACCTCACACACACACACACAAACACACACACACACACACACACACACACACACACACACACCCACACACTTGCCACATTCACCGACTGACCGGGATCATGGGGTTGAACCAGATCTGTAACCGTTACTCGAACCCCAGAGTAGCCAAGTGAATTGTAACTGTATGTACATGTATGTGTCCCGCATGTGCAAAAGTTGTGTATGTATACTTGTGTTGTTTCATTCATGATATTCATGAAGACAGAGAGCAAAGCACTGTGGGTTAGCAGAGGCAGAGGAGAGTGTTTTGGCAGAAAAACTGGATGGGATGAAGATTGAGAAGCTGTCACTTTGTAATTGTCTCTTGGGTCGGGGGGGGGGGGGTAATGTATGAATAAAGAATGTGCATCACCATTTAAAAGTAAAAAAGTCTGTTGAAAGTCACGTCAATGCAAATCCTGCGGCGATGCAGCCTCGTGGATGTTGAATAAAATGATGAATGTGCAGCAGCTCAATTATTATTGATTATTATTTTAATATTATACTTTTGACGTTTCTGCTCAGGTCTGCAGTGCATATCCTTTGAGGGTCGTGGGGGGGAGGGGGGAGGGGGGAGCCAATCCCAGCTCACAGTGGGTAATGACCTTGGATGGTGCGACATGCTATCACACGGGAAGAACATGCAATCTCCACACAGAAAGCCCTCTGCTGGCCTTCGGGTGCTGAACACTTTACCACCATGCCGCCACCACTCACATCCACTGTGTTTTTTTATTTTTCCTAATTTGTCCAACAAACTAAAAACTGCAATTTATGGGAAGTAGTCGTTTGCCAAATTAAACAACTGGGTAGAGCTAAATTGGCACTGGTAGACTGGACATGTCCTCTGCAGCTCATCAGTCCCCTTGAATTGACTGCACTAAACTGACCACTATCACTGACATACCTAAATATAACCGATGCATGAATTATCTCCTGGGAAATTTGTGAAAAATGTAAATAAATAAATAACGCCATGTTTAAGTACGTGAAAAAAAATTCCTGGATTCCCTCCTTTGTCCACATCTGCGCCAAAAGTTACAGATTTCGTTCTTGGCCCATATCTGGTCCCTCCACCACGATTCATGGCTTCCTACTGACAAACAAAAGGAGAGGGGGTGAACATGGACAACTAGAAAATAACAATCAGGAAAATCACCTTATGCCACAAATACTCTCCACGTTGTAGGCGGATGTGTTTCCAAGTCAACGAGATAAGAGAAGATAAGAAGAGGATGCACCACAAGGTTTTAAAAAAAAAAACTCAAAAGAAGAAAGGCCAGGCTGCAGCTCGTGATAAAATAACCACAAAAACAACTTAATGGGGAGAAGAGTGTAGAGAACAAATCACCCAAGTCCTCAACCTCATCTATCGTGGTGGTAATGGTTCTGTTACGGTTTGATCACACTGGCTCTCACTGCTGATTTATCAGGATAATTCTGTAAACCCACATTCACCGAGAGCATCACAACTCAATGGATGACATCTCATCAATCTGCAGTGACGTCAACTCTAATCATCCCGTGAAGGGAACTCGAGAGGAGGAAGCAGTGACGGCCTGAGAGAATCAATGGATTTCATACAAATTCTAAATATTTAGTTTGACTCCATGTTTAACTGAACCTGTTCTATTTTGAACATCGTGTTTTAAAAAGGTCTCAATCTCCCACTATCAGGAAATCATTCAGGTAGAAGTTGACCTATCTACCTACCTACTTAGATTCCTACCTTTTTACCTTTTTACCTTCTTACCTTCTTACCTTCCTACCTTCCTATCTTCCTACCTTCCTACCTCCCTACCTTCTTAACTTCCTACCTTCCTACCTCCCTGCCTTCTTAACTTCCTACCTTCCTACCTCCCTACCTTCTTAACTTCCTACCTTCCTACCTCCCTACCTTCTTAACTTCCTACCTTCCTACCTTCCTACCTCCCTACCTTCTTAACTTCCTACCTTCCTACCTTCCTACCTTCCTACCTCCCTACCTTCTTAACTTCCTACCTTCCTACCTCCCTACCTTCTTAAATTCCTATCTTCCTACCTTCCTACCTTCTTACCTTCTTACCTTCCCTCAGTCGGCCACCAGATGTCAGTCACAGTCTCATAATGAACGCAGTCCTCCTCAGTTATGGAAAGGCGACGTTATGAAAACGTGAGGATGCACAACCGTTTTTAACGTTATCGCGACAAATTTTTCTTTTTTTAATATCAGATGATGTAAATCGATTCATTTCATAGGTAATCACCAGATTTCACGCGCTGTCATGTGACACAGGAACCACAACCACCGAAGCAGCGTTGCGTAAAGCAAATCCCCGCTGGTATGTAACCGAACAAACAGGAGACACGCTGGATTAAGTTTTATTTATTTATTTATTTATAATTTTTTTACTTTTTCAGTGTTTAGGCTCCGCCCTCTTCTCAGCCCTGGTATAAAGAGAGTTTCGCAACTCCGCCACAACAAACTGCTGCACGCACTCCAGAGCTCTCACACGCGAACACTCAGAGATCCACGGATCCGGACTATCACGCGTTCTACGCAGTGGGATTAATTACTTTGACTTTTGAAGCATGATTCCAGGCGAGAGCTTTGACTCCACCGAGAACAGGTGAGGTTTCCTGACGGGTTTCTGCTCTTACTGTCAGAGTCAGTGATGATGAGTGTGGATAGTGTTTGTATTTAGCACTATGTGTTTCTGCAGGGCACAGATTTGCAACCCGAAACCTCCCTTGACCTTTAAACCATACATGTTTGACAACACATGAGGCACATCAAAGCTTCAACAACTGATGGATGAAGTTATTTAAAAGTTAGAAAAGTCGTTAAAACCCCCTCTGATGTCATTCTGAAGCTCTGTTTGTACACCTCTGTAGATGCATGTTGCACAGTCTGCAGTAAGTATCATGTGTGGACCCACACAACTGATACTGCATGTCTTTACATTTATTTGCAGGCTCAGTCACTCTGAAAAAGAGTATTGTCTTGGTTTTTGCAATACTATACAGTTTAGCACAATTATTATATTAATATGCACATGTTAATATATTGTTTTTCTCCTTTGGGCTTTCGTATGTAGTTGAATCTATGTTGTGTTTTTATCTGGACTCTGAATCATAAATTGACATTATCATCTTTATTTTAGCACATGTCATCAACTTGTAACATGAACTTCATGTGCAGCTGTGAATAAAATGTATGCTTCCATGGATTCATTTTGAAAACAAGTTTCTGCAGCAGCTTTGTGTTCATGATCCTGTGTTTTGACTCTTCTTGTTTGTCTGTTCTTTCCCCCCCCCCCCCCCTCAGGATGCAGTCTGCGGGTCTGGCTCTGGAGGAGCTGCTGGTAACGGCTCAGAAACAAGACTGCCTCACCGTCGGCATCTACGAATCTGCAAAACTTTTCACTGCGTGAGTTTGAATTATTTACTTTGGCTGTACACCTGAAATTGTCAGAACACACAAGGGCACGGGATGTGCTTCTCTTTTATCTTCAGCTATTAACTTTGCCCAACCCAACGGCTCCTGGCACGTGAGCGCAAGTGTCTCCCTGAGCACTCATCATGTTCTCCTTGTCTCTCTCCTCCCCAGGGATCCAGACAGCGTGGTGCTCTGCGTCCTGGCAGCCGACGATGAAGACGACGTGGCGCTGCAGATCCACTTTACCCTGCTGCAGTCGTTTTGCTGCGACAGCGGCATCACCATCCTGCGAGTCTCCGGCTTTCAGCGGCTCCAGCAGCTGATCGGATCGATGGATGCCAACAGAAACCAGGAAGACCTTCACTGCATGCTAGTGACGGTGCGTTGACTCAGCACCACTCGGCTCTTGTGTAACAGAGAGTGGGATTGTGTGTTATTACTAGCAGTGTTCATGACGTTGCTAAATATGTTTGCTTCACACTCCTGATACAATCTGTTGTTGCACAGTCTGGAACATTTCAGCTATTTACCGGTCATTTCCTTGTGATTTAAATTTCTGGTATGACCATGAATTTGACGTTTTGTTTGTTTCCCATGCAGAACCCCCAGGCTGACCACTGCAGGCTACAAGAGGTGGGGACCTACTGCCTGGAGAGCCGACGCCACAACCAGTGGGTTCCCGAACTGGTCCTGCAGGAACGTTGAGGGGTCTGCTGCCCTAAAAACGCGCCAACAAACACGAGCTCTTTCTGGGCTCGGATAGGGATGAACTGACGGATCGGACGTCCGGTCAAGCAGGGATGTCCTGGAGGGGTCTGTGACGGGCCGTCCCGACCGATGACGAGCGGGGATGAAGGACTCCCTCTCAGCCACTGTAGTGACGCAGTCGGGAGTGGAGACTGGTTTCTATGATTGGTTTTGTGCAAAAGATACAAACAGGAAAGACAAAAACACAATCTAAGCTCATTTGTCATACTTCTGTTTGGCTGCTCACAATGTTTATGGGGCGTGCCGGCAATCGAGGTGTAGTAGCCGCAAAAACAAGACTTCCACACCCCGACTAGTTCCAGGGAGATGTGTTGTGTTTCTATGGAACGGACAGGAATGCTGCAGTGGTGAACTATGCCCAACATTCCTGTGTTCTGACATGGGAGAGGTCCTTGCAGGGAAGGTGTGTGTGTGTGTGTGTGTGAGAGAGGGAGAGGGAGAGAATGTGTGGTATGTGTGTGGTATGCATGTACAATGCTGGAGTCTTTCTTTAGAGAAAGACTGGGCGTGCGGAGTGCGTTTCTTGAAAATCAGCTGCTGAACCTGCGGAGGATTCGTCACCATGGAAACTGAAATGAAAACGACTTTGGAAGTTGAACTCACAACGGATGTGTCGGCATCGCACAGGACCGAAGGAAAGAATTGTACCCTCTGGTCAGAGGAGGACACAGATCGAACTGTGTAGTCTGAAATTGTTATAAAATAATACTGCTGTGCCTTCAAGAATAACATAATATGTTGTCAAACCAACATTAAGTGAACACACTGTTGTCATTGATTGTATCAGGTGTTTGAGAAGCTATTTATTATCTGTTTTTGTGCTCTGTTAACTAAGTCAATAAATTATTATTGCTCTATCAAAAGCTTTCTGCTCTTTTTTCATTTAAAGGATAAAAGCATCACACGTGCGTCATGGAAGCAGCCGCGTCACAAGACTACAGTTTACATTTGAGTGTAAGTCATGGAAAAAAAAAAAAGCATGCGCAGTCGGGACAAAGACTTAGTCATCGGTGCAGCACGTGTTGTGTTGTCACGCTTTTCTATTGCAGCAAGCGTGAGTCCGTTGAAGAGAGAAACCAGGGTGGAGACAGAAACTCATTGTGTTGGGATGAAGAGGCAAAACAAGCTGGAGCAGAACCACAGCCCCTACAAGTCAAGGAGTGTGTGTGTGTGTGTGTGGGTGGGTTGTGAAGTGGGGGGTTGCTGGGGAAAAACTCCAGTTACCTGTCGAAACTCAAGATTTGATGGCAGCAATTTGCAGTTAAACTTGTGTACTTATGATTTTGCTAAACCTTCAGATGTAAGTTCCAAATAGCTGCCGGCCAAGGCCTCTACAAACATCTTTGATGTTACTCCACCCCAACTGCATTATCATGTTCAGGTAAGAGGATGTTTTCTGCAACGAGGTACAAATAGTTTGCCCACAGCCCTGTTTTGATCCCCCGTTCCAGCCCCCCCCCCCCCCCCCCCCCCCCCCCCCCACTCTCACATGTCTGCTCGCAGCCCTGACATGCAGAGCAGAGGAGAGAGGGAACACTCAGGCACATGGACCTCCCATTTGTTTACGAGCAGCCGAGCAAGGAAGTGACTTCTGATTGGCTGTAGCGCACCCACCTTAAATCGTATTGGCTCTGACTTGCAGAGGGGACATGGGGGAAGAATGGTTTGAAAGTTGGAAGAGACTGGTGACTGCTGGAGCACAGCTTCAAAGACCACACACACACACACACACACACACACACACACACACACACATGGCCCAAGACAGAGGACTTGAAACAATGGCATTCCTACGAAATGACCCAACAGGGGAGGATTTACCTTGTGTTCTTTGTTTACTGTGTCCAATGTACTGCACATGTATTCATGTGCACATGTGCACATGTATGCACATGTGTTCTTGCACGTTTCTGTCTTTCAATTGGTCTGAGAAAGCCGTACCCTGTGACTTAGTCAGTTCAAGAAAAGAAAACAGAAACTCAATAAACTGCAGCTAATAATTAAAAATTCGAAAACTTCTGCCGGGATTCATGTGGCTCTGACATGTTGCACTTAAGCAAAGCAGCTCACATGTTGATGGAAGATAACATGTGCAATGTTCTCCTTAGTTGGTTTGCCCACTGTGGTATTTGCATTGGAAGTAAAACTGAAGTAGTGAAGTAAAACTGAGGCAGAATATCTTGGATATGGGTGCTGCTATCTTGTGGGTTTGATGTCATTGTCCACGCAGTATTAAAAACGAACACTTGAACATACATCAGTGTTCTAAGAAACCTGTGCTTTGATTATTTAATTTTTTCCAAGTCCCATCCACTACCACTGAAAAGGAGGAGTGATGACCTATACTGCAGCCAGACATGAGGTGGCGATCCAGATGTTTTGGCTTCACTTTTGGGGATCTGTCATGTCGTCCATCTTTAAACACAGTCTTTGGATTTTCAATCTGGGGAGCATGAATGTTTGTGAAGAAATTTCATCCATCCAGGAATCGATGAGACAGCTTCTGAGATGTTTCAGTCTGGACCAACCAGCCGACAGATTGACATCAGCGTCAAATAAAACATCAACAAGGGTACAAGTTATTATATCATCTTTTTATTAATGTTATCTACTTCTCAATATCATCTTTTTTAACAGCAATATCCACAAAATATTAACAGTGTGCAAGAAAACATGAGTTATGGCACATCAGAGAACAGTTACAAAAAATAGATATATTTTCTTCATAATCAATCAAGGCAAAAAAGTTACATATACTGTATGCATACACAGGAGATCAGAACACAAAACATGAGTCTCGGGAAAAGGGCTCAGAGCCGCTTCACTGATGTTTGATATGAAAGTCCACCGGCGAGGAGCCGCAGCCCTCCCCACCCGACCGGACATGAGTTTCACCGGGCTAGCTGTGGATTTCCATCTGGAGCCACGTGATGTACTTTAAGACTGTTCATTCTGTGGATCTGATAACCCCAACACCAGCATTAACACAATATACGCCACTATAAGGCAAACTAACAACCAACCAATCAGACAAACTGCCAGCCGAACCAGTGATGGGGGACGGCTGTCTCTGATTGTAAGCCCAACCAGCTATGGAATGACTGAAATGTACAACGATGACAAAAATAATCTCTGTATCTGTCAGACACCATCAGGACAACACCCAGTGTATGTGTGTATGTTGATATCTATCTATAGTTATGAGGGCCAATTTTGGGTCAATACCATCATTAGGAGGACTTTTGAAGACATTTTGTCCAAAGGGTTTAGACTTGTTTTTAGGGTTGGGGTTAGAATTAGTTTAGGGTTAGGCGTTAGACAAGTTGGTATTTCGAGAAACACGCTGGTTTGCTTGCTTGGCAAAAGAAGGCATTGAGACACAGTCACGCTTGTTTGATAAATATAAAGCTAGAGTCAGCAGACAGCTAACTTAGCTTAGCATAAAGACTGGACACTTGGAGCAATAGCTAGCCTCCCTCTAGATGCTGTCCACTAGCATATTTGGCTGCTGATTGTAACATCATAAACAGCAAACAGAAAAATATGGATCTCCTAATTTACGTCTCAGCAAGAAATCAAATGAGTTGATTTCCTAAAACGTGAAACTACAACTTGAGGTCACTTAAAAAATGATAAAATAACCTGCAGCTGATATAACACAGCTGAGACAGACTCTGGGATAACTAATCTGAAAAGAGAAGTCTTCAAATCATTGAATTTCACAGCTTTGTGACTATTATCAGTGGTCATCTCATCAAAAATAGCCTCCTAACCCTTAACTGAATAATTGGGGTTATGCTTCCCTAAAATGTGAACACTGGCCTGGAGGGGGAGGCCATACGTGCTGCTTGTCACATGACCTCGTCTCCGGTCAGAGTCACCATGACCTGGAATGGCAGGACCGAGATACAGCGTCACTCCAGTGGCCCCTTGTGTTCGTAAACACTGTCTCTCTCCTACACACACACACACACAGCTCTATTTTCTCCTCTCTGCCGACTGCTCTGCCACAGCATCGTTTTCAGCTACCAAAGCTAACATCTGACAAATTCCCCGCCCACACACATATACATCCAAACACCCCCTCGATATCTGCCCTCACTGTGGCCTTTCTCCAGCTCCTACTATCTCTGCTCTTTATCAGGACCAGACGCAGAGGAAAGATGAAGCAGGGCTTTTTTTATCAGGCAAACCAATTTGTGTTTTAACATCGTATCATCAGGATAATGAAATGTTTGATATTTAGGGGCAATAACACCTTAGATGCAACACAATATTACTTATTAAGGAGTATACTTTTTAACAGTTTGCCCAATAGCCTTAAGCTCTCACACACCTGCTCATCGATGAGCAGGTGTGGAGCCATTCACACACCAACTGCTCAGCTCTCACCACCTCCAACTCCAATCTCCCAGACCTCAGCCTAACAGGTGGGCCGTATTGACCTAGTCATTAGCGAACAGAGCAGTGGGCTCAACCCCCCCGTGACAGTCCGTCAGCGGTGTTAAGTCCCGTACAAGGGACCCCACCCTGCTCTGTCACTGTACGCAGCTCCTCACAAAAGCCTTGAGCTAAATGCTAAAGTGTAAATATGACGGCACAAAGCTTTCCTCTTTCAGCGATTAACCGTCAAAACCAGCCCTCAGCGCTCAGTCCTCACGGCTCCTCCAACTTTTGACCTCTGACATTCATCCCTTGAGTCGAAAAAGCAAATGTGGGAGCATGTAGGTGTGTGTGTTGTGTGTGTTGTGTGTGTTGTCCTCGTCGTCTGTCGCCCACCAAAATCAACACTGGAGAAGAATAAAACCCGTGGGCTGCTCTGGTATCAGAGGACGGATCAGGAGGTTGGTTTTTGCATCTCGAAAGAATCGATTCATCCTCTTACAGAAAAAAATCCTAAACCAAACACGACTCGCATTTCTGTTTTAAATTATTCATCCTCATTGTGTTGGTTGTATTTGCATGTCATTTTGGAAACACAACCTCCGCCATCACAAACCTCTAAAGCCCGATTAACAGAAAAGTGAACATAAATAAAAGATGACAGAGATGATAACAGAACAGAATAAGTAGAACTAAAAAATCCAAACATCCACAGAGTTTAGATTTTGTATCTTACAAACACTGTACATGGTAATACTCAACTGACCAGGTTGCATGGACTCCACAGAGAGAAGAGATCTCCCAAAAAAAACAAAAAACAAACAGCTACTCTTCAACTTATCACTTCTGCACATGTTCTGAAAGAAAGTTTATACACTTAGTTTGTTTCTCTTAAGTTCATTGTTCCCCCCCACGTCATCTTTAAGCTTTTACAATCAAGTTGGGTTTTTCAGAAAGGAGGAGAATCGTGGAGGAGCGGAGGGAAGAGGAAACCGAGTGTTAGCTCAGGTTAGAGTGAGCTGTTACACTGGAGGAGATCGGAAACTTTGAATAAAGCCGAGCATTTTATCTGATTTAGAGGCAGAATTATTTTTGCACTAAAACAAGATTCCCTTCTCGACTGTAGAGGCAAATAAAACAAACTCCTCCAGCTTTGCACAATCCAATGATTTCTTTTCATTTCGACCTTTCGAAACTACGAGTAAAAAGAACATGATCGGAGAAGGTAAGAAACAGAAAAAGCTTCATATTTTTTTACTTTTGGGGACAGCTTTATTTCTAGTTTTTTAAGTCTGGTGTTTCTCCCCCAGCCGTCTCTCGGTTGGAGTCGAACTGCGACCTCACCCTCTCTCGGGTTAAAGCACAGGGAGGCTTGATGTACAACAGAAACCTTGAAGCTGGTATCTGGTTAGGTTTTTACCCTCGGCTTTCGATCAGACCTTCTCCCGTTTCATTAACACTAGCTGGGAACAAAGAAACCTGATCAACCAGGGGCAACAAAAAGCAAAACATTAAAAAAACAAAAAGTACAGTATCGTCTGTTAAGTTACGCTTCAACGGAAAATATCAAAATGTACATTGAGTTCACAAACAAGTATCTTTTGATAAGAAAAATGCAGTAAACTTCCGGGGTTAATAGCTTCTGAGTTACGTGTCGAGCTGTGCTCACTTCATAGGTGCAGATCTGAGGTCAGGTTAGACGTTGATTTCAGCCATCATAATGTACTGCGGCGGAATCAGTGACAGCAGATCGGCATCTATAGAGAGGACTCTCCGCACAGGTTGGCACAGCTGGGAGGTTTGGCCAAAGGCTGAAGACGGCCGCAGTGAGGCCACAGGCAGAGAAGGTCTGGTGATGCCGGTTTGAGTGGGAACATGCTATAGTCCGATAAAGGAAAAGGCTTTGGCCACTTGCTCCAAAAAGGACCTGCTAGGATTTTGCACCGGGACAAAGCTCTCGGACCCTTTTGACTATCACATAAAAATAACTTTTAAGCCTTTTAGCGGCTCACCGGGGCGTGTTTGGCTCGGTTGGAAGAAGCACCTACCGCACCGTGTCTGTAGCCCACATGCATCCTCCCACTCCCGGCCTATGGCTCAGCTATCAGCACTTCACCCAAACCCCTCGCACACAAACCAAAACAAAGAAAAATCCCACTTTTCTTTTAGTTAATAATGTCCAAATCCCTTTTCAAGTTAAGATGACACTTGTAGTTAGTTTACCAGCATATGTGAATATTACCAAAGCACCTTGGATCATACTCAGTGATATACTGACGTCGGCCACTGGGTGCACATGATACCTGCCCCTGAGCTGTGGCTCTGGGGTATGGCGCTTTTCCAGAGTGGCTCTTTTGGGAGTGTGTGTGTGTGTGTGTGGGTGCATGTGTGGTTTCTAGATATAGCCCCCTAAGATAAGGTGCTTGAAGTTGTGTGTTTGCATGTGTGAGTCTGGGGGTCAATTTATGGTACTGAGTGTATGTTTGTTTGTGTGTGTCTATGTGCGTGTTTCTGTGTGAGTGTGTGAGTGTGTGGGTGTGTGGGCAGGAGGAGTAGAACGCAGCTATAGGATGATGCAGGGTTTCTTGTCCTTGAACGGGTTTTCGGAGGTGGGAACCCCGACCAGCAGAGCGTCGCTACGAGCGTGCTGCTCACAGTAACTCATTAGGTCTGCTGCTGCTTTAGACACCTGACGGGAGAGGGGGGAGGTGAGAGGAGATGTAGATAAGGATAGGACAAGTATAGGGAAAAGAAAGGAGGAGCATTAGGAGCAGGACCAACAAGGAAGAGAAAGGGGGATGATAAAGGAGGTAAAGACAGTATATGGTCAGATATTGATGGATGAATACGCAAAAAACATACACACATACACACACAGACACACACGCACACACACACACACACACACACACACACACACACACACACACACACACACACACGTGGCAGTAAACTGTCGTCCTACCTTGATGCGTTCGATCCCTGCCTCAATCCTCAGCTGTTCCACCAGTTTCCTGGCCTGGGCGATATTGTTACTGGTAGACATGCTGATCCATCAGAGTAGACCAGCACTGGAGGAAACTGAAAGAGAGCAAGAGGGAGATATTAAAATATGTTCACTATGCATGATAGGGATAAAAGATTGTCATCAAATATGCTGGCACGCCTTTGGTAGAAATGCAGGGAGAGGAAATGTTAGGAAAATAAAGTATTCTATCTGCAACCAGGCCCTTTGATTATCTGCATTGACAGTATGTTTAGATTTGCCTTAAAACAGGGTCTCTCATTGTCCTCTAAATTATGATTATGAATAAACACACTCTGTTTAAACTAATGTATCAAATACAACATTCAATCCTCATGTGTCGGCTGGAGAAAGCCTGAGAATCTCAAATAGGAGTCAAGAAACAGTCTTTTAATTAGAGTTACTATATCAGCAGAGAAAACCAGAGGGCTATTTTATGTGCATGATATCTTTTTTAATTAACCACTATTTTTATATTTTTGCAACAATTAGTGCTAAAACATGCAAACCTTTAGTCACTTTTAAATTTAATAAGACTTCTGGAAATCATCTTACTGAAAACAAAAAAAAATATTTTTGACACATCACTATTAATCTTATGCAAATTTAAATCTTAATATTGATAGAATGGTATTGAGTAAGACAATAATTAAACTGTGATTAATCTGCATTGGTGTTGCACTGATTTAAGGTGAATTAGCATGTGAGTTATTGTATCTGCATTCAGAGGACAGTGTGGCCTCAGCTGTAGATTTATAGCACCACCCTGAGGTGAAAACATGGTGGTGCAAGACACTAATAATCAAGAAAATATAGAAATATGGCAGTTTCCTGATGAAAATACAGTTTGTGGAGATACTGTGCGCAGGATAACTAAGAATGGGCGTCGCTTGTCAATATTTGTTGGATCAATATTCAGAATTTATTCAGAATATTACGTTTCTAGCCTGTGTCACACACAAGTGTGACTTTTGGGTAAAACCCTTCAAATTAACCCTCGTTCAATGTTTCCAAGATATGTTAATTCACAAGAAGACTTATTTCAGTGGAGCTCCAGTGAACTCACAGATGTTCGTCCGACCGAGTGCTGTGGGAACAGAGTGAGTGTGCTACCTGGGTGATGGTGCACAGACAGGACTCTCTCTCTGGACACTGATGTGACTGGATGGAGAGGAGGTCTATGTCAGCTGAGTGGGGGGGTGGGGTGGGGTGAGGGGGGGACAGCCTTATAACAGTTGCTGAGTCCAAACGACGGAGCCGGGCGCAGGGCTGAGCTCACATCGGCTTGACTCTGGAAGGAGAAGGAGAACAGGGGACATGAGCAGGCGACTGTGGAACTAAGATAAAGCAAATTCATATTTATTAACACACTTAAAATAGTTTCCATGAGCATGTGTGCGTATAACCGGGGATCTACACATTTCCAATCTGTATGGGTAGAATTTTTGTTTTAGTTAGGAGTGGTAGAGGTTTGCCTGGAGACATATAAATTTGAATTTGAACATGAAATTCTTTCTTTCTAATTTCAAAAGATGAAAAAAAGAGGCTTCAATGTGAAAGATTTCAAACTGTCTACCAATTACTAACTACTATAAATAAAGAGATAGTTTTTACCATTGAACCAAATATCTGCTTGGAGCGAGAGAAAATGCTTTACTGGACCAATTCTGACGAAGTGGAAAATGCTCATTAACTTCAGAAGTTCAAACTCAAGTTCAAATTCTAAAATAGTTGTGCTTGTATGCTCAAGCAAAAAAAAACTTTAAAGGTCAAGTTAGAAAAACGAAAAACAAAACTATATATAACGATCCTGGGCTTTATCACCCAGATCAGAAGATCCATCATCTCAACTGTTTCCATGCCCCCCCCCCCCCCCCCCTTCACTGAGCAGATAGTGGGACATCTCTGTATTATTGACACAAATCAAGACCCTTTCAAAAGTGATCTTTCACCTTTAGCAGGTAAAACCCTGTAAAGGTTGTATTTGTGGTCTGCTACACGTCTCTCCTCGCAGCGTGGAAGTTTCCCCACCACCACTACATACCATCAAAAAACACCTCGCTCTTCATGCACGTCACTACCAGTGTTACCACTGAGTCTCTCACTCTGTCTCTCTGTCTGTCGCCCTCTCTCCCAAGGAGAGAGAGACCTGCTTTAATTACTCCGACTGTGGAGTAGCTCGGAGATTCATGCCTGTAATTAGGGCCTGTGTGTGTGTCTATGTGTGTGTGTGTGTGTGTGTGAGAGGGTTGAATAGACTTTAGCACCAGGTGAAATGCTCTCTTTCTCGCCGTCCCTACACACTCATCCATTATTATTATACTGGTGAGAAAAAACCAGTGTCTGCTGCTGTGCCCCCAGTCTAACCCTGATACTAATCATAATCCCAACCTTAATCCTGAGCCCAAATCCTAATCCCAGTGAGACACATTATGGCACATGGCTCTCCCTACATTAGCCACTTAAATCTTAAAAGGTTTAGGTATTATTATTATTATTATTACTATTAATGCAGATTCTGGCCCTAGGATTACTTTATATCAGATTATAATAATTTATGATGGGGTATCAAGCGGCTCTACTGGAAATTTACTAGAATTTGAACCTGACCACTGAACCCTATCACAAAAGCACTGAGCAGGACTGAGGTAATAACAAATAGTGAATAAATAGGACAGGTTTAAATCCTCTGAGGTCATGTTTACCTTGTGGGACAGGCCTTTGTCCCCTAATGGGAGGTAAGTGACCATGTTGTGAATGTGCCAATAGATTTCTGCAGCTAAATATGTTTATCTCACACACAAACACACACAGCCATGCGCACACACACACACACTTTTTCCATCACACCATATTGCATGCTGGTCCTTATCTGTCAGGATTTGAGCCGTGTCCCTGAATCACCCCGTATGCCACATCAGTGATGCACATACTGTAGATAGACACTAAACAGGAAATGCTTAACTTCAGGACACAAACACATCTCACACTACAACCTCTACATTCATCACAAAGCGGAATACAACAAAAAAAATAAAGATTTGGACACAAGGACACACAGGACTGGCGCTTTTGAGGCGAACAGATAAAAGTGACACCAGTCCCTCACACCAAGATGATGTTTAAACAAGCTGACTCTTCTCCTCACACCCTTCTACTTCTCCTCCGTTTACAACCTGTTGTAACTTTCACGTGTGATTCTTCGCTTGGTTTTCTGAAAGTGAACGTTCAAAGTGCAAAAGAGGGTTCTGCCTTTTCCACATTTTCCAAAGAGACAAACGTGGAAACACCTCTAAGAAATGGAGACAACACAGAGAGATATTATTAGCTTGGGTTGCCTCAGCCTGTTGATTGGATCTAACTTTGTTTGCTGGGAGAATGGAGCTTGACCAATACAAAAACCAGCACATATAGTAACAGCCTTTGTTTCCTTCACACCCCCAAATTGAAAACATTCATATATATATATATATATATATAAAGAAAGAGGGAGATAGGTGGAGAGAGAACAGGGGCAGGGACCCAGGCACTGACATGGACATTTGTCTTGGCCTGGACCAAACACATCACCCGAGCTGGACAGGCCCCAGCCACGCAGCCGTGCCAGCCCAGCACGGCCGCTCTCAGGACGCGCAGACATGCATCAACCCTTATCGATCCGGGCAGCAGCTCCGGAGCGCGGCTGGGGCCTGCAGCACGGAGCCACATCCTCCACCACAGGCCCCTGCTCGCTGCTCCGCCGTGTGAACACACAATGCGGGCATTTTGATGGATAGAACAGCATGTCCTCTCTCTCCCATGGCTATCCTCACACACACGCACACACACACGCACGCATACACAAGCGCACACACAGACGCGCAGACCTTGTGCACATACTGTATCAGAAAGCCTGAGACGTTCTCCAGTGAGCACCAGCGTTTCAGCCCTTTTACAGAAAAAAGGCCCTGGTTGTTGTTGGCCGTGCATGGCAGCAGGGTGGTGACATGTTGGGAGGGAGGCAGCCCAGTACGCAAACCTCTCCAGCTACAAAGGGGGCACAAGACGGGAGCGCGTGCCTTTCTGCTCCGCTATTACGCAAATTGACACCACGGCCTCTACTTCAACGCACGAGATCCAGAGGTTGTTGTCTTTTTGGGAGGGGGGGTCACAGTGGTTCGTGCGTTCTGGCGAGCTGAAGGAAATCTTCCACTGACCCTGTCCGCGGTCCTCCCCACCCTCTCTGCCGGCAAAGGGCTGGGGAAATCCGGATTCGTGACACTGATGAAGCCCCTCTCTCCCTCTCTCTCTCTCTTCTCTCTTCTCTCTTCCCCCTCTCGCTGCTGCTGCAGCCGCCCTCGGTGTCGGGAGAACCGAGGGAGATGTGTTTATACAGACGCGTAAGGATTATTATTATACACGGGGGGAGGAAAAAACAAAATACCCGAATATCTCCAAACTCACCTCCGATTGCGCTGTATTGGCGATTTAAAGGGACAGATCCGCTGCTTCCTCGCCCGCTCCGCTCGCTCGCTCCCCGTCCTCACCGAGCCAAACGCCTCCCCCTCCGATACCAGTGTCTGTCCACTCCTCTGCCCCCCTTCTCTGCCTCCCTCTCTCCCTCTCTCCCTCTCTCCCTCCCTTCATCCATCCGAGCCGGTGACAGCCGCTGTAACCCGGGGGCTCCCAGACCAACATCTCATAGATCAGCCCAGACTAATCATTAGGATTTTGAATATGCACATGTGCCAAATATATCCTCATGGAGGCAGAAAACATTGCAGGCGATGAAGTGGATCATGTGTTTTTCTTGAGGACCCCTGGTGCCTTGTTGGGAGTTTATAAAGACTCAGCCTGCAAGTTTTCAGATTATATATACATGTATACATTTTTAGCCTTTAAATTAAATCGTATTTATTTTATTGTAAACTGCAGCTGTTGGTTAAGGAGAACACAAAACAGGCTACTCTTGAATTTACCATAACATTTTTTCCATTAACAGTCATTTAATTGAAAAAAACTGCATTTAACCTTTAAATGTCTCACATAGAGGCTACACATATCTGTTATTTTATCTGTTATCGAAGACCATGTGATCAATGTATATATATATATAATAAAACATATATATATGTCAAAAAACGTATTCTCCAGCTTTAAACTCACTTCATACCTCGTTATAATACTCTTTTTGTGCTTGACTTAAGCAAGTTCTTCAGATTGTAAATATTGATTGTTCAAATTGCATAATCCTTATTCTAGTGTTTATAATACTTTTATATTGTTTTTACAGTTTTATATGTATGCTTGCACAAACACACCACAGCAAATTCAATGTATGTGTACTCGCCAATAAACTCTGATTCTGGAAATGAAAAATAAATCCTTGTTGACTTTACTTTGCTCTGAATCTTATTTAAATAAAGGCTTTGTGCTCAAATGAAATGGCCTGACCTTGTTTGACAGAAAGAAGTCCGCTCCACACCACAGCTGTGACCTTTGCTCCCTGTTCGTCCAACCTGCAACATGGATTTCATTTCCTCCAACACGCACATCTGGAGATCTGTGCACCAGATGACTTCCTTCCGACGCGAGTTCACTGCGCTATGCTGCCACACGGTGGCGCCATCGGCCTGTAACCGTGTCCCCCTCTTCTCCGGGGAGGTGTGGGCCGCTCCTTCTATTCCTGGCAGGCCCAGTGCAAACACGCATCCTCCGTCTCCAGCGAGCTGCACCGTCCACTCCTCCTCCACACGACGCCGGATGTGCTACATCTGCTGCAGGATCGCTGGCTGCGTCTGTATGAAGAGGACAAAGGTCTAATGTGTAGGAAACAGTCTTATTCTTACCGTAAATCTGGGTTGTGAGGCTGTAGATCCTGGCGATGCTGATCGAGATGGAGAGCGGTGGATGGAGTCAATGGCGGATGGAGGATTTTTCCAAATCAGGGGCCACAATTTACGGGGGGGGGGGGCAATTATGTGTCCATCCTCCATGCACAATTCAGTAAGGTTCCTGTGTTCTTGTTGTTTTAAAAACTACCGCAGGACAGGGGCACCTTAGGGGCCAATTAGATCTCAGTTGGGACTAGTGCCCCCCTTGGCCCCCACCCGGGATCCGCCCCTACATGAAGTGCATCATGTTTTGGATGGATGTTCGGAACTGTATTTTAATATTATAAGGACAATTAGACAAACAGATGATTCTCTCAGAGCCTCATCAATATAAGAAAGTATTACGATATGTATTATACATCATATACATTTAATATTGTAGCTAATAAAAGAACGCATTTACGATTAATTCTGCACTTGACAAATTCTTATCGATAGTTTAATGTATATAGATATAGTTTTTGACTTTTTCATACCTCTATCTTTTCGTCTGGATTCATTGTCTTTATTTCTAGTGTATATATACTGGTATTGGGAGTTATGTGCACAGAGGGGAAACTTGAACTGACTTTCCTTTTTAGTCAGGCAATACCGCATTAAACGGACATTTTCCAGTAGACAACTGAACAACTGCAGTTGCGTTACACTTCATGCACAGACTGCGAAACATACAGAGTTGAAAATATGCTGCGTTCATGCAAACCCTCTTCTGCGGCCCGGGTCTTCGTTGTGGCTCTATGGAAACCGTCTCAAGCTGCTTAATATAACCACAGGAGGGCTATATTTATATCTCACACAGTACCGCATTGGCCTCGTTTCCACTGATGTGTGAAATTATGCTGATGCCAATATATTTCTCTCCTCACCTTTTAGCTCTCTCTTCCTCCGTCTCCCTCCACTGTTCTCCCCCCTTCATCTGTCTCGCTTCCTTCCTCCATGTCTCCCTCTTCCCCTCTCTTTCCCTTCTTTCTGTGTGTGTGTGTGTGTGTGTGTGTGTGTGTGTGTGTGTGTGTGTGTGTGTGTTTGTGTGTGTGTGTGTGTGTGTGTGTGTTGAGGAGGATGTAGGTTACAGTCGATTACAGCAGGGTTCTTCATTTTCTAAGAAATAAGTGATGGAAACCCATGAGTCACGACTTAAATATGCTACGCAGGTTGAAGGAGGAGGTGGTGGTGCTCCAATCCACATGTTATTTTGAGGCTGGAATAAAGCAGGCAACCAAGGCCCCCCCCACACACACACCAGCCCCCAGGGGCCCCAAAAGCGTTTTGCTAGTCTTTGTAATTTCTTATATTTACTTAGTGTCTTTTTTTTCTATTGTACAGCAATCTCTCACCTCTCTTTATTATTTTACTCTTTGTAATTCTCATCACGGAAAACAAAGAAAATAGTAAAATACTTCAATCTGAGAAGCTGGAGGTCAGTGGTGCTTATCTCTGACCTAAAACACAGACTGTCCAAGATGTCTCGAAGCCTGTGTGTGTGTGTGTGTGTGTGTGTGTGTGTGTGTGTGTGTGTGTGTGTGTGTGTGTGTGTGTGTGTGTGTGTGTGTACAAGGGTTCTCTCATTAAGATCCTGAGGAGGGGTTACCACACTGGCCCTGGAGGGTGAGACTTCTCCTATGTCTGCTTTGTTTTACACAGCAGCAGCAGCAGCAGCAGCAGCAGCAGCAGCAGCAGAGGCCTGGGAGACCTGTGCCTGTCGTAACACATCTCAGTCGCCACCAGGGTCACACCGCGCTCTGATGCGTCAACCGTTGTCAACGTCACGCGGTCTCCATAGCAACCGCGCCGGGCCCAGCATCCCTGAGCAGATGTGCGAGGGTTAACAGGGAGAGGTGGGAGTGCTGGGAGGGAGGGGAGGGAGGGGAGGGAGGAGCAGGCGGTGAACTCAGCATCTCTGCACTCACTTTGTCTCAGAGTGTTTCATGAGAATCCAGCGAGGACACGTCAGAGGTCTGAGGCCGAGCTGCTGCCGCCAGGAGATAAACATCAACTTCAGGCAAGGCTCACAAGCTCACAGGGAAAATACTGACGTGTTATAAAGCAGCTGTGATGTTTAACATGTTTAGCTTTAGCATGAGGCGCTGGAATGTAACTGAGTACATTTACTCAGGTACTATTCCTAGGCCAGGAGTGTTTTTATTTTGTAATACTTCTTCTCCACTTTGACGAGGAAAGTGCTTTTTACTCCACTACGTTATTTGATAACTTAAGTTTCTAGATACTTTGCAGCTTCAGGTGAATAATAAGAATATAATTGATAAAGAAATGATCTTATTGAAACTACCAACCTTCAGTCAACAATAAGCGACAAATCAAAAAGACGAGAAACAATGCAGTTCACATTTTTATTAGGAAAATCATTTTGCAGATTGAATATTATTATTACCATGTATATATATATAATTATGATCGTATATATAATTATATATATATATAATTATTTTTCAGTTATTCAGAGGATGCATCAGCACAGTATATCTTAATAGGAAGACTATTGCTAGAATAAATATCTATACATCATAATTAGTTAAATAAATAAAAAGTTCCAACAGAAGTATTTTTCTTTTTCCATAATTTACAAAAAACAACAAGTGCTAAAAAGAAATAAACCATTTGCAAAACTGAAGCCGTAAATGCTGCTGAGGAATTTATTTAAAAAAATACAAAGATGATTCACAGTTTGTGTCCTTGTTCTCATGCTGGCTGAAACACCAATAAGGGACCATGCAGGGATGAAGAGCCAGAGCGACAGGATAGTACCAAACTACATTACCTACAACCCCCCCACACTTTATGCCCCTTCCCCACACCCCGTCCGCAGAAACGTTTATGTGAGGCTCTGAACCAATCAGACGAGAAGTAAAGGGGTGAGCAGGAGAGGTCAACGGGGTCAGTGGGTGCATTTTTTATTTTTTTTCAGTTCAAGTCCTCCAGAGCTGATTATCCTCCGGATCCTCTGACAGGACGGTGACCCGCCCTCGTTGGTAAAAATGAGACTGATGGACAAATAAAACTTTCTATCGTGTATTCGGGTCCAACCCTTTTCCCCTTTGTTTCAGCGCCACATGGTCGTGTTTCCCACCCTGCAATGGAAGAACACACGTGAACCAAGCTTCCTCTGCAGTATGAGCCTGTCCCCCTGTGACCTCTGAGGTGAACTTTGCCTGGTACCGATCCAGCTTCAGTTTCATTTAATGCCACTTTATCCTGCTTCTTTTCTCAATAACATGCCATTTTTTATTTCTTTCCAGCAAGTCTGAGCGTCAAATGTCCTCCTTCCAAAGTCTGTGTTTCCCATACAAGACCATCCTGGTGCAAATTTTGGTTCAAAACCGAGATGATCCTGTTATGTAATTGGCTGCTGCTTTGGCCTGATTTAGCAGTCAGCCAATAACATCACTCAATTAGAATTTCGGACTGACGGACAAAGACTGTGATGAAAAGTGGTGTTATAAAATAAAACCACTGAGGAAAATATAACACTTAAATAATGACAATAATAGACGTCCGAAATAAAACCTGCTGGAATTCAATAAAAATGACAAAAAACTCTGTTGTTATTAGGAAAGAAAGGAGGATGAATCTGGAACATTTACTGGATTATTTCAGAATTAGTCGATTGTTGATATTTATTTGTGATCATCCTATTCATTCATCGGATATTGGGCACTTTGGGTCTCTGCAAAAGGTCAGTTTATTCGTTTTTACCTTGCAGAGAAAATTATAGCACACTTTGGAAACAGCCCAAAGTTTTACCTTCATGGCAGCTGACTTAAAGAAGCTCTCTTCTGGAGCCGAGTGCAAGCTTCCAAATGGACACTTTCCCTATAAGAAAGAAATGCAGGCACCTTCCTCCCACAGCTTCCTTCTTCCTCCTCCTCTTCTCTCATCTCTGAAATGTTAAGTCCTTTAAACACTATTTACAACTATCTACAATCGGGCGTGAGCGGTGTCGACCTTCAGTCTGTTGAAGCGCAAGAGACTCACAGAAAATCTGGGAGGGAAAGAAGTGAGAGAAACTCGGGAGCTTCAGGGGCGAGCGGACAGAGAATTGACGGAGGAGCAGACGTGTAGGAGAGCGACGAGCAGGAAAACAGCCAGTGACGAGGCCTGTGTGAATAGAACACGTGTGTGCAAGTTGTGTAAGTGTGCATGAAGGCATGCAGTCTGTATGTCCAGCTTCCATACAGCTGAATATACTGTGTGTGTGTGTGTGTGTGTGTGTGTACTGAGCAGTGCAGGATGACTCATGCAGAATGTGTGGGCATTCTCCACAGGAAGAGCTTCAAACATCTGACAGACACTTCACAAGATGGTGCAACAACAGCACACACACACACACACACGTAAACACACACAAGCACATACACAAACTTATGCAGGCCAGGGTGATAGGCAAAATATGCAAATAGGTGATTGCATTCATACACTGATAAACACACAAAACACACACACACACACACACACACAGCAGCAGTGAATATGCTTCATTGTTAAATGAGATGAGACAAGCCATGGGAGGAAACTCAGCGGACACACACACACATTTGAGTCGTACACAGGCCACGGTTGGTGCAGTTGCACTCCACATTTTCACACCACTTCTATTAATAGCCCATCTCTCTTCCCTCCCTCTCCGGCTTGTTGTCCCTGTGCCGCTCTCGAACGCTGCCTCATTGTTTTTTTTCCGCCCCGCTGTATCATATTCCACGAGGGAACATGAGCAGCGACAGTCTCCTGTACAGACGTCAGCAGAACAACACACTGCACAAACATGCGCTCGCAATCTGGCATTCTGCGTGAGGCAATCAGACGTGTCGAGCTGATATTTATGCAGCGTGTGCAAACCCCCCCCCGCCGCCGGTAGCTACTCATCCTATCAGACCAGAGGCGAGTCTGAGGGCTGTTACATGTTATTTCCAGCTGTTGTTGTTGTTGTTGTTGTTTTTTAGCTTCAGTACTTTTCACTCCATCTTAAACGAGCACAAGACAAACCCAGATCTCCCGTTTCTGGAAAACAACGCAGGTGGAAATGGACAAAACCAAAGAGAGTGCGAATGAGCTAAATCCCTGGAGTCTCACGAGTAAAGGGTGTGTGTTTACAATGCAAATCTTTTCGGAGCGTTAACAGGACCTCACACAACACGTCGATAGCAACGGATTCATTGTCAACTTGGAAAATAAACCAAAACAAAAGGAAAAGCTATGGAGTGGAACCTTTAGTTACATATTCACATTTTGCTAGCATTATCCGATTGATCTGAAGAGTGGATGTGTCAAATACAATATATCATGAGCATCGTTAATAAGCTGTATTTTACAGTATATAGCAACATTGAACCTCCTACTGTGACAATATTTCCTGGTTACAAAGGACATAGTCCCGGAAGGACAGCGGGTACAGGTTTCTCTTTACATTGGGTAACATCTTACTTGAAGCTCTTCCTAACGTGTCGTTGAACTACCTTGTGCCTATGTACAGTAACTCCGCATGGGAGGTAGTTTAAAGTGGGCGTGAGTGATGAGGGAGGGGCATTTTACATGGTGCTTAGAAAGGAGGCAGCGCTGATTAATAAGCAAGTCTTCAAGTAAAATGTCACCCTAAAGTGCCCAGTTGTGGATTCTGCTGCACACGTAGAGACGGAGGGAGACAGACAGACGGATTGCCAAGACAGTTGTGCTGTGCTTTTTCTTTTTCAGTTGTGTTTCTTTTTTTTAGTTTGACCAGAGAAATGAACACACGGATAAAAGGGGGCATCATCTGTGTCTTTGGGTTCAACAGTACAGGAGCAGATTATCCGCCAAATAGTTATTGTTAGAAACCGCCTGAGAGATGGAGAGAAGTAGACAAATATAATCGGACCCTCCGAGGCCATTGTACAGGGGGTGACGTCACAGACACACACACACACACATGTGTTTCTTCACGACCACAGCGAATCACGGATCACATCGCGATACCCTGTTGCTCAGCAGAACCGCAACCTTGTTGTGCCATGACGAAACAAAACATTACAATCGAGACTCTGAGCTATGTGTGACTATGGTGATTGTTCCTCTACGTTCAGGACCAGAGAGTAAAGGTTAAAGATGGAAAATAGCAGACGAGACAAAACGATTAAAAAACAAAACATGTGTACAAAAAAAGAAACACACAAAAAAATGTACAAACAAACAAATATATCAGTAAAAAAGTATTGTGCTTTTAGCTGTCCAGTGCACACACAGTACACGTTTTAGAACTCCTACGTGAGAAAGGTGTGTGTGTGTGTGTATGCACTTCGGACATATCCTGTGTTCAGCAGAGATCATTAAAACATACAGTAGGCAAAACATGTTTGTGTGTGTGTGTGTGTGTGTGTGTGTGTCTATTTATGATATTAAGTGCAATGTGAGTGCATCTAGGCAGAGTGAGGCCTGTTTGTCTTCATCAAACCAAAACAAATTGTTACTCAAAGTGAAAACCACAGCAATGCATGTGTGTGTTATTGTTTCTGACTCTTGCATCAATGTATTCAGGCGCATGCTATATGCATGTTTAAATATGTGTGTGTGTGTGTGTGTGTGTGTGTGTTTGACCCATTCTGTTTCCTGATAAGCGCATGAGAGGCAAAACAAAAACAAAGAGGAAACAGAATTACAGATTCAGGTCACACTCAATAATCTGCATGGGTTTACTTTTACATCCATTAGTATTCTTTTTTTTATTCCCCCTCTTCTGTGTGCTTTCTGTGGCTTTGTTTTTTTTTAACATGAATTTAAAGAGCATCATAAAACAAGACAAAAAATAAAAAAGGCAATCAAGGAGAAACCTTCACATGAAAATTGCCAAAGCAAACGGACATTCTTCACCACAGAACCCCGCCCCTCCCCCCCCAAAAAAAATCATCCCGGTTCGCTTTCGTCTTATCAGCTCGGCAACGAATATCCAAGTGTATCTTCCTCAAGGCAGATGTTTATGTTTTTTCGTTTCATGTTGTGATGAGAGTCCAGCTTCCCTTCCCTCCACGGTTATTACTCGATACTGGATGAAGTCTCAGAAACATCGCAGTGTCTTGGTGGAGGTGGTGGAGGTGGTGGAGGTGGTGTCGCGTGCCCGGCTGCTTCTCCACTCCGGATGAGGAGAGGGTTGCACATGAGTTTGTTGATGTGATGACAGTTTGACAAATGTAACGAGGAGTCTTTTTTTCTTTTCATCTTCAAATGGGTGAATTTGTCCTGTCGCCAAAAAGCTCTGACCTTCTGTGACTGACACAATAGCTGAGGCAGTGGGGGGAGGGGAGGGGGGGGATGGCACGTGGAGACTAGTGGAATCACTGACAGATCCCACGTTTATCAGAGTCGTGCATTTTGCGTTTATCTTAAAATAGGGTCTGAACTAACTTCGTCGACTCTGTTACATACACATTTAGTTTGGGGGGGGGGGATTGAAGGATGGGGAAGCTGGGATGTTAGAGTGTGAGCGGGACCGGGATGGACGGAGGACTAAGGGGTGTAGAAGTGAAAGAGGAAAGTCAAATTTGTGTGTATATCCGAAGGGAACTTTCAGTTTCGGGAGGGGATGCTGTCGTCTGGGTTCTTCTCCGCAGGCCGAGGTCTCCATGACCACCTCAGGTTTCCTTCTGCGACACACGATTCTTACTTTTGATTTGCGATATTCAGAATGCATGTGGATGTCTGAAATCCGCTATGCTTTTCCCGGCATGGAACTTTTGTGTTTGTGAACGCACCAGTCGCATGGAGGAGGATGTGGTTGATGAGATTCCCCGGTGGCCTTCCAGACATTTAGCTCCGAGTGATAACATTTAATGAGTCTGTGTTTTCTCTCGTCTCCATTTCCTTTTCTTTCCTCTCCCTCCCTTTTCCTTATTTCCTCCCCTCTCTCCTGCCTCCACCTCCCCCTTTTCCTCCCCTCCTGGTTTTTACATTACGCTGCATTTGCCCTTCAGTCTCTCGGCGCGGGACTGCTTCCCCGAGCGCTTGCCGTCGATGTTGAGGCTCATGTTCCTCTTCTTGTCCAGGTTGAGCAGCTCTTGGAAGAGCTCGGTGACGTTGTGGTTGGTCTTGGCCGATGTCTCCATGAAGGCGCACTTCCACTGGTTGGCCTGGGCCTCGCCATCCTTGGTCTCCACCTCTCGCAGGGTCTCGTCGCTCTTGTTGCCCACGAGCATGATGGGAATGGCCTCCACGTTGCCCTTTATGGCCAGGACCTGCAGCGGAGGTGGAAGTTAAGAGGAACAGTCACAAAGAATACAGATCTCCAAGATAATCTTAACGTCCTGGGAGAACGTGCTGTACGTCTGAATGTTGAAAAGAAGTTTCCCCGGTGTAAGATGTTTACGTGTTGTTCTAACATCAACTTAAATCTGTTCCTTTACCGCACAAATAAAGGGACAGAAAGGTTTGAAAAAAACTTAAGTAAATACAATTTAAAGTAGTAATTAATCATTATGTCCATTCTGTATTAGTTTTCATACGTGTCAAAATGATGTGGAACATAAAATCATTATAATTCAGCATTTATTACTGTTTAAAAGAAACTGGAATATATGTCAGTTTTACTACTGTCTAATTCATTAAAGAATAATTTGGGGCAGCGGGGTATATGACACCACTTAAAAAAAAGTTATCATATATTATAAAAAAATTCACTATATATCTTATAAATTAAATAAATAATAAAGTATATAAAGCAAAGTGTAGGCACATATAGTCATGAATAGACCTGCACACCTTCAGTACACACACACACAAACACACAAACACACACACACACACACACCTGTTGGTAAATGGGTTTGAGCTCCTCCAGGGACTGTTTGCTTGTGATGGAGTAGACCAGGATGAAGGCGTGGCCTTTGGAGATGGACAGACGCTGCATGGCGGGGAACTGGTGGCTCCCCGTGGTGTCGGTGATCTGGAGCGTGCACACGCTCTTGTCGCAGCTGATCACCTGGCGGTAGGTGTCCTCCACCGTGGGGATGTAGGTGTCCCTGAAGGTGCCCTTCACGAAGCGCAGGACCAGGGAGCTCTTCCCTACTCCACCCGCCCCAAACACCACCACACGATAGTCGTTGCTCTGCTCCGGCATTCTGCCCCCCTCAGGCTTAAGACAGTGTTACACCTGTCATGTTGAGGGTGGGGGCAATGAGAGGGGGTGTGAGAAGAGGATCAATTTAGCAAAAGGACAGCACACAAAGCAGCAGATAGAAAGCAGAGGGACGGGTAAACATCGGTGGGACAAAACCGAAGGAGAACGCACCTTGTGGTCTGATGACGAGGCAGAGAACAAATTAGAGAAGATGAGTTTGGTGAAGCTCCAAGTGTTTCACCTGACGCAGACATTTCCCTAATCAATACCATTCCCAGAGAAACTGTTTCTCAGCTTCCAGCACGGAAACATTCCTCATTTATCAACATAAGCAGCTGCGGCAAACCCCGGAGGAGGCCGAGGCCTTGGGACAATGATCTCCCGGCCTTCAGGGGGTGGATACGAGCAATAACACAAACTCACAACACGGCAAAACATCGAACACACACTTTGCAAATGAACACACACACGTTTAAGGGGACTTTTGGACCTGGGGGGCCCGACAGCTTCTCCTCCAAAGAAACACATGATACTGAACACAGTAGTATGGATGTAGCCTGAGCTTTTTTGCAAAAACCCAGTGGCAGGGAGCCTGATTAGGGTGTTTCGATGGAATACAGGGTCTTTCTAGTCTCCTGAACAAATCCAATCACAAAGCTGTCATTACTGTGGACTCATGGCCCCATTTCTGCTCCGGGGCCACAGACGACTGCCTGCTTGTTGCGACGCCCCTGAATCGAATCAACACATCTCAGAAAAGAACATTACGAGCTTCACAAATGTAATATATAATGAAGGGGCTGCTGCATTAGATTGCATTAGGTTGCAGTTGTGTACGATATCGTGTCCTCACACTGTGTGTATATATATATTAAATGTATGCATGACAAAGCTGACTAAACAACAGCTACAGCAGATTCATTTCACTGCCTCTCAGCTGTGCTTCCCTTTGTTATTGATCCAGTCACGAGGTGGAAGCAGCAGACGGAGCCAGTTATTGTAAATGTAAATTATAACTAAAATGATGATGTGGAAGAAGAGTGGCAGGTGCGGAATGTTTTTCATTTGTGGTCACGTGACGGGTAGAACTAAATAATACGAATCATGACAATCTGTCTATGTAGCATGTTTCCGCTCATTGTTTTGGTTTTACAGCTCTATTGTTTTGACTCTTATAGTTTTGTTTCTAGCAGCAGCAGAAGCAGGAGGCATATGTTTTTGGAGAAAAATTCTGATAATGATGAGAACTGAGAAATGGTGAGCAAATTAAAACCTTGTGATTTACTGTTTGTTTTAGAAACTACCTGTAGTGACCATGTAGTGTTTTACCTTAAAGCCTTGAGGAAATGTGGGGAAATATACAAAGCCAACCGGATATAGCGTATCTAAAATGTAAAACAATAATCTAGAGCTTCAAATCCAGGCTGCGTACATCCATCCATCATCTACTACTTATCCCGTTTGACGGCCGCGGAGGGAAGCTGGAGCCAATCCCAGCTGACATCAGCATATCAAAGGGCCAATATGAGACAAACAACCATTCACACATACAGACAATTCTCCAATGGATCTAACCCCCATCTACATGTCTCTGGACTGTGAGAGGAGGCCGCAGCACCTGGTGAAAACCCACGTGAACACAGGAAGAACATGCAAACTCCAAGCCAGCCGGGTTATCAAGACTAAACTCAAATAAAACTACATGCAAAAGCCAAATGAGAACCATCAAATCCACACTGACAGCACAGAATGTATATTTTTCCCTTTCAAGGCTTTCTTAACTCTGGTTGGGAGTCAGTAGCGGACCTTGCATTCTGAAGGACTCCACAAATCTTCACACTCAGCGTTACCGACTGCAGCTCATACATATGCATCCGAACAATGTCCTCGCACCTAATCTATTGCTATCCGTGTAAGTGCTTGTGTGTCTGTCGAGCATCTGTGCACGATTACGCATCGCGTCTTGTTGCATTATTCATCCGCCGCGCTTCCAAACTTGCTTTAAGGTCCCATAATAAGATGCTCCTTCAGTTGTGATCATGCGCCGCTCTCTAAGCTGCAGCTGTAATGAAACAGTAAATTGACATCAATAGTAGATGGAATAAGTGGATTTCTGTCATGCTTGCACTGCTGGAACCCGCTATTGATGGCAGGGCCTCTGTAATTGCATTGCCAGGTTCGAGATAATATCAGTCAAGGAGTTTAAAATAAATGGGGATTCAGGGAGAGGCTCTTGAGTTTTACAGTCAATCTATAGCTGTAAGTCTGGGTGACACATATAGGAGTGGCCTTTAGCCACGCTGAACACACTGTACCGCAGTTTAGTTTGCAGGTAAGCCTGTGTTTTCTGCTCATATATATGTGATACTTTTATTCTGGTCTGACAAAGCATAACATCTTATTATGTTTTGTTTTTGTTATGATTCTGCATTTTTTGGAGATAGTTAAAAATGTCCAAATTGGTGGAAACAAAGGTTCCTCAGCTTTAATGAGGCCTTCAGTCACTCTGAAGAATTGTGGTCTGAGTTGCCAGAGCCTCACACTGACTTCTGCTTAGGTCTGCTTTATGTCAGGCTAGTGCACACACACACACACACACACACACACACACACACACACACACGTATGCACCAACGATGCACTTTTAAAGAGCCAAACATTTTAGCTCTAATTAATATCCTATTTAACAGCTGACAAATGACTAAGTGCATGTGAAATGTGAAGATTGTAGATTCCAAAGAGAATTATAAAAACATCTCTGCGGTGTGTCTCGGCTCCACAGAGCATTTTAGGCCACATCCATACCACTGCGTTCCGGTTTGAAAATGGTGTGTAGGCCTAGCATACTCTCATTGCTCCCATCAGAGTCATTTCCAGCAGCAGCTAGGAAAACTGTTTTCAGAAAAGGTCAGAAAACCCAATCGTCCGTTCCCTGCTCAGCAGCGATTGAGGACAAACACTGGCGACTAACTTTGGAACATAGCTGAGCATTTAGCCGCCAAAGAGCCAGATATTTCGACTCAGGAGTTGGAGGAGACCAAAGACTGAGCCAAAAGAGAGGGAATATTGTGTTTACGTTGATCGGTAGGACACAAACACGATTCCAAGTGGATATTGATAGAGCTCTGTGTGCAGAATTTATAATCAGGCATCTGTTTGCTACCACGTCGGCCCTGTCAACTTCCTGTGTTGACGGTCAATGACACGTTTACAGCTTGTTGTGCGGCCTCCAAAACTCAACCGAAGCAGGTTTTAAACGTTTCCAGACATCTGGGGGAACACTCGGTCGATAAGATGCTTGCTAAAAGAAAAGCAAAACAGTTAATCCAAATTAGCTCAATATCTGTATTTCAAGGTAGAACTGTGAGCGAGTGAATTCAAAATCTTGACAGTAATCCCTCAGTGCAGAGGCAGGTCACAGGTGAGGTAAGATGATCCATCACAGTCTGTGAACTGGGGAACGCCACAGTGGATAAAACGAGGGATTCCTTAATCTGTCTGATGCATTTTTGGCAGAGTAGCCGTGTAGCCCTGATCTCAGCAAATTACATTATTATTATTATTATTAGAGATAGAAACAGTGGGCAAACACAACCAGAATTATCCTTTGACAGCTCTGCTCGGTTGGCGACATATTTATTAGTTTTTTACGCTCTCTTTCTGTATCTGTCTGTTATTTCAGTCGTCCTGCAGATGTTTGTTCTGTGACCTGCTCCCTCAGCTTCCTCTTGCTGTTCCTCCTCTGTCTCCTGCTCGCTCGCCCCTCAGGTCTCCGTGCTGTTTGATCAATAAACTAAGGCCGCTGTGGTTTTGATCGATGGGGCTCGTCTGTCTGGGCCCAGTCAGTCTGTCATCCACCCCCGCTTGGTGCCTGCTCTGGTTTTTATTTATTCTTCAGCTCCGTGACGACGATTCGCGCTCATCAAAACCCTTCCTCCGCTCCCTCCCTTCTTTCACCTGAGCTATAATTAGCTGTCTCCCTCCCTCTGTCAGCAGCTTTAACTGCACACACAGGTGCAGCCTCACAGTGACACACAAACACACACCTACACACACACACACACACACACACACACACACACACACACACACACACACACACACACACATTGTACTTCCGCTTCTCCATCATTTGTCCTTGACACCAGGCCTCCAGAATAATGACGTTCCTCCTAAATGCGTTTCCTCCCTCCTCTCTTGCATTCGTTTTAGTGGAAATGAGAGAGCTGCAGTCCCTTAATGAATTAATGGCATACTATAAATGCAACTGTGGCAGAGCAGCCTAACTCCATTAGCAGATGGCTTTGGCACAGTCCGAACGGGCCTCCTCTTCTCTGGAGTCAGACAATAAATGCAAGGCGGCCTTCGCCACTCGAACATTTCACAGAGCGAGCAAGGAAATGTCACCTTTAACAAAAACATGCACATAATTTCCCTCAAGAGAGCCACTTGCGCAGCGGCACAAAGGAAGCGCATTAACCAGCATCAAACACGACGCCATTCAACAGATCAAGAGCGTGATTAAGCAGACACCCACAAAGCGGTCCCATGGTGTCTTGTGGAGAGACGGGTTTTAATCAAGCCATGGATACTGGAATGCTGCGGATCCGCGGCTACTCAGCGACAGGTTTTTCACAGGATCGAAACAAAGGTTATTCCCAAAAGTTCCTCCTCTTCTGGCCACAGCTGTCCATCTGTCTCTCTCTCTCTCTCTCACACACACACTCACTCACACACACACATACATTATCTACCATATAGTGATTGAGTGTGTGTGTGTGAGAGAGAGATGTGTGTTTGCAGATGTGCAGTCAAGCAGAGGATTTCCTGTAGCCCGCTCACACATCAGCTGAGGCTTTGAAAGTGTGTGTGTGTGTGCATGTATGTGTGTGTTATGCCACAGGGATGATTCTGCGTTTTTCTCAGCCAGAGAGTCACCCCCGGGGGAATTCATTAGGTTTGAGCAGAACGCAGAGGTTCACTTTATAAATTTTGATTCACTCATGCTGCTGCCTCGCGATGAAACTCACACCTGCTCACCAAACTCACAAATGGAGATTAAAGAAATACATGGATTTCTCTGTGTGTCTCAGACCGTGAAAAAAGATGAACGACGAGTCTCCACTTCCTCCTGTTGTGCAAAAATGTATAATAACATTTTGCATATAGGTGCTTCCATCTTGCAGTTTAGACGTAGTTTGAAAACAAGGGTCTGTGCAGCAGTCATCACAGCCACCGAGGTCTCGACCAATCATGAGTCAGGCTGAGCTGTCAATCATTACGTTTCACCCTGTTTTTATTAAACGTTAAATAACTGATTAAAACCAAACTTATCGGACAAATTACCACTTGAACATACATCAGCGTGCACTAAAAATATGACAGAGAGCATCTTCATTTCATGAGTACATTCTAGTTTGGTCCATTTCTACGTCGGGAACAACGATGGTGAGATCTACGGAAGTTAAGACGGGAAATTATGAAACTAAGAATAAACCTTTTGTTCACCTGATTTTAAAGTATAATCAATAATCAATAATATCTGTTTAAATTAAAGCTGTGACATGTGTGTGTGTGTGTGTGTGTGTGTGTGTGTGTGTGTGTGTGAGTGTGTGTGATATAATATGCATTTTAATCTGAGTGCAAACTTGAGTGAGACTGGGAGTGAGTGCCCCACCCCTATGTCAGTCCATACTGTGATTGCACTTACACTGTACCTGCATGTAATGCGTAGTGTTAGACTGTGGAAGAGATTGCAGCACTGTGGTCTTGGCTTAGTTGCTAATCATTGAGCTTAACCTCCTCCTCTGTGCTCCCGGCCTGCTCTGCATTGACCCAATTCCCAGGACTTAAGTTACCTAGCGGCCTCCCTATAAGACAACATGCAGCTCGCGATGCGCAGTGGAGCCCTCTGATGCTCCGTGCACGACCCTATAGCTCTGCACGCACTGTGGCACGGGAATATGAGCAGAGTCACACATGGAAATAATGGAGGTGACATTCATACGTCTAACTGGTTCTCATAACATCTAATTTTGCTTGGAGCAGGAGGTTTGAAGCAGATTATCCATCTGTCACAGTAAAGGCACTACAGCGCTACATGTTGTACGGACACATGAGACACGTTCACGGTTTAAGTCTTTCCCACTACGATACTATGTTCAGACCAAACTGACGAGTTAACATAGTGACACTACTTGTCGTGAAACAATTTTAATTAACATGACACATTTTAAGATTAGCAAAATATATATATATATTTTCTTGTATTGTATCCCTATATTAGCACCAGCAGAGAAATTACAGGGAAACCTCATCTCAAGTCGTTGGTGTCTTTTAGCAAAGAACACTGTTTTAAACGTGTTTGTGAAGTTTGCAGCATGCCCCCCCCCCCCACCCACATTACTCCTACCGAGTTAATGTCCCATGTCTTACACAGTATGTGACATCAACTGAAACATCTGCACAAAGCTGGTCAAGCTTAAACTGTGCACAGCTCAATGTTGCACTTGAAAAATAGTGCTATAGGGAAAAATATAGTTATAGATCAAAATGCAAAAACAAAATTAAACCTTGGCTTAATGGAACTTTCTTAATTGAATGGGTTAGGTGTAAATATATTAGCTAAAGTTGAATGTGGATCAGCATAAGTCCTGCTAGTGGTGAGAGGAAGGCGATGGGATAAGATGATAAATCCATAGATTAATTGTCTTGATATGAACAATATGTAGACATAAGTAATTAAAAAAAAAAACGACCTAAGAATTTCAAAATCAAAACATCGAGCAAATGTGTATTTTCAATTCGAGTTAGAATTTTGTTTTTTCCACAAGCAGATTGACTCCTGGGCCGCAACCAAACATCGTAACCATAATCCTGCTGATTTTCTGCAGCGGTGTTACACAGCTCTGGATGTAAGACGTCCTTGTAATTAGTCTTTAAGTGTGTATTAGTACAGAGTATTAACTTGACCTGGGGAACCATGGAGTTGCTCCGTCTGGCCTCTCCGTAAGACCTTGCTAATACCTCGGCCTGGCAATCCGGGGAGGAGCACATGCACCTGGCTAATAACACCAGGAGTAAAGTATCGTCAACACCGGTGATAGAGCGGTAACATTGGTTTTCAAGGCTGTATAATGTTTTCAAATGTATTTATCAAAAAAAAAACTCATTCTCAGAAGCTGTGAAGGCCGTTGAGCCGAGAGAAGAACTAACTACAGACTGGTGGGGTGTGTTGCCTGCAGTGACAGATGGTGACGGGGTTGGTAGTTTTTGGATCGACTCCATTGGTTACTACAGGCGAGATCCACCAGGCGTCGATATTTTTTGTCTATTTTTTTTTAATAATACCAGTTGACTCAGGTCTGGTAACAACGCAGATGGTTGAAGGCAGAAACAACAAGGGAATCCTGCTCTAGACGTCTTCTCACGCTCCCATGATGCAACTGGAAGTAGACGCTACTGAATTTCTCTTCAGCTCAGAGTAGTTTTGTGTTTTTCTTTCTCAGGTCTCACAATTTAACATAACTCAGAGGTTTACGCTGTGCACAATTGACCAGAGCAGCCATCACGGTCTGATGCCACGTATGATTAAGGCTGTATAGACCTTTCGAATGAGCCGGTGCTGTCGGAACAACTAAAACACTTTAGCATTGATCTGTTCCAGTATTAAAGCAGATGTCTTACAGTACGTACTTATATATAGCCCCGAGGTGCTCAACAGCGATGATGCACTTGCGCTGTCAGAGCAACAGACAAACTCAAACATCCAGAGGAAAACCTAAAAGTCAATCTTTGTCTTTAAAGGTTCAGTGTGTAAGATTTAGGTGAAAAGGAATCTATTGGCAGAAACCTAAAATTAAATAATCCTAGTTATGTTTCCACTGGTGTGTTTCATCTAAACATTGTAAGAATTGTTGTTTTCTTTACTCTAGAATCTGCCTTTTATATTGAAATACTTTATATTTCCATCGGGAGCGAGTCCTCCACGGAGGCTTCAGTGTTTTCTTTACAGTAGCCCAGACTGGACAAACTAAACGCCTTTTGAGTTTTTATGACAACTGAAGGTTACCACACGTTCTCTCTCATGTTTGGAAGGGGAGGGTGAGGTGAGGTGAGTTCAGCTGCAACACACAACCTCACCACTAGATGTCACTGAATTTCTACACACTGAACCTTTAACTGAAAAAATTGGATTATCTTCCATGTTGAGAAGATAATCCACGTTTGTGACCAAACTACACAAAGTCATAAATATCCATCCTCTTAATAAACATGCTGTTTTTCAACAAGAACCATTAATTATTCATTGAGAAATCAAGGAAAATGTTCAAAATCGCCCTCTCTCACAATGTTAAGAAACTGACCAAAAGCTCATAGATCTAACCCTCATCGTATCCTTCCACCAAGTGTCGTAGTAATTTGTCGTGTAGTTTTTTGCGTTATCCTGCTAACTAACAAACAAACAAAGATGAAAACACAACCTCCTTGGCTATACATGTGCAAATTGATATGCCATTACTTTTTTGGCCACGTTTGGTAATTGATAATAATTGCGAAGGGAAATAAAAATAGTAAACCTGGGTAACACTGCATTACTTGCCAGCAAATATCCAGCTCAGAAACTGCAATAAAACAATACAAATATTGTTGTTGTTGTTGTCTAAACTCCCTCACACAGCTTTCCCCTGTTTAATTATCATAATGTACATGCAATTAGACATTATGTTCCTGTATGTGATATTGTTAGTGTCAGTTTGTAGTGTCAGCCCCGTCTATCTCAATGTCTTGTGTTAATGTTATGTTGACATGAGCTGTACCGAAAAATAATAAATGAAATGATGAAAAGTGGTCAATAATAGATGAATCTGAATCTGAGGGACCAATGGGATTCGTGGCTGCCGCTCTGGATGAAGCCGATCATGCAGCAGAAAACTGGGGATTCTGTCTCAGTGAAGCCGTTAAATGTCAAAACATAAGCCGACGGAAGTGAAATCCCAAACAGAATTAACGTCTTTCTCAACATCTGTCCAATCCTCGCTGCAGTTATCTCCCCCGGCCTTTCCGAGGGCTCTTTTGCCTTGTAAACAACGAGACAAACAAAAATACCACCAGCATCATCATCTTCACTCATCTCCGGCGTCATCACAAGTGTTACCACCGTCACTGGCATCATCATCATCATCATCATCATCATCATCATCTCCTCTTTCTGTGGTTGTTACCGAGGACTGACTCATTTCTTTGTCCTGCCTCAACAGAGTGAGTGAGGTGTTCTCACGCCAACGCTCTGTGTCCATTCCAGACAAACAAATGCACAGGTAGCCCCCCCCCCCCACACACACACACACACTTATCCCCCCCCCCCCCCCCCCCCCCAAACACACACACATTCTGGAGCACATGCAGGCTTTAGTACAGTCTCTCTGCTCCACTCAGACACACACACACACACACACACACACACACACACACACACACACACACACACACACACACACACTTTAGAGCTTAATCAAAGGATTTACCGTCATACATCTCTCCTCGCTCTCAAACCTCTCTGCAACCCTCCCTGCCTCCCACACACACACCAATGACTGGCAATGTTCAGAGCATACAGGAAGTTGAGTCACATACATATGCACACGCGCACACGCACGCACACACACACACACGCACGTACGGAGGAGGCCTGGGTGATTCACACCACCTTTCGCGTGTCATATTGGCTTTTCCCTCCCCAGTCATGAGAGCCAACAACAAACAGCACGCAACACTAGGCATGGACGGATGGATGGAGGGGTGGGTGGACGGATGGATGGATGGAGGGATGGAGCAAGGATCCAGATGGAGGATTAACCGCGGCTTCTGCCACAGAAATCGGGGCTTTATGCGTCACGCTGGCGTCACTATCGGTGGATATGGTTTAATGTTGACGTGCGTCTGCGCCTCGGCGGTACTACGGAGGGAGAAGGGGGGGGCATGCAGGAGAGGACGGGTCCGCAGATTGTTGCGCAACGCCATTACCGACCACCCCACTCCGCTGGGTTCATTCATAAATACCAGAGGATCGCCATCTCGCAGCTGTGCCATAATTTCTCCGTCGCAGCGACCTCCTCCCTCCTCCACCTCCCTCCACTCCTCAAAGCGAACATGAAAATCCCGACACCCTCACATCTCTGCCCTCCCTCTCCCCGCCAACATGGCTGTGCGCGTTACATGCATACATACATACATACATACATACATACATACATACATACATACATACATACATAAAACGCCCGCAAGACCGAGGTTACCAAACGCAAATGCGGGTCTTGGTGAGCGTTTGGATCAACAACCAGAAATACGCAATTCGAGAATATTAGATTTATCCTCCCGCGATCGGCAGGAATCGTGTGCGCGCACAGCATCCATCCATCATTCATCCACCGCCGCGGCAACGCCACTGTGAATACCAACATCCAGCCTCCATGTAAAGATGCATCTCTGTGTGTGTGTGTGGATGAGGGAGCGTCTCCATACCTGGTCGTGAAGGATGCAGCTCCGCTTCAGGCTCGTCCTCGGTTGAGACGGATGAAAGACAACGCGTCCTTAAAGCATTTTTACGCGCTTCATGTAGAGCTCATGTCGTCCTATTTCTAACACCACCACAGCAGACTCACTCACTCCCTCTCTCTCTCTCTCTCTCTCTCTCTCCCTCTCCCTTTCTGCCAGATAGGACGTGGGAGGTGCTATGCCCTCTCTCCCTTCTGCGTCCACACTTGATTTTCTCTCAGTTCATACACGTCCGGTTGGTTGGCAGCAAAAATATGTATTTAAAAACAGACTTCCTCCCAAGAAAAATATTTTAGTCCCGGGCGGATGCAATTTGGGGAATTTATGGACTACTGGATCATAGCAAAGATCACATTAATCAAGCAGATGACAGCATATGAGATTAATAGTAAAGAATTGCCCAGACGAACTAATACTAATATTTATGCCACAGCCCAAAATATACATTATCTGAGAAATCAGGAAGTAAAAAATATTGATGGTCCCTGAGCAACAAATCAAATTAAAGAGGCCCAACTGATGAAATTACATTCACGGTCAAAAATGTAACCTAAGCAGAGGCCCATTTCATTTCCAAATGATTTTTGTTCATGTTCCAGCCACAGATGAGTACATTGCAGCTACTGGAGATCTCCAGGGCCGGTGAAAATTCATGAGGGTATAAAGGACAGAATTGTTGGATTCATTTGATCAAGACAGCCACTTTTCATTTTTTACATTCATGCACCTCAGAAGTGTTTTTAAAAAATACGTTTGGACATATAAGAATGATAGGAGCATGCAGTTAACATGCTATAAGGAAATTTATCTCCCAGACAGCAAACAGACGTGTGCGACCCAGACAAAATGAATGTGAGTCTAAAGTTTACCACTTGTAAAATAGCTAATGTGGCCCAAACCTAGCAAAACTAATACAAAACAAGACATGCGGTGCTCCAGCCAAAGTGTAACTAAATGTTGCCCAAATAACAAAAAACTAAGCGAGGGATCATGTGGCACCTTTGAGGACATGTGGTATTGCTATGGCTTACTTGTGGCCCAGATCCGGCAAACAGGAAACCAACTTCCCAAGTGCCATTTTTCCTCAAGGCATGTTGGTGGGTTGGTTAATAAGTTACATAAATTAAGTCAGTTTGATTCATGATCAGCACCATGGACAGCAACCTCATTGTGTTTCAGCACCATGGACAGAAATATAAGTGCAGTACAGAACAGGAAACATGTGGTTTTTCATAACAGATGTTAGAGCACGACAACATACACATGATGGGAAGTATAGGGCAGACATGACACAATCTGGACGAGCTGGTAAACAAGACGTATGCATGTAACAACTATAAAGAGGCAGAGATCAATTCTCCGCCCATGACACAAGATAGTAGAGGATTTCAATCAATTCAGTTACCATCACAAGGGAAGGCGAACAAACCCCAGTGCTACTGAAGGCGCAGTGCTGAGGCAGAGCAGGCCTTGTTTTCAGCTGTGGTTGGTACGTGACGCGCTCAGTGTATGACTCACCACCTCTCCATGCACACCAGACTCACACGAGTGTGTCTCCCTCTGTCGGTGAGTTCTGGTACCTGCAGGGAGGGGAGGCGGGGCCAGTGAGACTCGAGCATGCTGTGTGATTACAAGTAGCATCGATTGTTTCAGTCCAGGGGATGATGAGCACGACAGAAGTAGAGAGAGACTCTAATCATTATGCCCAACAAGACTTAAGAGTGTAACCCAACAGGTTTACAGTGCTTGTAACTCTGAGAGGCCGTAAACCTGCCTTTGTTTACATATTCAGTAATAAGTTTCTCACTATTATTACAAACAAGAAAAAAATCTTTAAAATAAACTCCTAAAAGTGCCTGAAACCATGAGTTGGAGACAAACCATAAAGCCAAGCTATCAACTACATAGACAAGGCTGTTTGGATCTGTATGCTAACATTTGCATGCCAACAACCAAAACATTAATAAATAATATATTTTAGTGATATAGCTCTTTTAACCATTCTGAACGATACTGTACACAGGTTACAAAGTAAAAGCTAATTAATTATTAGATTAGCTTGTAGCCTGAAACTGCTAACATGAGATAATTTGCACAAATAATGTTTCTGCTGCTCACAAAATTAACCTTAAAACTTTTTTAAAACATTAATACATAAACCCTTTGGAGTAGTTTAATATCATTCATCAGTTAAACAGGTCAATAAATTGCTCCTCTTAAATGTTTTTCCCAAATGTTACTGCTCAAAGAAAATATATTTGACTTTTCTCTTATACAAGACTTTTCTATAACTGTGAACTGAATAATTTTATTTTGCATCTTCCAAATGTGCTGACATGACAAAGTACAGCAGAGGCAGGAATGTCTTTAATTTACAGGTATATTGGCATAAATGAAATTAGTCATTTGACCAGCTGATGGCGCTGGAGGAAAGTTTCTTGTAAAAAAGATCAGATCAAACTGTCAATAAAACAGCTAAGATATTTCATAAGTCAAGCTCCTGGATGGTGCTAGAGAAAAATATATATACAAGGCTCTGTGTTTTATTTTAACACTTGTGAACTGTAATGTTTCCTCAATTTCTGAAATACATGTAAAAGATTCAGTCACCTACCTTTGAATTGTTGTAGAGAAAAACATCCTTCCTTCATAGATAAGGTACCAAAATCTCAATGTATGGCTTCCAAGAGAATGAATCTTTTAGTGGAAATATTTTACAAACCAAAGAACAGATCCTGAGTAAACTATATTTACTCAATACTTATTTTGTGACTAGAAATACAACAATGGTAGAAAGTATTAGTAGAAACAGTTTTCCCATCCTCAGAAAACCCATTTTAAATTTGCAGTGTCATTACCAGTGACATGTTCTCAAATCTTAGAGACCTTACATAGAATTGAATGTCGCCTTTACAGCCAAACCTGCTTCAGTGTGCCTGAGCAGCATGTAAGTGGACAAATATATATAAAATGGTTTCATAAATTCTCTCTTTTCCTTCTTTCTTCCTTCCTTTCCTGAGCTCAGCTACTGTTCTAAGTAATTTCAGGTCTTATACTCAACAAAAAGCCTCGGATCAAAGTACGCAGAGCAATTATTGGATTCTCTGTCACATTCCTGTTAAAATCGATAAAGTGGGCCACCGGTGGCTCATGGGAAACGAAACAAACACCCAGCAGACACATTCACAGCGGCCATTTCCAGATGGGGGCCTTCCTCTCCCTGTGGCGGTGTGTGACCATCGCACCGGCCCCGTCCACCATTTCCCATGCATTACATCCACTGCACGAACACAAAAGAGCCTCCCTTTCAGAGCCCCTCAAGCGTGAATACTGAGCCAAACATAAATTAATGTGTGCGTGGTTAGGCTGTCTGAAAGCCGGTAAATGTACTCGAGGGTGACAGGTTAAAAGATCAAGTGGATACGTAAGATGGGAGGGAAATTGTGCATGGCATTTGTACTTCTCTCCATCACAACAAAAAGAACTGCAATTTAAAATGATCTGCAAATTCATCTACAAAATAAGTGGCAAAAATATGTATTTCAAGCCAAAAATTTAATAAAAAGGACATTTTCTATCAGATGTTATTGGAATGTCTCAAGACAGAGCAAGAAATTATGGCTCCATTTACTGCAGATAAAGTTCAAGAATAAGCAAATTTAATGCTGAAGAAAAGGAATGAGAATCCATCCCGCTGAGGTTATGGATCCAGAAACACCATTTCCCCGACTCGCCTCTGCTATAAAAACCAATTACAGAAATCAGTGGTGCATGAACATTGTAATTTGGACCAAATAAAATCCCATTTCCCCAATATGTGAGGAATGAGACTGCTCGACTAGACGGCCCCAGAAGAAACCGAAATGAATCTGAAAGCTTAAAGTCAGACACAAAGACATCATGTTCAGTTTGACAGGATTTCCAGTTTTACTGTTTCAACACCATGAGATGATAAATTAAGACATATCAAAAGAAAGAAGTCATCCAGTTAAACAGAGTGAGAACCATCACACAGGCTCATGCAGACTTTGAGTTCGGCTTGGCACTCGGACATTAAGGCTTTTAAAAGAGCAACGCAGACACTGACAACATGTAAAAGTTTAAGAATGTTAGAAAATGCTGTTTTTAAGGCAACCTCCTTCTGTGAGAGTGTAAGCAGCATCAGTTCTCTGTCTCAAATGGCTCAAGTGGACAAGATAAAGATAACATCCCCAGTGTGGCTGAGACCTGCTGGTACACAATCGACCTACATCTTCCCACTTAGTGACACACAACAAGAAAGAAAACAATATCTAGTTAAAGTGTCACAGTTTCACCGATTGTCTTAGCAGTGCCAATGGCAGTAAAGCGACATGGATGAGTGTGAAGCTTCATTTCACCAAATGAGGGGGGGGGGGGGAGGGTCATCATTCGTCACGGAAGGGAGCGAACAAACAAACAGTCTCTCAGTCAACTACACAAACAGGCACATAGACACACAAAGCCCTCCGGTGTGTCTCACTGGCTCTTGTCATGGTTCTTGTCTTCGTTGAGGACCTGGTTAACAGCTGATGAAAAAAACAGAGAAAGAAAAACACACATTTTTGCCAAAAGATAAAAAAATAACACATTCATATATAACTGATGACTGTGTTGGGTGATGTATTTTTAGAGTGTGACAAATGTGAGGTGACTCACAAGTTCGTCTGCTGTGAGAATGCGTAGCTTGCGGACATACAGTATGTGAGTGTGGCTATACGAACATGTACACGGTGGTTGTCTCACCCTCCCTTGTTACAGCGTCCGTGATGGTCTTGGCCTTCGCAGTCAGATCGCTCACCACGTTTTCCATCGCGACTTGGTGTTTCAGGAAAAACGGCCGGATCAGGCGCTTGTACATGATTTCGGAACCGTTCCACGTCACTGGGGCCATACACCACATCAGGAACAAACACTGATGGAAGAGCAGTAGGGAGATCTCAGATATTTGGCTGCTGTAACTTCCTGTCTACATAATATTGAAATAGCGCGATTATTGACAGCAAATGTGACCCACTGGAAAATGAAAAAAATGAAGTTCAATCATTGAAATCAAGCAGTGTTAATAAATCACAGCGATAATGATCATGGTGACTGGGTTGAAACAACATGGACAGTGAAGGTGACTTCAAACAGTCAAAGCAGAATTCCTGATATGTGAGGTCCCTTTGTCTCAGGATGTCAGCTACAACATAGTCCCGCTAATTGGGAAAAACTCATGTACCAGGGCAAAAGGGAACTGATGGGAATATCACAGCCCAGTTACATACATTTAAGGCTTCTACTATATGTTATACTTTACTTTTTCTACATTAATATGAGCACATTTAGAAAGCTATTGCCTCCTAAGATCTTCAAAGAGAGAACAGAATGTTTTCACTGCCGTCTGTTGACAATCAGCAAGATAACTAAAAAACTGTGGAAGAGAGTTTCATGACATTTTGTGGCCAGGTCGATCGTAGGAAAAAAGGAAGTTGTCAACCTCATACAGAGGAGGTAGAGAGTTAAAGTATAAAGCAATTGGTACCAGATATCACCAAAAGAAAAACACTGGCTTAAAGGTCAGCCTACCTTGCTAGCATAGTAAAAGGGGAACCAGGAGAGGAAGATGTCAGAGAAGGCCTCAACGATGCTGAAGAGCCCATAGACGACCCAGTAGGTCAGCCACTGGGTGTCATCCTCCTTCACATTGCTCTCGATGGCCTTGATGCTGCGTGGACGGGAAAACATGTTTGATTAAGGAGAGTGAACAGGTCACAACGTAAAACAGTCCATAACAAATTTAAACTCACTCGATGTTAAAACCCTGAACTCTTAAGAAAAACCTTTACTCTCGTTATAAATCAAGTAAGAAGTACAGTCCTTTTCTCATAGACTTCCTTTTGCAGTCGCCCTCTGTTGGTCATTCAAGAGAAAACAAGTTTCAGGCACTCCTGCATTGAATTAAATTTCTGGACCCGGGGTGTGCGTCCATTTTAACAAACAGTCTATACATGATACAAACCTCCACTGAATGTTAATAATGTGTTGATTGAATACACACAGTTTTGCTTTGGTATTTATTGAATTCATACGTCATACATACGAGAAATATGCTGGATAGAGGAAGCCAATCAGGTTGCAGAGCAGCGATGCTCCATGTCCAAACAGGAGGTAGAGCCCGAGGAAACTCAGAGCACCTGCAGAGGGAGGAAAACGAGAGGCAGCACTGAGGTGAGAACAGAGGGCCAGACGGGAGGGCGAGGGCGAGGCTATCCTGTTACCTGACAAACATGGCTAGGGTTCATTTGTTTTCAGCAGACTGTCTCAGAGCAGGATGTCAGGGCTGCACAGTACCAGGATCAGGAGGAGTCCCGCACACAAGTCAAACACCGATATACAAATCCCCCAGGGGAAGAGCACACAAAGCTCACACACTCCTGTGGCTGACACGTCTCATGCATGTGAAAGATTCCACAAATACAGCTGCTTTTCAATCTTTTACTATTACTGTGTATGTGTGATGGACAAAGTGGGACTAAAGCAGATATATATGTCATTAGTATGCTAAGACATGTTTGTCAATGGGTCTTATTCATGCAGCTATCCGAAGCACACTCTGATACTGTTTGAGCTCTTTACATCTCATTTGTTTGTCCTGACAAATACACAAATATCCACCTGACTCCCCGTCTTGCCCAGCTCGCTTTAATGAAGGAAACTGGAGGAACTGGTTGGAATGGAAGAGATAACTGCTAACACGAGCAGACACTTTGCATAGGGAAATCATAAACTGATATATATTTTTACTGGTGATGAATTATAAAAAGCTTTTTAACTGTCACACACACATCTCCAAACATGAATGCCATCTGCTTCTAAACTGTAAGCACTGCTCTAAGGACATTGAAAATAAATGCATTCATGTGACATGATGCATATCCACGGCAATAAATAAAAGCCGTTCTCTCTTCAGGAATAGACTGGAGATCAAAAAAGACATTGTACAGCTGTTTAATCCCATAATGTGCTGTAGGACTGTAACTGCTCATCACAGAGTTGCATGACTTTTCAATTTAAGTCCATTGAATCGCCAATAACTCCTTCTCCGGGGGTTTAGCTGCACACACAGCGGAGATGAGGTCTCTCTGCTCCAGGCAGCAGTTAAGAGTCTTAACACTTCCCTGTGTCACATGAGTTGGCATGAACCCGAGACGTCTCTCGGCTAAACGGAGGCCGGTCTCACTGTTTTGTAACTGTTCAACAGACACGACTGGATCAAGGCTAAAAGTACAACAGGGTATGTAGGTGAGCCAACGTGGAAGGAATGGGTTTTTTTTTTAAACACAAACCATTATCAGTGAACATGTTTGTTACAAACCTGCAGTGTGGCCAAAGTATGACTGTGGCTGATCCCTCGTAAACAAGATAGTTGAGCGGACAGGTATAATCTGTCTGGTTCCACCTTCGGCTAACTGCAGGTTACAGGACAGGGAAGTGCTATTTGCATATAATGCTCAGTATTTGCTTGGAGAGCCAGTTTGCTTGCATATGAGGAATGGAAAAAAAAAAATGTTTTTATAAGCAGATCTGACTGAACTCCAAGCGACACCGACAGAATCTGCTAAACTGACATTCTTGATCGTATCAAAGTTTTATTATTAAATCCTGTGTTGACAGTATTGCCTCTGACGGGGGGCTAGGCCTCTTTTACTAAATGGCACTTCTTTAAAGCTGATGTTTACATATACATCAGGTGTAATTAGCCTATGGAACATGCATCACTAATGAAGGAAATGTCAGCTAATAAGAGCCTGGAAATTGCAGTTCAGACTTTATGTGCCTGGGGTATTTTAGAATAGGCTGCAAACTAACTGCTGTTTTAATATGAGCCTGAACGAGTTCTTGGTTCTCCATTAATATCGAGGGAACTGAGCTTTCAAGTGTCAAAAACTAGCCTCAAATCAGTCAGACGACAACACTGGGGTTATCTCTCGTGAGGGAGGCGTTTAACCTTTTAAAAACTCTACCTGAAAATAACCACAATATTCAGGCTTATTTGCAAACAGGCTTTTGCTCCAGATCTGAATGCGGCTCCCATAACACACGTTCACATAATGTTTGTTTGACTGCAAGTGGGTGTTGCTCACTTCCCAACACAGATCAATTCCGGGTATTAAGCAGACAAACAGTGGTTTGAATGTAGGTCACCCTGGCTAACCCGTTTCCTGTTGTCATCGCACACATCATGTTGCCAGTGGAGCCCGAGGTGCTCTGTCTTCATTGACTCCTGATGTGCACAGTGACTACAGAGCAGTCTTGTCAAAAGGAGACTTTTAAGAGTGAACAGAGAGAGCAGCCTGCGGTTGGATAACCAGTCACCCTGAATATCTCGGCCCGGCCCTGGATATTTGAGGACGTGATAAAAATACCCCTGGGAGATTTGGGGGGGTGGTGGTGGTCCTGAAATACTAAGAGGCAGTTCATTCAATATTATCATGTACCAGTGGAGTGCCCATTCTGAACATGCCTTTACGGAATGGGCTGTTCTCTTGGCCTGTGCGGTTATGCATCGGAGCTACTTCAGCATTATTGTTCCTAGTCATCAGTGAGTCCTCCTCAAACACTTATACAATAAACTGTCACTTCTGTATTGACTCCATGCCAGGACGGTGTGTGCGGAGCGCTCTTTATAAACAGTCTAGGGTGCAGAGGGAAGTTAGGTTGCCCGTTTATTCGAACTTTAATAACACTGAACCTATCGCATCACATCGAAATTGTGACACCAAACTTGCAAAATGTGCATCTGCAGATGTTTGCGAAATCCGTGGGTAAGATAAGAGTTTTGCAATGATGAAATGACACATTACTTGCTTAGTTTGCACATTTACTCCTGCACAGCTGTTGGCCTCTCTCGAGTTTTATTGTGTCTAGCTTTCACTTGGAATCCCTGTGATACTTACTCTGTTCTGCACCAAACACACCAGAGCGAACTCCTTGCATGTGGGAACCTACTTGACTCTGGAATAGGTGCAACGTGCACGGCGGATTAAATAGCAGTCTCCAATCTTTGAAAGTGAACTTTGATATTTGAGTGTGGTGATAAACCCGAGGCCCGCTTACAGGACCTGAAACCACAGTGAACAGTCACAGACAGTCTGGTGACTTTCAGTTAAACTAACTGACGCCGGCTTTGTTTGCTTTCACATGAAGACTGTGGGTGTTTGGCCTCGAGCTGGTTAACGGACCCTCGTCCAGCGTGTGTGTCTCAGAAGAACGTGGACACGCTGACAGAAGGGTTTAGAGACGTGGACATACCCAGGCTGATGTATTCCCTCTTCACCCCGGTCTTCTGCTCCAGCGTCGCCAGCAGATCGGTGACAAAGTTCTTCTCGTGGAGAACAGCCACGAAACGCTCCTTCAACTGACTCATCGTGGGGCCTGGCAGATTCCTGTGGTCACAAACCGCACAAGACACAGGGCCAAGTCACACACGTCGATGCTGCGGGTTTCTAGGACAGAATTCAAAACGTGTTTTGTGTTTTTCACGAACCTTTTCTCGCTGCTTCGCCAGAAAACCGCTCCGCTCTCTGGGCCAACGGTTGCAGAATGACTGACGGTGAGGGGAGGAGTCAGAAAACCACCCGCTGACCAATCACGGAGCAGCGCTGAGTAAAGTTCACTGCTGCAGGTGATTAAAGAAACGGTTTGAGCTATTGACTGTAGAGGCTGTGTTTATAGAAACGGTTATATAGAGTCTTTGGACTGTGTTTAGATATAGACTCTATACAGCTTTATTTAAACTGTGTATATCTCTGTAGAGACGGTTTTTGGACTGCGTTTAGATATATAAACTGTATATATCTTTATATAAACTGCAAATATGTTATACAGACAGTCTAGACTGTGTTTTGATATATATATATAGATAGATATAGATACTCTTTGGACTGTGTATAGATATATAAACTGTATATATCTTTATAAAAACTGTATATATCTATATAGAGAAGCTCTATGGACTGTGTTTAGATATATAAACTGTATATATTTTTATATAATGTATATATTTGTATAAAACTTTATATATGTTATACAGATAGTCTATAGACAGTGTTTTGATATATATAAATATATAAATACTGTATATAGCTTTATATAAACTGTATACATCTCTAAAGAGAAGGTCTATGGACTGTGTATAGATATATAAACTGTGTATATCTTTATATAAACTGCATATATGTTATACAGATAATCTATACACTATGTTTTAATATATATATATATACACTCCTGATCAAAATCTTAAGACCAGTTAAAAAATTGCATGAATTTGCATTTTGCACTGTTGAATCTTAGGAAGGTTCTAAGTAGAGTTTCAAAATGCAAAAAGAAGAAATGGGAACAAGAGCCCAAAAGTTGTGAGCAGGCAATTTATTGAAAACAAAAATTTAACTGAAGTAAGCTGTTCATCAGCTGATCAAAAGTTTAAGACCACAGCTAAAAAAAAAAAAAAAACTCCTAAAACAGAAATTAAAGTGTCAAAAACTGACTCAGTGATGAGTAGCTCCACCATTATTGTTGATTACTTCACAAATTCGTTTTGGCATGCTTGATGCAAGTGTTTCCAAAAGGCTGGTGCGAATGTTGCGCCAAGTGGTGAAGATGGCTTCACGAAGGGCATCCACTGTCTGGAACTGAAGTCCATTTTTGTAAACTTCCCTTGCCATCCATCCCCAAATGTTCTCAATTGGATTAAGATCAGGGGAACACGCAGGATGGTCCAAAAGAGTGATGTTATTCTCCTGGAAAAAAGTCTTGGTCAGACGGGCATTGTGAATTGGAGCGTTGTCCTGCTGAAAAACCAAGTCGTTACCACACAGACGAGGGCCCTCAGTCCTGAGGGATGCCCGCTGCAACATCTCCACATAGCCAGCTGCTGTTTGACGCCCCTGCACAACCTGGAGCTCCATTGTTCCATTGAAGGAAAAAGCACCCCAGATCATGATGGCGCCCCCTCCACTGTGCCGTGTAGAAAACATCTCAGGTAGGGAGAGCGTGGCTTAGGGATAGAGCGGGTGTTTGCAACAAGAAGGTTGCCGGTTTGAATCCCACTCTTTCCCATCTGTATGTCTAAGTGTCCTTGGCAAGATACTGAACCCCTAAAAATGGCCCCTCATAAATGCTGAGTGTTCTAAAAATGTAAGTCGCTTTGGACAAAAGCGTCAGCTAAATGACATGTAATGTAATAATGTGGCATCTCCTTGTCATGCCAGTAACGTTGGAAGCCATCAGGACCATCAAGGTTAAATTTTTTCTCGTCAGAGAATAAAACTTTCTTCCACCTTTGAATGTCCCATGTTTGGTGCTCCCTTGCAAAGTCTAAACGGGCAATTTTGTGGCGTTGAAGGAGACGTGGCCTTTGAAGACGTTTCTTGTTTTTGAAGCTCTTCCTTCGCAGATGCCGTCTGATGGTTATTGGGCGGCAGTCAGCACCAGTAATGGCCTTAATTTGGGACGAGGATCGTCCCGTGTCTTGACGGACAGCCATTCGGATCCTCCGGCTCAGCGCCGGTGAGATTTTTTTGGGTCTACCACTTGATTTTTTTGTTCCATAACCCTGAGGATCTTTTAAGAAATGCAAAATGACTGTCTTACTGCGTCCAACCTCAGCAGCGATGGCACGTTGTGAGAGGCCTTGTTTATGCAGTTCAACAATCCTACCACGTTCAAAGACGGTGAGCTTTTTTGCCTTTGCCATCAAGAGATCTTCACAGTGTGATTACTTGACAGGAAATGACATGGAATCCAAGTTTTTGCACAGATTTTGGCTTTTAAAGGCTGTGGTCTTAAACTTTTGATCAGCTGATGAACAGCCTGTTTGAGTTAAATTGTTGTTTTCAATAAATTGCCTGCTCACAACTTTTGGTCTCTTGTTCCCATTTCTTCTTTTTGCATTTTGAAGCTCTACTTAGAACCTTCCTAAGATCCAACAGTGCAAAATTCAAATTCATGCAATTTTTTAACTGGTCTTAAGATTTTGATCAGGAGTGTATATATATATATATATATATATATATAAATATATATATATATAACCTCTATACAACTTTATTTAAACTGCAAATATTTTATACAGACAGTCTATAGACTGTGTTTTGATATACAGTATATACTCTATATATCTTTGTATAAGTTATAAATATTTATAGAGACAGTCTATATGCTGTATACATCTTCATATAGATTGTTTGTGGACTCTATATAAACAGTGTATATCTTCATAAAGACATATAGACTGCACATATTAATATATTAATAGAGACATCTGAAGAATGTATACAACCTCATATTAACTGTATATATATTTATACAGTCTCTAGGCTGTATACATCTTTATATGTATTGTTTGTGGACTCTATATTTGTATTAAATGTTTTTAAAGACATAAAGACTGCACATATGTGTATAGAGACGTTCTCTTTCTGATTCTACATATTTTATATAGACTGCCAACATCTGTATATAGACTCTATATAAGTATATTAATAATATATCATTATATTATATATATTACAAAATAAATATATTAAATATACTTTTGAGACTTTCAAGAGACCTTATTATTACCATTATATAGACCTTATGTATCATTTTATTGTATTTATTTATTTACAGTATAATGACATATATGGTCTATATATCATTTTATAGTAATCAGACTGTCTCTACCTTCATATATAGAGTCTATCTAATTAAGGTCTCTTAAGGCTTCATGATAGATTTTTGAGGCTCTTTCTATTCACATGGTTTTATCTTTATTACCAGATGCAGTTTGCTCAGTTTGAATGGAATTGAGATGTAACACTTTATTTCGAAAAAATCGAATGAGCCTGATACTCGTAAAATTCACCTTCACATTTAGTCTGATTGATACTCAGAGTATTTTCTCAGAGGGTGAGAATACTTAAATAAAACAGAGGCCTGGGGTCACTGAGGTCAGATGACTCTTACTTACTTACTTCTTTCTCTAATATCAGAGCTGCATGAAATGACTGATGTACATGGTGATGAAAAGGTTGAACAAGGACAGAAAACAAAATCAGCCTCACACCATGATGGAGTTATTGATGATGGTGAACTGCCAGCAGAGGGCAGTGTGCGTCTACTCATAGACATGAAGGGATATTCCTGAGGGAGAGAGTTACTCCCAGAGCAGCTTCCTGGCTTCAGTGTTCAGTCACAGTTGGATTTAGTTGAGGAAACAAAATCACTTGGTCAGACTTTGATACATTTCTTGGTTTGGGATGAAATAGTCCATTAACAACAATCACATTCAAAGGTTTTCTGGTAAAAAGCCTTGAAGACAAACTTCTCCCATGTGTGCAGACCAGAACTTTTCAAAGTCAGACACAGAAGTGAAAGTTCCTTCATGTGATGTCCACATGTTCTCACTCAGTGTCACCTCTTCCTCTCAGTTTCATAAAGACAGGTGCACTCAAATGTATTTTGCATGAATTTTATGCATCGCTGCTCCTCAGAGTTAAAGTCACACAGAGTCTGAACGTAAGATGAGCCTGAGGTGGTGGTGGGGGGGGCGTTGATCATAAACTTTATTAATTCATTATCATTTACGTGGATGCACAGGTCTGCACTTTTATAAATTTGATGATAAAATATTTGTTAAAATTTGTGTTAATTCTAAACATTGAGAGACAACAAGTTAATTTAACTTTGTCATCAATTAATATTTCGAAAAGAAGTTTGACAAAATTTGAAAGTTGTTAAACAAACAGGATGCTTCAAAAGAATTAAAACAAAATGTTTTGAAAATTCTATTGTACATCTACTCACTCTGTAATTCAAGGGGAACGAAATACACATATTTGCATCAATAAAAGTGACACAATTTAAATCCAGATGCTGATGACCCTCAGTTCTGCTTCTTCATATTTAGCGTAAATCCAAACAGCAACGCTCCTGAGTTTGTGTCCCACGTCACCTTCAGTCCGCTCAGAGCAGAGGAATCATTTCCATAGAGAGGAGGCTTTGCATCGTCAGCTGATCCTCCACTGAACTGAGAAGCTTTATAGTCCTGTGACTCCAACTCTGCAGGACTCAGACCCGTCAGTCGACCACAACCACCATGACTCTCATCACCCTCCTCATCTGGATGCTGGCCTGCTGCAGCTTCACAGGTTCAGTCACTCAGCAACATTTCAGACGTGATGCGCTGCCTGTTCTCTCTCTTCACCTCCGCTGATTAATGTATGATTTGTGTTTGTGTGCAGGATGCAGCGGCCAGGTGACTGTGACTCAGCCTCCAGTCGTGACATTTACTCCAGGATCCACGGTCACGCTGACCTGTAAAACCAACACTGCTATTAGCACTAGTTATATGTCCTGGTACCAGCAGAAACCTGGACAGGCTCCCAAGCTTCTTATATACCAAACAACAGGTCTATTTTCAGGAATTCCCTCTCGATTCAGTGGCAGTGGCTCTGGTTCTAGCTTCACCTTAACCATCAGTGGTGTTCAGGCTGAAGATGTTGGAGATTATTACTGTCTTGGTACTGTTGGCGATGGAAAGTTCACACAGTGATTTAGAGCCGTACAAAAACCTCCCTCAGTTTGACTGAAGTGAAACTGGTCTGCTGCAGCTGCACAGAGAATAACTGGTCCAGTGAACACAACACAAGTCTTCAAGCAGAGCGGCAATGAAGCTAAACACAACTGAAACAAACTCACAGTTTAAATGTTCAGAAATCTCCAAACAAAGCCCCATGAAACCAACTTTTAGTTAAAACCTAAAACGGCTAAATGTCTGTGTCAGATGAGGAGGGGGTGAGATGGGTTAACTTAAACTCTATTACTTCACTATCATTAACGTGGATGCACATGTTTAATTTTGACTATATAATATTTGTTTGAAGATTGTAGTGATGTGGTTCATGTGTTTCTTTGTAGGGGGGGGTTTGGGTCAATGTAGGCTCCCCAGGTACCTTTTACCTGAGGCCCCTAAAGTCCCTTGAAACGCCCCTGGAGTCCCAGAAATGAGTTTTCATGGTGATTCTCTGGTGGAGCAGTGAACGCTGCGTTGACCGGCCGAGTTGCACGTGTTGTAAACGGAGCTGTATCGTAAAAAACCTGCCTCAACTAGTTGCTCTACAGAATGAGTTCTAACAGAAAACTACAATAAACACAGAGAATATATACGATGTATTATAAAACACATTGAGCTCATTCAACCAGCACATCCTGCAAGTTTAAAACCAGAGTAAAACTTTTTCTTCCGTTACTTATTGACATTAATATGAATTGTGAGGAAAGTCCTACAAACTACTAATGTGATACTTTTGTGATTTTCATCATTTTGTTCAATGTTCAATTCAGAAGTCAAAAACATGGTTTTCATGCAGATATCAAAGTAAAACACAGATTTACATTAATATATTTTGCTGCGGTAAAAATAAAAGAGAAGCAGATGTTGGTGTTTATATATTTTAGTAAAGTACAGTAAAAATAGAAAAGTGAAAACAAATGACATGAGAACATGAAATATTTATTCTTGTTTCAAAAGTAGCACAATCCAGCATTGGACTGTCATAATGAGATGAAGAAAAGAGATGAAGACATGCAGATGGTCTAGAGATTCTGTATATTTTATACAGACTGTCATCCACTTTATATAGACTGTTTATAAATATATTAATGATATATTATTATATTATATATATAGCTATTATATGAAACATATATTCCTGAGACAGTCAATAGATTGTATTTATATCTATATTGACCTTATATATCATCTCTATATATTAATCAGACTGTCTACAGGGCCTTGCATAAGTATTCGTCCCCCTTGGAATTTTTTCATTTTGTACTGTGACAAACTGGAATTCAAATAGACTTAAACAGACTTTTTACCAATTGATCAACACAATGTGCATAGTACTTTGAAGGTGCAAAACACGTGACACAAACAATGAGAAAGAAAAAGTTAACATCTGTCGGGTGCATAAGTATTCACCCCCCTTCTTCTTGGCAGAAAAGCTGAAGCTCATCAGATTGGATGGAGACCGTCTGTGAACAGCAATTTTCAAGTGTTGACATAGATTCTCAATTTGATGTAGGTCTGTGATTTGAATGGGCAATTTTTTAAGACATGAACATGCTTTGATCCAAACCATTCCATTGTAGCTCTGCCTGTTTGTTTATGTGCATTGTCCTGCTGGAAGATGAACCTCCGCCCCAGTCTTAAGTCTTTTGCAGACTGCATCAGATTCTCTTCAAGGATTGCACTGTATTTAGCTCCATGCATCTTTTCCTCAATTCTGACCAGTTACCCTGTACCTGCTGAAGAGAAGCATCCCCACAGCATGATGCTACCACCACCATGTTTCACTGTTGGGATGGTGTGCTCAGGGTGATGGGCAGTGTTGGGTTTCCGCCACACAAAGCGTTTTACATTGAGGCAAAAAAGTTCAATTTTGGTCTCATCTGACCAGAGCACCTTCTTCCACATGTTGGCTGTGTCTCCCACATGGCTTGTGGCAAACTCCAAACGGGATTTCTTATGGTTTCCTTTCAATAACGGCTTTCTTCATGCCACTCTTCCATAAAGGCCAGATTTGTGGAGTACACAACTAATAGAGATGTTCAAAGCTTGGGATTTTTCTTTTTAAACCTAACCCTGCTTCATACTTCTCCACAACTTTATCCCTGACCTGTTTGGCGAGCTCCTTGGTCTTCATGATGCTGTTTGTTCAGGAATGATCTCTAACAAACCCGGAGTCCTTCATAGAACAGATGTATCCATACTGAGATTAAATTGCAGACAAGTGAACCCTATCTACTAATTATGTGACTTGCAAATGTGGCTTGTGAAGGCAATTGTTCACACCAGATCTTTGTTAGGGGTCACACAGTAAAGGGGGTGAATATATATGCACTCAACACTTTTCAGATTTTTATTTGTAAATAATTTTGAAATCCATGTGATATTTCCCCCCACTTCTAAATGATGGACTATTTTGTGATTGAGCCATTACATAACATCACAATGAAATAAATAATAATCTGTGGTTATACCATGACAAAATGTAAAAAAAGTCCAAGAGGCGTGAATACTTATGCAGGGCACTGTATATCTCCATATAGACGGTCTATCTAACTAAGGTCTCTTTAGGCCTCATGATGCATTTTGCAGCTCTTTTTATTCACATGGTTTTATCTTTATTAGCAGATGCAGTTTGCTCAGTTTGAATGGAATTGAAATGTTGAACATTATTCATTTTTTTTAACAAAGTATTCGAATAAGCCTGATACTCGAAAACTTCACTGTCACATTCTGATTGATACTCAGAGTATTTTCTCAGAGGGTGAGAATACCTAAATAAAACAGAGGCCTGGGGTCACTGAGGTCAGATGACGCTTACTTACTAACTTCTTTCCCTAATATCAGAGCTGTATGAAATGACTGATGTACATGGTGATGAAAAGGTTGAACAAGGACAGAAAACAAAATCAGCCTCAGACCCTAATGGAGTTATTGATGATGGTGAACTGCCAGCAGAGGGCAGTGTGCATCTACTCATAGACATGAAGGGATATTCCTGAGGGAGAGAGTTACTCCCAGAGCAGCTTCCTGGTTTCAGTGTTCAGTCACTGTTGGATTTAGTTGAGGAAACAAAATCACTTGGCTAGATTTTGGCACATTTCTTGGTTTGGGATGAAATAGTCCATTAACAACAATCACATTAAAATGTTTTCTGGTAAAAAACCTTGAAGAGAAACTTCTCCCATGTGTGCAGACCGGAACTTTTCAAAGTCAGACACAGAAGTGAAAGTTCCTTCATGTGATGTCCACATGTTCTCACTCAGCGTCACCTCTTCCTCTCAGTTTCATAAAGACAGGTGCACTCAAATGTATTTTGCATGAATTTTATGCATCGCTGCTCCTCAGAGTTAAAGTCACACAGAGTCTGAACGTGAGATGAGCTTGAGGTGGTGGTGGTGGGGGGGGCGTTGAATATAAACTTTATTACTTCATTATCATTTATGTGGATGCACAGGTCTGCACTTTTATAATTTTGATGATGAAGTATTTGTTAACATTTTTCGTACTCCTGGACATTGAGAGACAACAAGTTAATTTAACTTTGTCATGAAATTACATTTTGAAAAGAAGTTTGACATAATTTGAAGGCTGTTAAATAAACAGGATGCTTCAAAAGAGTTTTTAAAATACTGTTTTGTACATCTACTCACTCTGTAATTCAAGGGAATGAAATACACATATTTGCATCAATGAAAGTGACACAATTTGAATCCAGATGTTGACGACCCTCAATTCTGCTTCTTCATATTTAGTGTAAATCCAAACAGCAACGCTCCTGAGTTTGTGTCCCACGTCACCTTCAGTCCGCTCAGAGCAGAGGAATCATTTCCATAGAGAGGAGGCTTTGCATCGTCAGCTGATCCTCCACTGAACTGAGAAGCTTTATAGTCCTGTGACTCCAACTCTGCAGGACTCAGACCCGTCAGTCCACCACAACCACCATGACTCTCATCACCCTCCTCATCTGGACGCTGGCCTGCTGCAGCTTCACAGGTTCAGTCACTCAGCAACATTTCAGACGTGATGCGCTGCCTGTTCTCTCTCTTCACCTCCGCTGATTAATGTATGATTTGTGTTTGTGTGCAGGATGCAGCGGCCAGATGACTGTGACTCAGCCTCCAGTCGTGACATTTACTGCAGGATCCACTGTCACACTGACCTGTAACACCAACCCCAGTGTTTATAACAATGATTTTACGTCCTGGTACCAGCAGAAACCTGGACAGGCTCCCAAGCTTCTTATATACAGAGCATCAAGTCTTAATTCAGGAATTCCCTCTCGATTCAGTGGCAGTGGCTCTGGTTCTAGCTACACCTTAACCATCAGCGGTGTTCGGGCCGAAGATGTTGGAGATTATTACTGTCTCGGTACTCCTGATAGCGCACGGTTCACACAGTGATTTAGAGCCGTACAAAAACCTCCCTCAGTTTGACTGAAGTGAAACTGGTCTGCTGCAGCTGCAAAGAGAATAACTGGTCCAGTGAACACAACACAAGTCTTCAAGCAGAGTGACAATGAAGCTAAACACAACTGAAACAAACTCACAATATTAAATGTTCAGAAATCTCCAAACAAAGCCCCATGAAACCAAGTTTGTCAGATTTAGATTTTCTACATTATTAACTGGACTTCATTACTTCACTAGCATTTACGTGGACGCACAGGTCTGCACTTTTTAATTTTGACTATATAATATTTGATTGAAGATTGTAGTGATGTGGTTCATGTGTTTCTTTGTAGGGGGGTGTTTGGGTCAATGTAGGCTCCCCAGGTCCCTTTTGCCGGTGGCCCCTAAAGTCCCTTGAAACGCCCCTGAAGTCCAACAAATGAGTTTTCATGGTGATTCTCTGGTGGAGCAGTGAACGCTGCGTTGACCGGCCGAGTTGCACGTGTTGTAAACGGAGCTGTATCGTAAAAAACCTGCCTCAACTAGTTGCTCTACAGAATGAGTTCTAACAGAAAACTACAATAAACACAGAGAATATATACGATGTATTATAAAACACATTGAGGTCATACAACAAGCACATCCTGCAAGTTTAAAACCAGAATAATCAGACAATTGTGGTTATTTATCAATTTCATTTGAAGACTTAATGTTGCATTTATTTATCGCCATTAATTGTCATTTAGATTCTGTTACACTACATCAAATGTTGATATGATGATTATTATAATCACACATTCAAAAGTATATTACCATTAAGCACTCACACATCAGAACATGGATGGAACAGAATATCTAATTAACTCTTATGCTAAATGTGTAATTTCCCTTTGCTTCCTCCGGTTTCATTATAAACTTTTACTTCTGTCACTTATTGACAATAATATGAATTATGAGGAAAGTCCTACAAACTACTAACGTGATACTTTTTTGATTTTCATCATTTTGTTCAATGTTCAACTCAGAAGTCAGAAACATGGTTTTCATGCAGATCCACACAAGAGAAATTACTGTCTAAGTAGAAGTAAAACACAGATTTACATTTATATCTTTTACCACAGAAAAAATAAAACAGAAGCAGATGTTGGTGATGATATATTTTATTTTAGTAAACTAAAAATAGAAATGTGAAAAACAAATGACATAAGAACATGAAATATTTATTCTTGTTTCAAAAGTAGCACAATACAGCATTGGACTGTCATAATGAGTTGAAGAAAAGGCATGAAGACATGCAGAGCTGCAGTAGAACACATGTAAATCAAACGGACCCACAGTAGAGCACAATGACTCCATCCGGTCGTCTCTCTACTCCGAGCAGAGGTCAGGGTCAAGGGTTTGAGTGACAGGGCTCTGTCCGTCCAGACTGGCCTCACAGCTCACTGAGCCCGCCTTCCTCCACTGGTCTGCAGGGAGGCTCAATGTGCTGCTCCAGCTGTAGTGGCCGGCCCCCCCCAGGACCCCCGGGGTGTGAGACACCCCTGTGGACCTGATGCTGCCCCCCACCTTCCAGAGTAGGCTCCAGGATGAGGGGAAGCCCCCGCTGGCCATACACACCAGAGTGGCAGTGCCCTGCTTCAGCTCTTCACTGGAGGGGGGGAGGAGGGTCAGGGTGGGCCGCACCACACCCACTGGAGGAGAGAGAGGGGAGAAAAGACAAAGGGATGAGGATGAAGGAAAATGACCTACAGGTGATTTCTTGTACGTTATCAAATGAAACAGAAGAACTTCTACTGTTGAACATCATTCACTCAGTGTCAGACCATCAGCCGCAGGGTTCAAGTGTCAATGTGGCTGAGAAGGTTCACTGATAATGATTATTGATGATTATTGAGGACGTCTTCACGTCTGTTTCTCAACGTGTGACAGTGAAGAACTCGTCCCTGAGATGATTTTCTTCTGTTTAAACTCACAGAGCTGAAACACTGGTGTGAAAACAGTTCAAACCTTTGTCGTCTGTTTCTTTCACTTCCTTTTCACCACATGAAGCGTGAACGCAAAGCTGAGCTGCATCTACTGATAAAATCCTGTTTGTGTTCAACATCTGATTTTTGTGCCAAAATATGTTTGATCAATTCAAACTAAACATTTTTAAACAATTTATGATTAAGTTTGAAGCTTGAGCAAATTCTGTTTTTAAACATTTTAAACATGTGAATAAAAATCATCATTGTACATGAAAATAGAAGAAACATTTGTTTTAGTATGTTTCTATAAATGTCTTAATCTACATAAATTAATTACAACCAATACATATTGATCTACATTTCTTTCTCTCAGGATATGAGATTACCTTAGATTGATAAAAATTCCACAAAATTATCAGCCAGTAAATCTCTGAACTTGATCAAATTCTTGTTCATTACTTGATAAAAGTTATAAATGCACAAAGTAAAAGTCTCTGGTACTTACAGTCTTTGTCGAGTTTGGTTCCTCCACCGAAAGTGTACCACAGTGATACAGACTCATTAGGTGCTCGTACAAAAACCTCCTGCACCGTGAACAACAGTCTGTCCACTGAAGAGTCACTTGTTTCTGGTTAAACTACACAATTTACACTGAATATTTATATTGAGCAAACGTGACTCGAAATTTCATCAAGATTTAATAAATAATAAATATATATATATTTGTTAAAATCTTTCAGAAAATGTATTTAAATTTGTCATGAATTTAATATTTAAAGAAAATAAGTTTGACATCATTTGAAAGCTGTAAAACAAACAGGATGCTTCAAAAGAATTAAAACAACATTTTCATAAAAAATCCAATTGCACGTCTACTCACTCTGTAATTCAAGGGAATGAAATAAACATATTTGCATCAATGAAAGTGAAACAATTTGAATCCAGATGCTGACGACCCTCAATTCTTCTTCTTCTTATTTAGTGTAAATCCAAACAGCAACGCTCCTGAGTTTGTGTCCCACGTCACCTTCAGTCCGCTCAGAGCAGAGGAATCATTTCCATAGAGAGGAGGCTTTGCATCGTCAGCTGATCCTCCACTGAACTGAGAAGCTTTATAGTCCTGTGACTCCAACTCTGCAGGACTCAGACCCGTCAGTCGACCACAACCACCATGACTCTCATCACCCTCCTCATCTGGACGCTGGCCTGCTGCAGCTTCACAGGTTCAGTCACTCAGCAACATTTCAGACGTGATGCGCTGCCTGTTCTCTCTCTTCACCTCCGCTGATTAATGTATGATTTGTGTTTGTGTGCAGGATGCAGCGGCCAGTTGACTGTGACTCAGCCTCCAGTCATCACATTTACTCCAGGATCCACTGTCACGCTGACCTGTAAAACCAACACTGCTATTAGCACTAGTTATATGTCCTGGTACCAGCAGAAACCTGGACAGGCTCCCAAGCTTCTTATATACTATACATCAACTCTTAATACAGGAACTCCCTCTCGATTCAGTGGCAGTGGCTCTGGTTCTAGCTTCACCTTAACCATCAGTGGTGTTCAGGCTGAAGATGTTGGAGATTATTACTGTCTTGGTACTGTTGGCAATGGAAAGTTCACACAGTGATTTAGAGCTGTACAAAAACCTCCCTCAGTTTGACTGAAGTGAAACTGGTCGGCTGCAGCTGCACAGAGAATAACTGGTCCAGTGAACACAACACAAGTCTTCAAGCAGAGCAACAATGAAGCTAAACACAACTGAAACAAACTCAAAGTTTTAAATGTTAAGAAATATCCAAACAATGCCCCATGAAACCAACTTTGACATTTTAGATTTTGGGTTGAAGACTAGAACGTCTGAATATGTGTGAAAGATGAGCCTGAGGTGTGTGTGTTTGTGTGTGTGTGTGTGTGGGGGGGGGGGGGGGGGGGGGGGGGGTTGAACATAAACTTTATTATTTCACTATCATTTACGTGGATGCCCAGGTCTGTACTTTTAAAATTTTGACTATATACTATTTGTCTGAAGATTGTATTGATGTGGTTCATGTGTTTCTTTGTAGGGGGGTGTTTGGGTCAGTGTAGGCTCCCAAGGTCCCTTTTGCCTGAGGCCCCTAAAGTCCCTTGAAACGCCCCTGGAGTCCCACAAATGAGTTTTCATGGTGATTATCTGGTGGAGCAGTGAACGCTGCGTTGACCGGCCGAGTTGCACGTGTTGTAAACTAGTTGCTCTACAGAATACGTTTTAACAGAAAACTACAATATACACAGAGAATATATTCGATGTATTACAAAACACATTGAGTTCATACAACCAGCACATCCTGCAAGTTTAAAACCAGAATAATCAGAAAATTGTGGTTGTTTATCAATTTCATTTGATGACTAAATGTTGCCAGATATTTATTTATTAACTCTGATTGTCATTTATATTCTGTTACACTTCATCAAATATTGATATGATGATTATTATAATCACACATTCAAAAGTGAATTACCATTAAGCACTCACACATCAGAACATGGATGGAACAGAATATCTGATTAACTCTTATGCTAAATGTGTAATTTCCCTTTAATTTCTCAGGTTTCATTATAAAATGTTACTTCTGTCACTTATTGATAATAATAAGATTTGTGAGGAATGTCCTACAAACTACTTAAGTAATGCTTTTGTGATTTTTATCATTTTGTTCAATATTCAACTCAAAAGTCAGAAACATGGATTTCATGCAGATCAACACAAGAGAAATTACTGTCTAAGTAGAAGTAAATAACAAATTTACATTAATATCTTTTACTGCAGAAAAAATAAAACAGATATTGCCTTATCCAGTTTAGCATAAAACTTTATTGAGGTATGAACAGGAATTTGCTGTAAAAGGTAAAGGAATTTTGGCAGAACTGTCATTTTGATGAGGTTCACCCTAACGACAAACGATAGAGGCAAGGTAGACCATCTTTGAAAGTTCTTCTCAACTCTGCCAAGCAATGGGACATCATTTTTATTGAAAGTGTCTGTTAGAGACCTTGTTATAAGGATTCCCCAATATTTAAAACAGTTATCCACTCTTTTAAAGGGAACTCTGTTGTCTGGCAAGTCCCCAACTAAGTTATTAATTGCAAATAACTCACTCTTTCCGAAGTTGAGTTTCTAGTCAGAGAGTTGGCCAAATTGCTTCAGGATGTCCGAAACTATCGGGAGAGATGTGGATGGATTTGATACATAGAGAAGTAAATCATCTGCGTACAGTGACAGCTTGTTTAGTGATCCTTGGCGGGAGACGCCCTCAAATCCATTCTCGGATCTCAGCTAGATGGCCAGGGGCTCAATGGCTATGGAAAACAATAAAGGGGATAGTGGACACCCTTGCCCTGTGCCGCGGTGGAGCCGGAAGGGGGGGGTAATACTGTATTGTTTGTTTGCACAGAAGCTACTGGTGTGGAGTATAGCAATTTCCCCTATGAAATAAAACCTGAACCAAGACCAAATTTCTCCATCAACTCAAATAGAAAGTCCAACTCCAACATATCAAAAGCTTGTTCAGCGTCCAGCGACACCACTACCTCTGAGGTGCTGGAACTGGGCATGCTCAGTATGTTAAACAGTCTTCTGGTGTTGTGGAATGGGTGCCTCCCCAGCGTGAAGCCAGTTTGGTCTGATGAGATGATCTGTGGAAGAACCCCCTGAAGATGGAGGGCTAAAATCTTAGCAAGAATTTTGAAATCCACATTCAACAGAGATATAGGTCTAAAACTACTACAAAGTAAAGGATCTTTATCTTTTTTTAAGAGAAGAGTAATTGTGGTATTAGTCAGGGTTGGAGGAAGCCGGCCAAGAGACAGGGCCTCATTATACACATCGCACAAGACTGTGGAGACAAGTGGAGCGAATTTCTTCTAAAATTCTATCGTAAATCCAACCGGGCCCGGCGACTTGCCACTCTGTAAAGTACTAATAGCAGTCATGATCTCAGCTGATGAAACTGGATTGGACAAATTCTCCACCAGCTCCTCGTCCACTCTAGGAAACTCAATGTACATTTGACATTTTTCTGAGGTGCGTTGTGTAGGAAATTATGTGGCCTCTCAAGTATTCCTTAAAGCTTCCCACAAAGTTCCTTTTGATACTTCTGGTGTTTTATTTCTTTCAAAAAATAGTTGTATATTGGATCTTAGGAAGTCTACAAAGGGGTCACTAGATAATAAATTATGAATTAAAACGCCATGGTATTAAGATGCGGCTGTAATTGGGAAACTGTATGTCTAGTGATGTGGGAGCATGGTCTGAGATAAAAATACTGTGGTACTCGCATGAGTGTATATTAGAAATAAGTCTGTTGTCTAAGAGAAAAAAGGAAATATTTATTCTTGTTTCAAAAGTAGCACAATACAGCATTGGACTCTCATAATGAGTTGAAGAAAAGAGATGAAAACATTCAGATTGTCTATCGATTCTACATATTTTATATAGACTGTTTAAAATATATTAATAATATATTATTATATCATATATATAGCTCTTATATGATAAATATATTCCTGAGACATATTCCACCAATTGTGCAAGTTGTCCCACTTAAAACGATGAGAGATGCCTGTAATTTTCATCATAGGTACACTTCAACTATGAGAGACAGAATTGGGGGAAAGAGTCCAGGAAATCACATTGTAGGATTTTGAATGACTTAACTGGTAAATTCCTCGGTGAATTAAGTATTTGGTCACCTACAAACAAGCAAGATTTCTGACTCTCACAGACCTGTAACTTCTTCTTTAAGAGGCTCCTCTGTCCTCCACTCGTTACCTGTATTAATGGCACCTGTTTGAACTCGTTATCAGTATAAAAGACACCTGTCCAGAACATCAAACAGTCACACTCCAAACTCCACTATGGCCAAGACCGAAGAGCTGTCAAAGGACACCAAAAACAATATTGTAGACCTGCACCAGGCTGGGAAGACTGGATCTGTAATAGGTAAGCAGCTTGGTGTGAAGGAATCAACTGTGGGAGCAATTATTAGAAAATGGAAGACATACAGGACCACTGATAATCTCCTTTGATCTGGGGCTCCACGCAAGATCTCAAAATGATCACAAGAACGGTGAACAAAAATCCCAGAACCACACGGTGGAACCTAGTGAATGACCTGCAGAGAGTTGGGACCAAAGTAACAAAGGCTTCCATCAGTAAAACACTACACCGCAAGGGACTAAAATCCTGCAGTGCCAGACGTGTCCCCCTGCTTAAGCCAGTACATGTCCAGGCCCGTCCGAAGTTTGCTAGAGAGCATTTGGATGATCCAGAAGAGGATTGGGAGAATGTCAAATGAAACCAAAATATAACTTTTTGGTAAAAACTCAACTTGTCGTGTTTGGAGGAGAAAGGATACAGAGTTGCATCCAAAGAACACAATACCTACTATGAAGCATGGGGGTGGAAACATCATGCTTTGGGGCTGTTTTTCTGCAAGGGGACCAGGATGACTGATCCGTGTAAAGGAAAGAATGAATGGGGCCATGTATCGTGAGATTTTGAGTGAAAACCTCTGTGATGGGACATTTTGTATTTAGATAAGTTTGATGAAAGATTGACAAATATATATATATAGAATGTAATATCCTAAGATAAGTTAGACTGGTGAAATCCTTTGCTGATGTGTATTGGCTGGACACTCCTGGTCCTGCTGCTGAAACAAAAGGGTTTTCACAGCAGGGGCTATCTTACTGTCTGCAACAGAGTGACCATAGGTGTTAACGGCGCAGACGAGAGGGTCTGAGAGAAAGACGGGTCTGAGAAACAGGTTTCTTCTTGAGACTCAGCAGAGGCCTGATCTCAATGTGTAGTGAGACTTCGGAGTGGTCCTCATTCAGATTGAAGGTGACCAAACCTAAGCCTGAAGACAACACGCAGAGAGCTGATTGGATAAATATTCTACCTCTGTGAAAGGAGGGGCTTATTTAGTATAAATTAAATGTGATTCCATTGTTCAGAGCCATTGACTCGAAGTCTGAAAGTGACAAGAGTGCTCTGGCCCCTAGCCGCATCTAGGTTGAATTGTATGAACCAGAAGATAATTGTTTTTCGTGTTATGTATTAAAAATCCCAATGCAACCTCCTTCCATCAGCAAGGGCATTGAAGATGAAACGTGGCTGGGTCTTTCAGCATGACAATGATCCCAAACACACCGCCCAGGCAACGAAGGAGTGGCTTCGTAAGAAGCATTTCAAGGTCCTGGAGTGGCCTAGCCAGTCTCCAGATCTCAACCCCATAGAAAATCTGTGGAGGGAGTTGAAAGTCTGTGTTGCCCAGCGACAGCCCCAAAACATCACTGCCCTAGAGGAGATCTGCAATGGAGGAATGGGCCAAAATATCAGCAACAGTGTGTGAAAAGCTTGTGAAGACTTACAGAAAACGTTTGACCTCTGTCATTGCCAACAAAGGGTATACAACAAAGTATTGAGATGAAATTTTGTTATTGACCAATACAACAAAATATTACAAATATAACAAGAGTTACTTATTTTCCACCATAATTTGAAAATAAATTCTTTAAAAATCAGACCGTGATTTTAAGGATTTTTTTCTCATTTTGTCTCTCATAGTTGAGGTATACCTATGATGAAAATTACAGGCCTCTCATCTTTTTAAGTGGGAGAAATTGCACAATTGGTGGCTGACTAAATTCTTTTTTGCCCCAATATATATGTATGTACACCCTTTACATCATCAAATCGCATCCAACTGTCTATATCTCTATATTAACTGTGTGTATATGTGTGTATATATATATATATATATATATATATATATATATATACAGCTTTAAATGCAGTCTGTGGAGTATCTATATCTATATCTATATATATATATAGATATAGATACTCCACAGACTGCATTTAAATCTATATTGACCTTATATATTAATCTGACTGTCAATATATCTTCAAATAGACAGTCTATCTAACCAAGGTCTCTTTAGGCCTCATGATGCATTTTGCAGCTATTTTTATTCACATGGTTCTATCTTTATTAGCAGATGTAGTTTGCTCATTTTTAAAAGAATTGACATGTTAAACTTGCTTTTATTTACAAAGTAATCGAATGAGCCTGATACTCGTAATCTTCACTGTCACATTTAGTTTGATTGATACTCAGAGTATTTTTTCAGAGGGTGAGAATACTTAAATAAAACAGAGGCCTGGGGTCACTGAGGTCAGATGACTCGTACTTACTTACTTCTTTCCCTAATATCAGAGCTGCATGAAATGACTGATGTACAAGGTGATGAAAAGGTTGAACAAGGACAGAAAACAAAATCAGCCTCACAACATGATGGAGTAATTGATGATGATGAACTGCCAGCAGAGGGAAGTGTGCATCTACTTATAGACATGAAGGGAAATTCCTGAGGGAGAGAGTTACTCCCAGAGCAGCTTCCTGGCTTCAGTGTTCAGTCGCAGTTGGATTTAGTTGAGGAAACAAAATCACGTGGTTAGATGTTGATACATTTCTTGGTTTGCGATGAAATAGTCCATTAACAACAATCACATTCAAACTGTTTTCTGAACGTTTCAAAGTCAGACACGGAAGTGAAAGTTCCTTCATGTGATGTCCACATGTTCTCACTCAGCGTCACCTCTTCCTCTCAGTTTCATAAAGACAGGTGCACTCAAATGTATTTTGCATGAATTTATGCATCGCTGCTCCTCAGAGTTAAAGTCACAGAGTCTGAACGTAAGATAAGCCTGAGGTGGTGGTGGGGGGGGGGAGGCGTTGATCATAAACTTTATTAATTCATTATCATTAACATGGATGCACAGGTCTGCACTTTTATAATTTTGATGATAAAATATTTGTTAACATTTTGGTTACTTCTGAACATTAAGAGACAACAAGTTAATTCAACTTTGTCATGAATTTAAATTTCGAAAAGAAGTTTGACATAATTTGAAGGCTGTTAAATAAACAGGATGCTTCAAAAGAGTTTTTAAAATAGTTTTTTGTACATCTACTCAATCTGTAATTCAAGGGGAATGAAATACACATATTTGCATCAATGAAAGTGACACAATTTGAATCCAGATGATGACGACCCTCAATTCTGCTTCTTCATATTTAGTGTAAATCCAAACAGCAACGCTCCTGAGTTTGTGTCCCACGTCACCTTCAGTCCGCTCAGAGCAGAGGAATCATTTCCATAGAGAGGAGGCTTTGCATCGTCAGCTGATCCTCCACTGAACTGAGAAGCTTTATAGTCCTGTGACTCCAACTCTGCAGGACTCAGACCCGTCAGTCGACCACAACCACCATGACTCATCACCCTCCTCATCTGGACGCTGGCCTGCTGCAGCTTCACAGGTTCAGTCACTCAACAACATTTCAGACGTGATGCGCTGCCTGTTCTCTCTCTTCACCTCCGCAGATTAATGTATGATTTGTGTTTGTGTGCAGGATGCAGCGGCCAGATGACTGTGACTCAGCCTCCAGTCGTGACCTTTACTCCAGGATCCACTGTCACACTGACCTGTAAAACCAACCCCAATATTCATAGTTATCATTATTTGTCCTGGTACCAGCAGAAACCTGGACAGGCTCCCAAGCTTCTCATATACTATACATCAAATTTATATTCAGGAATTCCATCTCGATTCAGTGGCAGTGGCTCTGGTTCTGGCTTCACCTTAACCATCAGCGGTGTTCAGGCTGAAGATGTTGGAGATTATTACTGTGCCGGTAGTCATGATAGCTATCGGTTCACACAGTGATTTAGAGCCGTACAAAAACCTCCCTCAGTTTGACTGAAGTGAAACTGGTCTGCTGCAGCTGCACAGAGAATAACTGGTCCAGTGAAAACAACACAAGTCTTCAAGCAGAGCGACAATGAAGCTAAACAATGTGTGTAAGATGTGCCTGAGGTGGGGGGGGGGACTTAAACTTCTTTCCTAAACTATCATTTACATGGATGCACAGGTCTGCACTTTTCATTTTGATGATAAAGTATTTGGTTGAAGATTGTCATTATGTTGTTCATGTGTTTCTTTGTAGGGGGGTGTTTGGGTCAATGTAGGCTCCCCAAGTCCCTTTTGCCTGAGGCCCCTAAAGTCCCTTGAACAGCCCCTGGAGTCCCACTAGTTTTCATGGTGATTCTCTGGTGGAGCAGTGAACGCTGCGTTGACCGGCCGAGTTGCACGTGTTGTAAAAGGAGCTGTATCGTAAAAAACCTGCCTCAACTAGTTGCTCTACAGAATGAGTTCTAACAGAAAACTACAATAAACACAGAGAATATATACGATGTATTATAAAACACATTGAGCTCATACAACCAGCACATCCTGCAAGTTTAAAACCAGAATAATCTGAAACAATTGTGATTATTTATCAATTTCATTTTGTGACTAAATGCTGCCAGATATTTATTGCTTGCCTTCAATAGTCATTTAGATTCTGTTACACTTCATCAAATGGTGATATGATGATTATTATAATCACACATTCAAAAGTGTATTACCATTAAGCACTCATACATCAGAACATGGATGGAACAGAATATCTAATTAACTCTAATGCTAAATGTGTAATTTCCCTTTAATTCCTCCGGTTTCATTATAAGTTTTTACTTCTGTCACTTATTGACAATAATCTGAATTATGAGAAAAGTCCTACAAACTGCTAATATGATACTTTTGTGATTTTCATCATTTTGTTCAATGTTCAACTCAGAAGTCAGAAACATGGTTTTCATGCAGATCCACACAAGAGAAATTACTGTCTAAGAAGAAGTAAAACGCAGATTTACATTAATATCTTTTACCACAGAAAAAATAAAACCGAAGCAGATGTTGGTGATGATATATTTTATTTTAGTAAAGTAAAAATAGAAATGTGAAAAACAAATGACATGAGAACATGGAATATTTATTCATGTTTCAAAAGTAGCACAATACAGCATTGGACTGTCATAATGAGTTGAAGAAAAGACATGAAGACATGCAGAGCTGCAGTAGAACACATGTAAATCAAACAGACCCACAGTAGAGCACAATGACTCCATCCGGTCGTCTCTCTACTCCGAGCAGAGGTCAGGGTCCAGGGTTTGAGTGACAGGGCTCTGTCCGTCCAAACTGGCCTCACAGCTCACTGAGCCCGCCTTCCTCCACTGGTCTGCAGGGAGGCTCAAGGTGCTGCTCCAGCTGTAGTGGCCGGCCCCCCCCAGGACCCCCGGGCTGTGAGACACCCCTGAGGACCTGCTGCTGCCCCCCACCTTCCAGCGTAGGCTCCAGGCTGAGGGGAAGCCCCCGCTGGCCATACACACCATAGTGGCAGTGCCCTGCTGCAGCTCTTCACTGGAGGGGGGGAGGACGGTCAGGGTGGGCCGCACCACACCCACTGGAGGAGAGAGAGGGGAGAAAAGACAAAGGGATGAGGATGAAGGAAAATGACGTACAGGTGATTTCTTGTATATTATAAATTGAAACAGAAGAACTTCTACTGTTGAACATCATTCACTCAGTGTCAGACCATCAGCCGCAGGGTTCAAGTGTCAATGTGGCTGAGAAGGTTCACTGATAATGATTATTGATGATTATTGAGGACGTCTTCACGTCTGTTTCTCAACGTGTGACAGTGAAGAACTCGTCCCTGAGATGATTTTCTTCTGTTTAAACTCACAGAGCTGAAACACTGGTGTGAAAACAGTTCAAACCTTTGTCGTCTGTTTCTTTCACTTCCTTTTCACCACATGAAGCGTGAACACAAAGCTGAGCTGCATCTACTGATAAAATCCTATTTGTGTTCAACATCAGATTTTTGTGCCAAAATATGTTTGGTCAATTCAAACGAAACATTTTTAAACAGTTTATGATTTAGTTTGAAGCCTGAGCAAATTCTATCTTTAAACATTTTAAACATGTAAATAAAAATCATCATTGTACATCAAAATAGATGAAACATTTGTTTTAGCATGTTTCTATAAATGTATTTATCTACATAAATTAATTACAACCAATACATTTTGATCTACATTTCTTTCTCTCAGAATATGATATTACCTCAGATTGATAAAAATTCAACAAAATTATCAGCCAGTCAATCTCTGAACTTGATCAAATTCTTGTTCATTATTTGATAAAAGTTATAAATGCACAAAGTAAAAATCTCTGGTACTTACAGTCAATGTCGAGTTTGGTTCCTCCACCGAAAGTCGACCACATTGAAACAGACTCATAAAGGGGCTCGTACAAAAACCTCCTGCACCGTGAACAACAGTCTGTCCACTGAAGAGTCACTTGTTTCTGGTTAAACTACACAATTTACACTGAATATATTTATTGAGCCAATGTGGCTTGAAATTTCATCAAGATTTAATAATTAAAAATAAAATATTTGTTAACATTTTTTTACTTCTGGTCATTGAGAGACAAAAAGTTGATATAACTTTGTAATGAATTAATATTGCGAAAAAAACGTTTAACTACATTTGAAAGCTGTAAAACAAACAGGATGCTTCAAAAGAATTAAAACAAAATGTTTTGAAAATTGTATCGTACGTCTACTCACTCTGTAATTCAAGGGGAATGAAATACACATATTTGCATCAATGAAAGTGACACAATTTAATCCAGATGCTGACGACCCTCAATTCTTCTTCTTCATATTTAGTGTAAATCCAAACAGCAACGCTCCTGAGTTTGTGTCCCACGTCACCTTCAGTCTGCTCAGAGCAGAGGAATCATTTCCATAGAGAGGAGGCTTTGCATCGTCAGCTGATCCTCCACTGAACTGAGAAGCTTTATATTCCTGTGACTCCAACTCTGCAGGACTCAGACCCGTCAGTCGACCACAACCACCATGACTCTCATCACCCTCCTCATCTGGACGCTGGCCTGCTGCAGCTTCACAGGTTCAGTCACTCAGCAACATTTCAGACGTGATGCGCTGCCTGTTCTCTCTCTTCACCTCCGCTGATTAATGTATGATTTGTGTTTGTGTGCAGGATGCAGCGGCCAAATGACTTTGACTCAGCCTCCAGTCATGACATTTACTCCAGGATCCACTGTCACACTGACCTGTAAAACCAGCTCCAGTGTTAGTTATATGTCCTGGTACCAGCAGAAACCTGGACAGGCTCCCAAGCTTCTTATATACTCAATATCAACTCTAGAAACAGGAATTCCCTCTCGATTCAGTGGCAGTGGCTCTGGTTCTAGCTTCACCTTAACCATCAGCGGTGTTCAGGCTGAAGATGTTGGAGATTATTACTGTCTCGCTTATCATGGCAGTGCACAGTTCACACAGTGATTTAGAGCCGTACAAAAACCTCCCTCAGTTTGAGTGAAGTGAAACTGGTCTGCTGCAGCTGCACAGAGAATAATTGGTCCAGTGAACACAACACAAGCTTCAAGTAGAGCGACAATGAAGCTAAACACAACTGAAACAAACTCAAAGTTGTAAATGTTCCGAATTCTCCAGACAAAGCCCAATGAAACCAACTTTGTCAAATTTATATTTTCTACTTCATTTACTAGACTTTATTACTTCACTATCCTATACGTGGACGCAGAGGTCTGCACTTTTTAATTTAGATGATAATCAATTTGTTTGAAGATTGTAATGATGTGGTTCATGTGTTTCATTGTAGGGGGGTGTTTGGGTCAATGTAGGCTCCCCAGGTCCCTTTTGCCTGAGGCCCCTAAAGTCCCTTGAAACGCCCCTGGAGTCCCACAAATGAGTTTTCATGGTGATTCTCTGGTGGAGCAGTGAACGCTGCGTTGACCGGCCGAGTTGCACGTGTTGTAAACGGAGCTGTATCGTAAAAAACCTGCCTCAACTAGTTGCTCTACAGAATGAGTTCTAACAGAAAACTACAATAAACACAGAGAATATATACGATGTATTATAAAACACATTGAGCTCATACAACCAGCACATCCTGCAAGTTTAAAACCAGAGTAATCAGAAACAATTGTGGTTATTTATTGATTTCATTTTATGACTAAATGTTGCCAGATATTTATTTATCGCCTTTAATTGTCATTAGATTCTGTTACACTTCATTGAATAGCGATTCAAAAGTGTATTACAATTAAGCACTCACACATCAGAACATGGAGGGAACAGAATATCTAATTAACTCTTATGCTATATTTTTAATTTCCCTTTAATTTCTGAGGTTTCATTATTAACTTTTAGTTCTGTCACTTATTGACAATAATATGAATTATGAGGAAAGTCCTACAAACTACTAATGTGATACTTTCGTGATTTTCATCATTTTGTTCAATGTTCAACTCAGAAGTCAGAAACATGGTTTTCATGCAGATCCACACAAGAGAAATTATTGTCTAAGTAGAAGTAAAACACAGATTTAGATAATTATTTGCCTCAGAAAATAGAACACAGAAGCAGATGTTGGTGATGATATATTTTATTTTAGTAAGGTAAAAATTGAAATGTGAAAAACAAACGACATGAGAACATGGAATATTTATTCTTGTTTCGAAAGTAGCACAATACAGCATTGGACTGTCATAATGAGTTGAAGAAAAGACATGAAGACATGCAGAGCTGCAGTAGAACACATGTAAATCAAACGGACCCACAGTAGAGCACAATGACTCCATCCGGTCGTCTCTCTACTCCGAGCAGAGGTCAGGGTCCAGGGTTTGAGTGACAGGGCTCTGTCCGTCCAGACTGGCCTCACAGCTCACTGAGCCCGCCTTCCTCCACTGGTCTGCAGGGAGGCTCAAGGTGCTGCTCCAGCTGTAGTGGCCGGTTCCCTCCAGGACCCCCGGGCTGTGAGACACCCCTGAGGACCAACTGTTGCACCCCACCTTCCAGCCCAGGCTCCAGGCTGAGGGGAAGCCCCCGCTGGCCATACACACCAGAGTGGCAGTGCCCTGCTGCAGCTCTTCACTGGAGGGGGGGAGGAGGGTCAGGGTGGGCCGCACCACACCCACTGGAGGAGAGAGAGGGGAGAAAAGACAAAGGGAAGAGGATGAAGGAAAATGACATACAGGTGATTTCTTGTCTGTTATAAGATGAAACAGAAGAACTTCTACTGTTGAACATCATTCACTCAGTGTCAGACCATCAGCCGCAGGGTTCAAGTGTCAATGTGGCTGAGAAGGTTCACTGATAATGATTATTGATGATTATTGAGGACGTCTTCACGTCTGTTTCTCAACGTGTGACAGTGAAGAACTCGTCCCTGAGATGATTTTCTTCTGTTTAAACTCACAGAGCTGAAACTCTGGTGTGAAAACAGTTCAAACCTTTGTCGTCTGTTTCTTTCACTTCCTTTTCACCACATGAAGCGTGAACACAAAGCTGAGCTGCATCTACTGATAAAATCCTGTTTGTGTCCATCATCTGATTTTTGTGCCAAATAATGTTTGATCAATTCAAACTAAAAAAATTTAAACAGTTCATGATTTAGTTTGAAGCTTGAGCAAATTCTATTTTAAAACATTTTAAACATGTGAATAAAAATCATCATTGTACATGAAAATATATGAAACATTTGTTTTAGTTTGTTTCTATGACTGTATAAATCAACATAAATTCATTACGATCCATAAATATTGATCTGCATTTCTTTCTCTCAGGATATGAGATTACATTAGATTGATAAAAATTCAACAAAATTATCAGCCAGTCAATCTCTGAACTTGATCAAATTCTTGTTCATTATTTGATAAAAGTCATAAATGCACAAAGTAAAAATCTCTGGTACTTACAGTTAATGTTGAGTTAGGTTCCTCCACCGAAAGTGTACCACAGTGATACAGACTCATTAGGTGCTCGTACAAAAACCTCCTGCACTGTGAACAACAGTCTGTCCACTGAAGAGTCACTTGTTTCTGGTTAAACTACACAATTTACAATGAATATTTATATTGAGCTAATGTGGCTTGAAATTTCATCAAGAATAAAAAATGAATATTTGTGAACATTTTTGTTACTTCTAAACATTGAAACACAAAATGTTGATTTAACCTTGTCACAAATTAATATTTCGAAAAATTGTTTGACATCATTTGAAAGCTGTAAAATAAATAGAATTCTTCAAAAGAATTAAAATATAATTTTTCGAAAAAGCCATTGTACATCTACTCACTCTGTAATTCAAGGGAATGAAATACACACATTTGCATCAATGAAAGTGACACAATTTGAATCCAGATGCTGATGACCCTCAATTTTGCTTCTTCATATTTAGTGTAAATCCAAACAGCAACGCTCCTGAGTTTGTGTCCCACGTCATCAGGGCCGGCCCTAGCACATTTGGCGCTCTAGGCAAGCTTCACTCCTGGCGCCCCCCCCCCCCCCCCCCCCACACACGAAAGCTTATTATAAAATTATTTCTTTCTTCTTCGAAGTTGCTTGGACACACAAACAGTAACCATAAGCCTCAATGTGCTAGCATGTTCTGACACCACAAAGGAGGTCCGTACCTCAATTTTTGCCTCATTTTACCCTAATGTTAGATAAAAAATTTTAATGTCAAAGTATTGGTTGGAGATATATGTTATGGGTCCCAAAATTGATACCACAGCAACAAAGTATATCTGTAGAATACAGCATGAATGCAGCAGCAGTAACGACACGGAGCATTCAGTTCCTCATCCAGACTGCACCTGACAGTACGGGTGAAACTGCTCCGGTGCCAAACGTTCCTCCTGAGTGCTGCTGTCATTTACTGATTTCTCTAATGAAACTACTTAAATTACTGTCAGAGTAATTCAATACAATGTTTTTGGCTATACCACATAGAGAAGGGGGCGCAAAAAACTCTGCCTAGCAAAACAATTTTTATTTTATTTCATCTTATTTTTTGCTCGGCGCAGTTTTTGGCGCCCCCCTCTGAGTGGCGCCCTAGGCAACCGCCTATGTCGCCTGTAGGAAAGACCGGCCCTGCACGTCAGCTTCAGTCCGCTCAGAGCAGAGGAATCATTTCCATAGAGAGGAGGCTTTGCATCGTCAGCTGATCCTCCACTGAACTGAGAAGCTTTATAGTCCTGTGACTCCAACTCTGCAGGACTCAGACCCGTCAGTCGACCACAACCACCATGACTCTCATCACCCTCCTCATCTGGACGCTGGCCTGCTGCAGCTTCACAGGTTCAGTCACTCAGCAACATTTCAGACGTGATGCGCTGCCTGTTCTCTCTCTTCACCTCCGCTGATTAATGTATGATTTGTGTTTGTGTGCAGGATGCAGCGGCCAGATGACTGTGACTCAGCCTCCAGTCGTGACATTTACTCCAGGATCCACTGTCACGCTGACCTGTAAAACCAACCCTAGTGTTTATAGCAATAGTTATGGTCATTATATGTCCTGGTACCAGCAGAAACCTTTACAGGCTCCCAAGCTTCTTATATACTTAGCATCAACTCTTAATTCAGGAATTCCCTCTCGATTCAGTGGCAGTGGCTCTGGTTCTAGCTTCACCTTAACTATCAGCGGTGTTGAGGCTGAAGATGCTGGAGATTATTACTGTCTTGGTTATCATAGCAGTGGAGTGTCCACACAGTGATTTGGAGCCGTACAAAAACCTCCCTCAGTTTGACTGAAGTGAAACTGGTCTGCTGCAGCTGCACAGAGAATAACTGGTCCAGTGAACACAACACAAGTCTTCAAGCAGAGCGACAATGAAGCTAAACACAACTGAAACAAACTCCCAGTTTTAAATGTTCAGAAATCTCCAAACAATGCCCCATGAAACCAACTTTTAGTTAAAACCTAAAACGGCTTAATGTCTGTGTCAGATGAGGAGGGGGTGAGATGGGTTAACTTAAACTCTATTACTTCATTATCATTAACGTGGATGCACATGTTTAATTTTGACTATATGATATTTGTTTGAAGATTGTAGTGATGTGGTTCATGTGTTTCTTTGTAGGGAGGTATTTGGGTCAATGTAGGCTCCCCAGGTACCTTTTGCCTGAGGCCCCTAAAGTCCCTAGAAACGCCCCTGGAGTCCCACAAATGAGTTTTCATGGTGATTCTCTGGCGGAGCAGTGAACGCTGCGTTGACCGGCCGAGTTACACGTGTTGTAAACTCTGCCCCAGTCTCAAGTCTTTTGCAGGCTGCATCAGATTTTCTTCAAGGATTGCCCTGTATTTAGCTCCATGCATCTTTTCCTCAATTCTGACCAGACACCCTGTACCTACTGAAGAGAAGCTTCCCCACAGCATGAAGCTACCACCACCATGTTTCACTGTTGGGATGGTGTGCTCAGGGTGATGGGCAGTGTTGGGTTTCCACAATACAAAGCGTTTTACATTGAGGCAAAAAAGTTCAATTTGGGTCTCATCTGACCAGAGCACCTTCTTCCACATGTTGGCTGTGTCTCCCACATGGCCTGTGGCAAACTCCAAATGGGATTTCTTATGGTTCCCTTTCAACAACAGCTTTCTTCATGCCACTCTTCCATAAAGGCCAGATTTGTGGAGTACACGACTAACGGAGATGTTCAAAGCTTGGGATTTTTTTTTAAAACCTAACCCTGCTTCATACCTCTCCACAACTTTATCCCTGACCTTTTTGCTGAGCTCCTTGGTCTTCATGATTCTGTTTGTTCAGTAATGATCTATATCAACTCTGAGTCCTTCACGGAACAGATGTATTCATACTGAGATTAAATTGCAGACAAGTGGACCCTATCTACTAATTATGTGACTTGCAAATGTGAATTGTGAAGGCAATTGTTCACACCAGATCTTTGTTAGGGGTCACACAGTAAAGGGGGTGAATACATGTGCACTCAACACTTTTCAGATTTTCATTTGTAAATAATTTTGAAATCCATGTAATATTTCCCCCCACTTCCAAATGATGGACTATTATGTGATGGAGCCATTACATAACATCACAATTAAATAAATAATAATCTGTGGTTATACTGTTACAACCCTGGGTGTCTATGCTACTGTCTATATATGTTACTGTTCTGTTCCTCCTCCTAGTGTGTGAGCAGTCTTCTTGAGTGAGTGTGTGTGTGTGGGTGCCTGATTGCTAGCAGGTTGGACCTGCTGATTGGCGTGATCCGCCTCATTGATGCTCCAGGATTGGCCAGGGTGAAGAGAGGAGCCTACTTGAGCCACTGACTGACTGTAGTCCTCCTCTCTCCACCAATTCTCCCAGATCCAACTGGGACCAGTGTCTGAATTATTGCTGTGTCTCGTATGTATGAAAATAGAAAAACTGTGTGTGGTAGCCCTGTAGGAGGGAGAAGCCATTTTCTTTTACCCTTTTTTTCTCCTGTGTTTGAAAAAGAAGAGTTAGGTAAGCTTTTGTCTTTTTGTTAACATTTTGGGTTTGTAGAGGGAAGGTAGGGAAATAGATTGTTTTGTTTGTTGATTTGGCCTGTTCTCCCTCTGAAGTGTAAATAAAGCTACCCGTAAACTAAAATACCTTGTGACACTGGCCTGCTTGGGAGTGGGAGAATGGGAGAAGCACCACATGTTATGTCTCTGGGGTCCCCTAGACCAGGGGCGTAACAATACCATGACAAAATGTAAAAAAAAGTCCAAGAGGGGTGAATACTTATGCAATGCACTGTAAATCTTCATATAGACGGTGTATCTAACTGAGGTCTCTTTAGGCCTCATGATGCATTTTGCAGGTCTTTTTATTCACATGGTTTTATCTTTATTAGAAGATGCAGTTTGCTCAGTTTTAATGGAATTGAAAGGTTAAACTTAATTCTTTTTTTTTACGAAGTATTCGATGAGCCTAATATTCGTAAACTTCACTGTCACATTTAGTCTGATTGATACTCAGAGTAGTTTCTCAGAGGGTGAGAATACTTAAATAAAACAGAGGCCTGGGGTCACTGAGGTCAGATGACTCGTACTTACTTACTTCTTTCCCTAATATCAGAGCTGCATGAAATGACTGATGTACATGGTGATGAAAAGGTTGAACAAGGACAGAAAACAAAATCAGCCTCACACCATAATGGAGTTATTGATGATGGTGAACTGCCAGCAGAGGGCAGTGTGCATGTACTTAGAGACATGAAGGTATATTCCTGAGGGAGAGAGTAACTCCCAGAGCAGCTTCCTGGCTTCAGTGTTCAGTCACAGTTGGATTTAGTTGAGGAAACAAAATCACGTGGTTAGATTTTGATACATTTCTTGGTTTGGGATGAAATAGTCCATTAACAACAATCACATTCAAAGGTTTTCTGGTAAAAAGCCTTGAAGACAAACTTCTCCCATGTGTGCAGACCAGAACCTTTCAAAGTCAGACACGGAAGTGAAAGTTCCTTCATGTGATGTCCACATGTTCTCACTCAGCGTCACCTCTTCCTCTCAGTTTCATAAAGACAGGTGCACTCAAATGTATTTTGCATGATTTTTCAAAAGTTGTAAAACAAACAGGATGCTTCAAAAGAATTAAAATAAAAAGTTTGAAAAAATTATTTTGTACGTCTCCTCACTCTGTATTTCAAGGGAATGAAAAACAAATATTTGCATCAATGAAAATGAGACAATTTAAATCCAGATGCTGACGACCCTCAATTCTGCTTCATATTTAGTGTAAGTCCAAACAGCAACGCTCCTGAGTTTGTGTCCCACGTCACCTTCAGTCCGCTCAGAGCAGAGGAATCATTTCCATAGAGAGGAGGCTTTGCATCGTCAGCTGATCCTCCACTGAACTGAGAAGCTTTATAGTCCTGTGACTCCAACTCTGCAGGACTCAGACCCGTCAGTCCACCACAACCACCATGACTCTCCTCACCCTCCTCATCTGGACGCTGGCCTGCTGCAGATTCACAGGTTCAGTCACTCGGCAACATTTCAGACGTGATGCGCTGCCTGTTCTCTCTCTTCACCTCCGCTGATTAATGTATGTTTTGTGTTTGTGTGCAGGATGCAGCAGCCAGGTGACTGTGACTCAGCCTCCAGTCGTGACATTTACTCCAGGATCCACTGTCACGCTGACCTGTAACACCAACCCCAGTGTTAGTTATATGTCCTGGAACCAGCAAAAACCTGAACAGGCTCCCAAGCTTCTTATATACTCAACATCAACTCTATATTCAGGAACTCCCTCTCGATTCAGTGGCAGTGGCTCAGGTTCTAGCTTCACCTTAACCATCAGCGGTGTTCAGGCTGAAGATGTTGGAGATTATTACTGTCTCGGTGGTGTTGGTGATGGAAAGTCCACACAGTGATTTAGAGCCGTACAAAAACCTCCCTCAGTTTGACTGAAGTGAAACTGGTCTGCTGCAGATGCACAGATAACTGGTCCAGTGAACACAACATAAGTCTTCAAGCAGAGCGACAATGAAGCTAAACACAACTGAAACAAATTAGCAGGTTTAAATGTTAAGAAATCTCCAAACAAAGCCCCTTGAAACCAACTTTGTCATTTTAGATTTTTAGTTGAAGACTAGAACGTCTAAATGTGTGTAAGATGAGGAGGTGGGTTGAACTTAAACTTTGTTACTTTACATTCATTTACGTGAATGCACAGGTCTGCACTTTTTAATTTAGATGATAATCTATTTCATTGAAGATTATAATTACGTGGTTTATGTGTTTTTTTTGTAGGAGGGTGTTTGGGTCAATGTAGGCTCCCCAGATCCCTTTGGCCTGAGGCCCCTAAAGTCCCTTGACACGCCCCTGGAGTCCAACAAATGAGTTTTCATGGTGATTCTCTGGCGGAGCAGTGAACACTGCGTTGACCGGCCGAGTTGCACGTGTTGTCAACAAAGCTGTATCGTAAAAAACCTGCCTCAACTAGTTGCTCTACAGAATGAGTTCCAACAGAAAACTACAATAAACCCAGAGAATATATAAGATGTATAATAAAACACATTAAGCTCATACAACCAGCACATCCTGCAAGTTTAAAACCAGAATAATCAGAAAATTGTGGTTATTTATCAATTTCATTTAATGACACATTGTTGCCATATATTTATTTATCAACTTTAATTGACATTTAGATTCTGTTACACTTCATCAATTAGTGATATGATGATTATTATAATCACACATTTAAAAGTATATTACCATTAAGCACTCACACATCAGGACATGGATGGAACAGAGTATCTAATTCTAACTCTTATGCTTAATGTGTAATTTCCCTTATTTTAGCACATTTCATCATAAGCTTTTACTTCTGTCACTTACTGACAATAATATGAATTATGAGGAAAGTCCTACAAACTTCTAATTTTATAATTTGTGATTTTCATCATTTTGTTCAATGTTCAACTCAGAAGACAGAAACATGGTTTTCATTCAGATCCACACAAGATAAATTACTGTCTGAGTAGAAGTAAAACACGGATTACATTAATATCTTTTGCCGCTGAAAAAATAACACAGAAGCAGATGTTGGTGATGATACATTTTATTTTAATAAAATAAAAATAGAAAATGTGAAAAACACATGATATGAGAACAGGATTTTTTTTTTTTTAAATATGTTTATTGAGCATCGCATTACAAAATGAGGACATAAAAGAGATACTGTACAAGCCCTAGATGAGCCCTAGATCCTGTTCCCACAAATGTTTTGTGTGTTGTGGGAAAACTGAAGTGATTGCGTCCATTGCATTAAAAATATGGGAGATATTCCCTTTCTGATTGGGGTTTATCATGAGAAGGGTGTCTAACAGAGTCTGAGGGGGAGTGTTCGGGAAATCAGGGTAGTTTTTCTGGTCAAAATGTCTAATTAGAAAAAAACGGAAAAGGTGAGATGAGGGGAGATTAAAGTTTAGACGATAGGTCACTGAAGGACATGAAAGTACCATTGTCCTAGAGTTCCTTGATAGATGCTACACCTCTCTCCGACCACAACTGAAATGCAGAGTCCATAATGGATGGTTTAAAACTGTGATTATGGGATACTGGGGCCTGAATAGAGGAACCTTGCAAGCCAACATTTTTCCTAAATTGCAACCATATCTTAAAGGACCCATCGTATGCCCATTTGACCACAGTTGATATGGTTCCTTGGGATATTTTGGTCAAAATAAAACAAGGATCATTTAAAACAGCACCTTTTTACCCTGTCTGAAACATCCCTCCTCAGATTGACCTGTTTTGATCTTCTAGCTCGCGAGCCAACGCCGGAGCTCCGGAGCTAACTTACCCCGGCCGCCAGCTCTGCTCTTCCGACAGACCTCAGCCTCTGACCCCGCTCCCCGGCTGGTTAGCTTTCCCCCTCTGCTAGCTTCCCAGCTAACACCCGCCTCCCGAGACTGACGTAAAATCGGGTCGTAATCCCATTGGACGCACTCTAGTATTGTTTCTGACATAGACGAACCACAACAAATCGAGTTGTTTTTTTCCAGAGTTTTGGGGACGGTAGACATGCCAGATACCCACATTAACGTGTAGATGCACTACAAAAGTGGAATTTTCACACGATGGGTCCTTTGAATGACTGCTTCACTACTGGATTATCGCTGGCTTCAGTGGCTGACACAGGAAGTGGGGAACACAGCCATGACCGCAGTGAGACCTGGGATGATGACATTTCAATGTGGACCCAGGCAGGTTGGTCGGTAGTAGGTAGGTCAGTCCAGTACAAGAGCTTGTGAATATTAGCTGCCCAATAGAAGTATAAAAAATTGGGAAGAGCAAGGCCCCCTGTGCTCTTAGGAAGCTACAATAACCTTTTCTGCATACGCAGAGGTTTACCTGCCCAGAGAAATGTTGATATTGCCTTATCCAGTTTAGCAAAACACTTTTTTGAGGTATGAACAGGAAAATGCTGGAAAAGGTATAGGAATTTTGGCAGAACTGTCTTTTTGATGAGGTTCACCCTACCGGCCAACGATAGAGGCAAGGTAGACCATCTATGAATGTCCTTCTCAACTTTGCCAAGCAATGGGAGAACATTTTTATTTTAAGTGTCTGTTGAAGACCTTGTTATAAGTATACCCAAATATTTAAAACAGTTATCCACTCTTTTAAAGGGAACTATGTTGTCTGGCAAGTCACCAACTAAGTTGATAATTGCAAATAACTCACTCTTTCAGCAGTTGAGTTTGTAGCCAGAGAATTGGCATTGCATTAGGAAGTCCGAAACTATCGGGAGAGATGTGGATGAATTTGATACATAGAGAAGTAAAGTGAACGGGATGGGGTGTAATGTTTGACCAGGTCCTGGATGTAGACTGGACCGGATCCGTTCAGAGCATGGTACGCAAGTACTAGTGTTCTGAACCGGATGCGAGCAGCCACTGGTAACCAGTGAAGGGAGCGGAGGAGTGGAGTAGTGTGAGTGAATTTAGGTTGGTTAAAAACCAGTCGAGCCGCTGCATTCTGGATGAGCTGCAAAGGTCGGATGGCAGTAGCAGGTAGACCTGCCAGGAGGGAGTTACAGTAATCTAGACGTGAGATGACCAGAGCTTGGACTAGAACCTGCACCGCCTTCTGAGTGAGAAGGGGGCGTATTCTCCTGATGTTGTACAGCATATATCTACAGGACCGTGTTGTTGCAGTAATGTTGGCAGTAAGGGAGAGTTGGCTGTCGAGTGTTACGCCCAGATTCCTAGCCATCTGAGTGGGGGTTAACACAGAGTTGTCAAAGTTAATAGTCAGCTCGTGGATGGGATAGTCTTTCCCTGGAAGGAAAAGTAGTTCAGTCTTGTCAAGGTTAATCTTCAGGTGGTGTTTAGACATCCACTGAGAGATGTCGGTCAGACAGGCAGTGATTCGTGCTGCTACCTGTGTTTCTGATCGGGGAAAAGACAGGATTAGTTGGGTGTCATCGGCATAGCTATGGTAGGAAAAGCCGTGTGAGTGAATGACAGAGCCGAGGGAGTTGGTGTACAAAGAGGAGAGGAGAGGACCCAGGACAGAACCTTGAGGGACCCCAGTAGTGAGGGGACAAGGTTCAGACACAGATCCTCTCCAAGTTACCCTATAAGTGCGTTCATTGAGGTAGGAAAAGAGCAGGGAGAGAGCAGAGCCTGAGACACCGAGGTCCTGAAGGGAGGAAATGAGGATCTGGTGGTTCACTGTGTCAAATGCAGCAGAGAGGTCTAGAAGGATGAGGACAGAGGAGAGAGAGGCTGCTCTAGCAGTGTGAAGCTGCTGAGAGACAGCAAGGAGGGCAGTCTCAGTTGAGTGACCTGCCTTGAAACCAGACTGGTTAGGGTCAAGAAGATTATTTTGGTTAAGATAGGAGGAAAGTTGATTAAAGATTGCACGCTCAAGAATTTTGGAAACAAAGGGAAGGAGAGAGACAGGTCTGTAGTTATTTACTTCAGACGGGTCGAGGGTGGGTTTCTTCAGGTGCTGACCACTCCCCCTGCTCATGAGCCAATCAGGCACCATTAGGTGTTAATGCCCCAGCAGCAGATAATCAACAGAGTTAAATAACAAGAGAGACTTGTCTCTTTAATCAGTGGCTTTGCTAAGTGTCCTATTTGGCCAGAAACTGTTTCTGGACAAAGGCTATTTACCTCAGCAGGTAGAAAGTAAAATAGAATTATGCTTTTTAACAGAATTGGAATAAAAAGAAAGCAATGTAACCTTTAGCTGGTTCATATTTTAACTCTCAATCACCTGAGTGAAACTACAAGCAGTAGACAGAATTAAAAAACAAAGAAGCACCCGTCTCATACAATTCCAGGTGAGACCAAACAGTTGAAACTAGCAATCTAGTTAACCTAAGACAGCAGATACAATAGTGATTTAATAGAGAAGCTTAATAAAGAATATACTTAACTGAATCTAAGAAGTCCAGTAGTATGAAGGCCCCAGAAGTCAGAATGCACACAGAGCTTCTTTTTCCAGCTTCTCCTTCCTCTTCTCCATCCCTATCCCCCTTCCCCGGAATCCCTTTGCTTTATCACCCGCAGATCCAGGGCCTCTGTGGCCGCACCATGGATTGCGGTTTGTTGATCGCGCACAGGGGGTCGCGGTGGTTGATCCAGTGTGGCGGATTCGGTGTTGTGTGGGCTGATCGTGGTGGTGGTGGCGGACCCTGTGTGGTGGATTCTGTGTCGTGTAGGCTGATCGTGGTGGTGGTGGTGGACCCTGTGTGGCAGATTCTGTGTCGTGTGGGCTGATCGTGGTGGCGGACCCTGTGTCGCGTTGGCATCGGGTACGGGCATTGGACCAGGACCGCGGCGGCGGCTCGTGGTGGGTGGCGGTGGATGGTGACTGAGGACTGGAGTGGCGTTCTGGTCTGGATGGTGGATCGTGGTCCTGCTGGTTGCTGACCATGGACTGTGATTGCAGCGGGACTGCTTGGCATGTCATGTTGGGGTTGTCCTTCGGGATGCTTACCCCCATCAAATGCTGCTAGAGACTTTAATCTTTAAACTTGAAGACTTTAATCTTGATGATGTTTTCCTGCACGTGGCATCTATTGCACTTCTGTCCGTCCTGGGAGAGGGATCCCTCACATGTGGCTCTCTCTGAGGTTTCTACGTATTTTTACCCTGTTCAAAGGGTTTTTAGTAGTTTTTCCTTACTCTTGCTGAGGGTTAAGGACAGAGGATGTCACACCCTGTTAAAGCCCTATGAGATGAATTGTAATTTGTGAATATGGGCTATACAAATAAAATTTGATTGATTGATTGATTGATTGACACACTTGCCTTGTGCCGCGGTGGAGCTGGAAGGGGGGTGATACTGTATTGTTTGTTTGCACAGAAGCTACTGGTATGGAGTATAGCAATTTCACCCATGAAATAAAACCTGAACCTAGACCAAATTTCTCTATCACCTCAAATAGAATGTCCAACTCCACCCTATCAAAAGCTTTTTCAGTGTCCAGCGACACCACTACCTCTGGGGTGCTGGAACTGGGCATGCTCAATATGTTAAACAGTCTTCTGGTGTTGTGGAATGGGTGCCTCCCCAGCATGAAGCCAGTTTGGTCTGATGAGATGATCTGTGGAAGAACCCCCTAAAGACGGAGGGCTAAAATCTTAGCAAGAATTTTTAAATCCACATTCAACAGAGATATAGGTCTAAAACTACTACAAAGTAAAGGATCTTTATCTTTTTTTAAGAGAAGAGTAATTGTGGTATTAGTCAGGGTTGGAAGAAGCCGGCCAAGAGAAAGGGCCTCATTATACACATCGCACAAGATTGTGGAGACAAGTGGGGCGAATTTCTAATAAAATTCTACCTTAAATCCATCCGGGCCCGGCAACTTGCCACTCTGTAAAGTACGAATAGCACTCATGATCTCAGCTGATGAAACTGGATTGGTCAAATTCTCCACAAGCTCCTCGTCCACTCTAGGAAACTCAATGGTGATTAGTGTACTGGTTGTACTGGTCTGGGGGGGGGTCAGAGGCATATAAATCAGAATAGAATTTGGTGAATGTTTCATTCATGGATTTTTGGTCAGTAAGGATAACGCCTGGTGTAGACCTAATACTGTGAATAAGCCTGGAGGCGGATGCAGCTCTGGCTTGCTGGGCAAGGAGTTTTCCAGCCCTGTCCCCTGATTAAAAAAATCGCTGTCTAGACTTGAGCAATTGCAATTCTGCTTCATTTGTAGATAAAAGGTTAAACTCAGTTTGGAGTTTAAGTAGACCCTTTATATCATCATATCACAATCCAACTGTCTATATCTCTATATTAACTGTATATATATATATAGCTACTCAACAGACTGCATTTAAATCCATATCGACCTTATATGTCCTCTTATATTAATCAGACTGTATATATCTTCATGTAAACAGTCTATCTAACTAAGGTCTCTTTAGGCTCATGATGCATTTTGCAGCTCTTTTTATTCACATGGTTTTATCTTTATTAGCAGATGCAGTTTGCTCAGTTTTAATGGAATTGAAATGTTAAACTTTATTCTTTTTTTTAAAAAAGGAATCGAATGAGCCTGATACTCGTAAACTTCACTGTCACATTTAGTCTGATTGATACTCAGAGTATTTTCTCAGAGGGTGAGAATACTTAAATAAAACAGAGGCCTGGGGTCACTGAGGTCAGATGACGCTTACTTACCGTAAATCCTCTAATAGTGGCCTGTATTCCATTAGCGGCCGGGTCTCTAACATTGGCCGGGCTCGCTATCGGCGGAGGTAAATAAAGGCCGGTCTCTAATAGAGGCCGGGGCTATTATTAGAAGCATGATGTCATGTGGAACCAGCCCTTCAAGGCGAGCCTACATGCTTCTTATGATGAGTGGATGGCTGGGGACGCGGACAAACGTTACACAAGTGGAGGGAACCTAAAAGCACCATCTCGCCGTCTGCTTGTGGACTGGGTTCTCACTGCACGGGACAAGCTGGACAAGGAGCTGATCATCAAGTTCGTCAAAGTGTGTGGGCAGTCTGTGAAACCCGACGGGAGTGACGACGACCTCATACTGTGCTTCTGAGAGGGACAGGTATGTTGAAATTAGCACTCACGTCTCTCTCGCTCGCTCGCGCTCGCTCTCTCTATCTCTCTCTCTCTCTCTCTCTCTCTGTCTCTCTGTCTCTGTCTCTCTGTCTCTCTCTCTCTCTCTACCATTAGAGGAATTGCATTTGTGAGTGAGCGTGTCCACTGTGACTTGCAATAACGGCCAAACTAAATTAATGTATCGTTCTTTACAGCCCTGCGCTGCTGGACGACAGGCCCTGACTGATGCCCGCCTGCGCGAGGAAGAGAACAGACGCGCAGCGGAACATGAGGAACTGTATAATAACAAACTTGTTGTAGAGGCTGGCGCGAGTGATGAGGAGATTACAGGGAGAGATGAAGAGGAGGAGGAAACTTATGAGGAGGATTTTTATGGTTTTTAATTTCAAAGTGTTTACAATGCACTACCGGTATGTTTGCTATGTTTTTGTTAGCCTGAACCTAGTATTTTATAGGTTCAAATAGACACAAAATCTCGTTTTTATTCATTCTACTGGTAGTTTATTTTGCTCAAATAGAAATAGAGGCCTGCCTCTAATTCTGGCCTCCTTCCAATAAAGGCCTGGGCCGCGATGCGCTTGAGTAAAATAAAGGCCCGGGCCTATATTAGAGGATTTACGGTACTTACTTCTTTCCCTAATATCAGAGCTGCATGAAATGAGTGATGTACATGGTGATGAAAAGGTTGAACAAGGACAGAAAACAAAATCAGCCTCACACCATGAGGGAGTTAGTGATGATGGTGACCTTCCAACAGAAGGCAGTGTGCATGTACTTATAGACATGAAGGGATATTCCTGAGGGAGAGAGTTACTCCCAGAGCAGCTTCCTGGCTTCAGTGTTCAGTCACAGTTGGATTTAGTTGAGGAAACAAAATCACTTGGTTAGATTTTGATACATTTCTTGGTTTGGGATGAAATAGTCCATTAACAACAATCACATTCAAAGGTTTTCTGGTAAAAAGCCTTGAAGATGAACTTTTCCCATGTGTGCAGACCAGAACTTTTCAAAGTCAGACACAGAAGTTAAAGTTCCTTCATGTGATGTCCACATGTTCTCACTCAGCGTCACCTCTTCCTCTCAGTTTCATAAAGACAGGTGCACTCAAATGTATTTTGCATGAATTTTATGCATCGCTGCTCCTCAGAGTTAAAGTCACACAGAGTCTTAATGTAAGATGAGCCTGACGTGGTAGTGGGGGGGGCTATTGAACATAAACTTTACTACTTCATTGTCATTTATGTGGATGCACAGGTCTGCACTTCTATAATTTTGATGACAAAATATTTGTTAGCATTTTTGTTACTTCTGAACACTGAGAGACAAAAAGATGATTTAACTTAATATTTCGAAAAGACTTTTGTCATAATTGGAAAGCTGTAAATATTTTGAAAATTCTATAGTACATCTACTCACTCTTTAATTCAAGGGAATGAAATACACATATTTGCATCAATGAAAGTGACACAATTTGAATCCAGATGCTGAAGACCCTCAATTGTGCTTCTTCATATTTAGTGTAAATCCAAACAGCAACGCTCCTGAGTTTGTGTCCCACGTCACCTTCAGTCCGCTCAGAGCAGAGGAATCATTTCCATAGAGAGGAGGCTTTGCATCGTCAGCTGATCCTCCACTGAACTGAGAAGCTTTATAGTCCTGTGACTCCAACTCTGCAGGACTCAGACCCGTCAGTCGACCACAACCACCATGACTCTCATCACCCTCCTCATCTGGACGCTGGCCTGCTGCAGCTTCACAGGTTCAGTCACTCAGCAACATTTCAGACGTGATGCGCTGCCTGTTCTCTCTCTTCACCTCCGCTGATTAATGTATGATTTGTGTTTGTGTGCAGGATGCAGCGGTCAGATGACTGTGACTCAGCCTCCAGTCGTGACATTTACTCCAGGATCCACTGTCACACTGACCTGTAACACCAACCCCAGTGTTCATAAGTCTGGTTCTGTTTATCTTTTGTCCTGGTACCAGCAGAAACCTGGACAGGCTCCCAAGCTTCTTATATACTATGCATCAACTCTATATTCAGGAACTCCCCCTCGATTCAGTGGCAGTGGCTCTGGTTCTAGCTACACCTTAACCATTAGCGGTGTTCAGGCTGAAGATGTTGGAGATTACTACTGTGCCGGTCGTGATGCTAGCGCAAAGTTCACACTGATTTAGAGCCGTACAAAAACCTCCCTAAGTTTGACTGAAGTGAAACTGGTCTGCTGCAGCTGCACAGAGAATAACTGGTCCAGTGAACACAACACAAGTCTTCAAGCAGAGCGACAATGAAGCTAAACACAACTGAAACAAATTCACAGTTTTAAATGTTAAGAAATCTCCAAACAAAGCCCCATGAAACCAACTTTGTCATATTTATATTTTCTACTTTATTTACTAGATTTTATTACATCACTATCCTGTACGTGGATGCACAGGTCTGCACTTTTTAATTTAGATGATAATCAATTTGTTTGAAGATTGTAAAGATGTGGTTCATGTGTTTCATTGTAGGGGGCTGTTTGGGTCAATGTAGGCTCCCCAGGTCCCTTTTGCCTGAGGCCCCTAAAGTCCCTTGAAACGCCCCTGGAGTCCAACAAATGAGTTTTCATGGTGATTCTCTGGTGGAGCTGTGAACGCTGCGTTGACCGGCCGAGTTGCACGTGTTGTAAACGGAGCTGTATCGTAAAAAACCTGCCTCAACTAGTTGCTCTACAGAATGAGTTCTAACAGAGAACTACAATAAAGACTGAGAATATATATACTGTCAAGTTATTTGGGTGATGTTTTAAACTGTGCTTGCCCAACTTGAAATGGCACTGTTACACAGAGGACGCAGGACAGCTCAAATCCTTCTCCTTGATTTTATTGAACATGAATCTTTCTGAACATGACCAACAAACATTCCGTAGTCTTATTCGGATTTAGGATTAGGATCAGGATTAGGTTGAAAACCTATTGATAAAGACAAATTAAATCAAGTTAGTTCAAATAAATCAAAATGCCTAATCAAACATTTAAATCAAATCCAAATATCTGTTAGATATCATAAACAAATCTATATAATTACAATATCACTATGATGTAAAACAACAATGGTCTTCCATACAAACATTTTCACCATGTGCGCCTCCACCAAACGTGCCCAAGACGTCACTAAGGACGTCTGCGCCGACCCATGCGCTGTCACATAGAAGACATGACAAACGGGAAAAAGTGCCAGAAACATACGCATTGTGCAAACTACACCTTAGTTCAAAATATAAATAACATACCAATGCGTGCTCTCGTGTCCTCCAATGCACAAACCCTTCATAGCCCGGCCGGAAATCGCGGACCTTTATTTCCTCACCCGTGCTCACTCACCTCACGTGCCGTAATCAGGCAAGTGCCGCCCGGTGTGTGCGCAAATCGAACACGTGTGATTTGCGCATCTCCCCTCCACGCCACTAGAGGTTTTTTAATCTAAATGCGATCTCTGTCTTTACACCTCCCACTTGACCTCCTGGTTGCTCAACCCAAGGAGGTCACACTCTATCTATTCATTCTATCGTTGCTCTTCAACAGGAAGAAGGATGACCAGTCGTCTCACATCCCTGCAGAGAATGGACACAGGGATTCTCTTCAAGAGTTTCCTGGCTCCTTGTCTGCTTGTGTCCCCTGTGCTTGGCTTCATGACTGGAACAGGGTAGCTTGGAAAGGTCCTCACATTTACATCTCTGACGATTCCTCTTCGGTCAGCATTAACACTGACTACCCTGGCCAATTTATATTGACTCCTCAAGGCATTTTGGTCAGCCAGCCAGACCACATCTCCCACTGCAACGTTCCTCTCTCTTGTGTGCCACTTGCTCCTTATGAACAGGTTAGGACCAGCTAGCTGGCACCACTTCTTCCAGAATTTGCTGACCTCTGCTTGTATGGTTTGGAGTCTCTTGTATGGGTAACCTTCAAACTTGAAATCTCCCGGGTCTCCTCTTGGGCTGGCTCGTCCCAGTATGAGGGAATTGGGACTGATGTATTCCACACAGTCCTCTCGGCTTTGAATCCTGGCATCTATCGGTCTTTCATTTGCCAGGTTGGCTGCCATGAAGAGGAATGTTTGGAATTCCCCCCATGTGAGAACTCCATCACCACCAAGGTTGTTCAGGGCTCGCTTCACTATCTTGACAGCTGCCTCTGCTGCTCCATTTCTGTGGGGAGAGTCTGCAGGGTGAATCCTCCATGACCACTCTGTTCCATGATTGACAGCTTCCTCTTCAATCTGAGACCTGTTCAGTCTGCTCAGAAATCTGTGAAGCTCCTCCAGAGCAGGTCTGGCCCCTACAAAGTTTGTGCCAGGATCTGTCCACAATTTCCTAGGGTGTCCCCTCAGTGCAGAGAATCTTTGGTAGGCCAGCAGAAATCCCTCAGAAGACTGGTCACTCACAACATCAGTGTGTATGGCTCTTGAAGCCATGCAGCAGAATACAACCCCCCAGACTTTGAGTTTGACCCTTTTCCTTACTTCATCTTTTACCTCATAAGGTCCGAACAGGTCCATGGTTGTAAACTCAAATGGCAATGCTGGGCCTGTTCGCTCTGGTGGCAAGTCACTCATGATCTGCTGGCACTGTTTTGCCCTGTTTTTCCTGCATACCACACAACTGTCTAGTACTTGTTTTGCAATTCTTCGACCTTTGATTACCCAGGCTTTTTTCCTCATCCTGAGCAAGGTTCCTGCTATTCCCTCATGGTTTGCCTTGTGGGCTTCCTGTGCCAGCAATGTAGACACCCATGCCTCGTATGGTAAGACGGGCACTGCAGTTTTGTCTTCATCAAACATCTGAATCCTGCCTCCACAAACCAAGAGCTCAGAGTCCGCATCTCTGTATACTGCCAGTCTGCTTAGGGTAGTGTCAGGAAAAGCTACACCTTCCTGAGCTTCACTAAAGAGATCCCTGAGGCCATCTTCACGCTCTCTCACTGTAAGCACAGTTTGCTTGGCCTTTTCCTTTAGTGATGACACTTTATGCTTAGCTTCTTGAGTTCTTGACTGGCTTTTCATCTCTATCCACTTCTTGGCAGCTCGCCATATCCAGGCGATGATCCTGACCAGCTTGGACAAGGAGCTGTAATTCCTCACTTCCAGTAGGTTCTTTATTTCCCATCTCCTGGGTGCCCTTCCTGCCAGAAGAGCTGGATCAGCGGCCATACTTTTCTCTCCACTTTCATCCTTCAGGTCTTTTTGTGGGGCACTTGCTTGGCTTATCTTAGCTTGAGCCCTTGTCATTCCTGCTGAGAATGCCTTTCTCTGGAGTCTGTTGACACTCTCTCTAGCGTGCACTGCAACCTCTCCTGCTGACTTTTTAGGCCACTCCTCCACTGGCCACTTTAGGAACTCTGGCCCATCCTGCCATGTGGAATCCTCCTTTAGATCTTCATGAGTGCCTCCTCTTGTAATGATGTCAGCAATGTTATGCTCTCCAGGGATCCACCACCAGTCTTCAACTGAGCCAGCCTTCTGGATTTCACCCACTCTGTTCGCAAAGAAAGTTTGGTACCCATAACTCTCTCTTTGAATGGCTCCTAGGACTGTTTGACTGTCCACCAGGTGGAGCCATCGCTCTATCTCCAGGCCTCCATGCTTCTCAACGTACTTCCTGAGCCTGGCTGCAAAGACAGCGCTGCAGATCTCAGCCTTCACGGCCTCCCCTTTCTGATCCAGTGGAGTCAGCTTGGCTTTCGACTCTACAAACCGGATATCGACTCCTTTACTAGTGTTCCACCTCAGGTACATCACAGCTCCATATGATTTGTCACTCCCGTCTGAGAATGTGATTCCCCATGGTTTCCCTTTCCAGTGAGCTGGTGTCAGGCTTCTTTGAAACTGAACTTGTCCAAGCTGCGCATACTCCTCAAACAGCTGAATGGCTTCTTCTCTGAGGCTCTCTGACAGTGGTTTATCCCAGGTCTCACGGGTCAACTTCCCTCCTCCTGCCTCCTGGAATGCTCTCCTAACAAGGATAGCGCCCTTCTGTTTCAGAGGTGATACCAAACCGATGGGGTCGTAGAGTCCAGCTACTTGGCTTAACAGGTCCCTTCTTGTCAGCGGGTTAGGCGTTCCAGGTTTCACCTCCATTCTGAGAAGATCCTTGCCTACTCTCATCTTCTTTTTCCTTTTGGAAAAGTTGATCGAGGTCATCATGTAGAGCTTGTCCTCCTCCACCTTGTATCCAATGCCCAGGGCTTTGTTATCTTCATCCCTCATTTGGTTTGGGAGGATGAAGGTTTTCTTCTCCATCCCTTCCACTCTTGATGTCAGGACCTTTGCTGCAGCCTCCGGCCTCCCACTTTGGCCTGACCGGACCCACGGTTTCAGAAAGAAGCCTCCGGCTCTCAGAATTTCTTCAACGCCTTCAGTCATCTTGTCTAGTTCCTCCAGGCTGTTATGGGAAGTTAGAATGTCATCCACATAACTGTCCTTTTCCAGGACTCTGCGCTCCTCTTCCATGTGAGCAAAGATGGCCAATCTTGCTGTCTCCCGCATAGCTACCTGTGCAATGCAACCGGCTGGTCTGTCTCCAATGTTCACCCTTGTGATGGCATATTGACCCATCTCCTCATCTGGATTGTCCCTCCAAAGGAATCGGTGGAGATGCATCTCTCGCTCTTCTAGCCACACTGAATTATACATCTTCCTGATGTCTCCAAGTGCAGCATACACACCTCTTCTGAATCTCAGCAGCACAGCTCTGATCGGGTTTAAAACATCTGGCCCCTTTAGCAGAATATCATTCATGCTCACTCCCCTGCACTTCTGGCTGCTGTTCCACACAAGCCGGACTGGAGTCGTCACTGAGTGAGGGTTTGGCGCCACCAAATGGCTTACATACCACACTGGTCCTGTCCACTTGCTGATGACCTCATTAGTGAGTTTTACGGCTGCGCCCCTCTCAACCATCTCGTGGACCTGGGCTCTGTATGCTGATTTCCACTCTGGCTCCCTCCTTAGTTGTCTTTCTGTTCTCAAGAATGTAGCTTCAACTGCACCTTTGTTGTTGGGGAGCGAGGCAGGATCTTCTGTCCATGGATACTTTGCATCCCAATGCGGCGATGTTGTGTGAGAGTCTCCTTGGACATAGGTGAGTCCTTCTTTTATTATTTCAAGCTCCCTTTCTTCAGCCAGTGTCATTTCCTTTCCTCCTGGTTGGCAGTTTCCACAGCGACATCCTCCACACTTTGGCTCACAGGCTGCTCCGATGCTGTCCCATCTCCACCACTCCAGGAACTCACGGTTTGCAGCAGCTGTAACCGTTTCCTTTGCACTGTCCTTTCGCTGCATACGGGCTGCTTCAGTACTTGGGCTCTCAACTATCTCCTCATACTTGACTGCAGCAGTTCTCATGGAGCGAGCAAAGTGTGTTCTGGACTCATGTGCTGCCACCTCTATCTCCTCGAACAGGTCGGGGTGTGCTCCGCCCACTGTCATTCCCAATGGACTCTCCCACAAGACGAGGTCCCCAACAACTTTAACCCTTTGTGGAGCAAGTCTTCCCTCGCGATGGCTGATGAGCAGATCAATCTTTTCCGGCCTCCTTAATTCCTCAAGCTTCACTTCTGGGAAGAACTTCTGCAACTTTTCCGGCTTGACAACTTTGTGCACCTTGGCAATCTCATCCAGGCCGTAACAGATCAGTTCATGAGCCTTCTCCGCTCCTTTGGGGGTTCTCACTCTGACTCGAAGAAGATATCTTTCCGTGTTCACCTTGATGGTCATTCCGCCTACACCATGCACAACCAGGGTTATTTCTTCACTCCGCAGCCTCAGCCTGTGTGCAGCCTTATGGGTGATATAGTTTGTGTCTGAGGCAAGATCAACAAGAGCTCCAATCTTCTGCCCAGCATTAGCAGTTACCTCCATCAGCATCATAATGACAGGAAGCTCGCACAGGCCACTTTTCTTCAATAGCTGGGACTGGTGGTTCTTCATGCCACCCTCTGTAGCTTTGTTCGTGAATGCCATTCTGCACCTTTCTGCTTGCACTGAGGACAGCTCAGCCAAGAATCCTTCCTGTTCGGCTGTTAGTTTGCTCTTTCTTCTGCCATCTTTCCCACTTCTCTTCTCGTTTCCACTCTTGTTTTCTCCATTGGGGCAAATAAAGTAATGGTGATCTGAGGAGTCTCCCTTCTTACAGTCTTTGTTCCTGCATAGGAAAGTGTCTCTGCAGTATCCATCATCTTCATGACATCCAAGACATTTTCTGCATGCTCCCAGCTTCTTTACAATAGCATTCTTCTCTTGTAGCTTCAGCCCTTTGAACTTTCTACAGAAGAAAATCTTGTCACTGTGCCTTCTATCACCGCAGACAACACACACATCTTCCAGCCCTCCTTTCTTTGTGGTTCTTGTAGAAGCATACTTTCTTTCATATTTCTTCCCACGTTCTGGTTTCTCCATCTTCTCCACAAACCTTAGCTGGTCAAGTCTCTCTAGGATCTCTTCTTGATTCTTTAGGAACTTCAGGAGCATGTCAAAGTGGTTGTCTGTGGTGACATTATTGCTAGAATTTACCATAAAGGCTAGCCAGTCTCTCTTTACAAAGTCGGGTAACTTGCTCTCAATGGATTTAATGACGAGAGGGTTCTTGATTGCGCCAGAGATTCCCAGCTCTGTGAGGTCTGCTAGGGATTTTTCCACTGCTTGGATCAGGTCGATGACTCTCCTTGGCTGGCTTCCCCTTGCAGGGGGTATTTGCTCCAACTCCTCCAGGATTTCTATGGCAATGGTCGATTTATTTCCATACCGGTTGTCCATGACTCTGAACATATCCTCTGCAGTGTTGTAGGTTGACAGCCGGATATCCTTCCCAATCTTGTCATCCACGCTGTCCAGGAGTTGAATTTTCTTGACCTCGGCTGAGCCAGACGGCTCTCCCTGTCTTTGAAGGCTCTCCCAGTCTTTCTTCCATCTGTGGTATTCTCTTTTGCAGCCTGAAAAGATGGGCAGTGTGGTTGGTTTTATCCTGACAATTGGTTTTGCTGGCGGGGGATGTGCTCTCACTGCTTCCAGTCCTGAGGCTCCTGCAGCCAGCGCATCCTTCGACATCCTCCGTGCAGTGACAAACTCAGCCTTCCTCAGTTCAAGGTTGCCGTTCAAAGCTTTCAGGTCCTTGACCCTGCCATCTAGCTCCTTTCTTTCAGCCTTGGGGATCCACCGCTCCCAGTTTGACATAACTCTGGCAGCCTCATTGATCCTTTTCTCCAGTAGAGTCAGGTGCATCTCATATGCATCCAGGTGAGTACTCTCCACAGGTAACTTCTCCGCCCGACTGCAGGCCTTCTCTCCTTCAGTGATTGCAGTTGTGATAGCGTATTGGCCATATCTGGACCACAGGTTTGTTTGGACAATTCTTCTCACCTCTCCAAACCTTGCTTCTGCTTCGTTAGCGGCTCTCTCAACGTCTAGCTCCTCCCTCTCTTCAAGAACCACGTCTTCCTCTTCTGGCTCTTGAGACTCAGCCAAAAGCCCTGTCTTATAATCATCATTCGCTTCAAGAACGATTTTCCGGCAGTCTGAGAGCTCGGCGAACTCCTCCCTCAGCTCTGCTTCCACCATGCTGTCTGCCCCTTTGCTGAGGAAGTTGGCCTGTCTGGTGAAGGTGCTTTTCGCAGCGGTTCTCTCCTTCTTGAGCTGCTTCACAGTCTTCTCCACGACGTCTTCCGCCATCTTGACCTCACGGACCAGCACAGCTCTCTTCTCCTGCGTCAACAGCTTTTCCTGGACTTCCAAGGCCTTTTATCCACTTCTCCAAGCTGCTCCGCTGGTTTTCAACTGTCAAGTTATCTGGGTGATGTTTTAAACTGTGCTTGCCCAACTTGAAATGGCACTGTTACACAGAGGACGCAGGACAGCTCAAATCCTTCTCCTTGATTTTATTGAACATGAATCTTTCTGAACATGACCAACAAACATTCCGTAGTCTTATTCGGATTTAGGATTAGGATCAGGATTAGGTTGAAAACCTATTGATAAAGACAAATTAAATCAAGTTAGTTCAAATAAATCAAAATGCCTAATCAAACATTTAAATCAAATCCAAATATCTGTTAGATATCATAAACAAATCTATATAATTACAATATCACTATGATGTAAAACAACAATGGTCTTCCATACAAACATTTTCACCATGTGCGCCTCCACCAAACGTGCCCAAGACGTCACTAAGGACGTCTGCGCCGACCCATGCGCTGTCACATAGAAGACATGACAAACGGGAAAAAGTGCCAGAAACATACGCATTGTGCAAACTACACCTTAGTTCAAAATATAAATAACATACCAATGCGTGCTCTCGTGTCCTCCAATGCACAAACCCTTCATAGCCCGGCCGGAAATCGCGGACCTTTATTTCCTCACCCGTGCTCACTCACCTCACGTGCCGTAATCAGGCAAGTGCCGCCCGGTGTGTGCGCAAATCGAACACGTGTGATTTGCGCATCTCCCCTCCACGCCACTAGAGGTTTTTTAATCTAAATGCGATCTCTGTCTTTACATATACGATGTATTATAAAACACATTAAGCTCATACAACCAGCACATCCTGCAAGTTTAAAACCAGAGTAATCAGAAACAATTGTGGTTATTTATTGATTTCATTTTAAGACTAAATGTTGCCAGATATTTATTTATCGCCTCTAATTGTCATTAGATTCTGTTACACTTCATTTAATAGCGATTCAAAATTGTATTACCATTAAGCACTCACACATCAGAACATGGAGGGAACAGAATATCTAATTAACTCCTATGGCATATTTTTAACTTCCCTTTAATTTCTGAGGTTTCATTATTAACTTTTAGTTCTGTCACTTATTGACAATAATATGAATTATGAGGAAAGTCCTACAAACTACTAATGTGATACTTTTGTGATTTTCATCATTTTGTTCAATGTTCAACTCAGAAGTCAGAAACATGGTTTTCATGCAGATCCACACAAGAGAAATTACTGTCTAAGTAGAAGTACAACACAGATTTACATTAATATCTTTTGCCTCAGAAAATAGAACACAGAAGCAGATGTTGGTGATGATATATTTTATTTTAGTAAAGTAAAAATAGAAATGTAAAAAACAAATGACATGAGAACATGGAATATTTATTCTTGTTTCGAAAGTAGCACAATACAGCATTGGACTATGATAATGAGTTGAAGAAAAGACATGAAGACATGCAGAGCTGCAGTAGAACACATGTAAATCAAACAGACCCACAGTAGAGCACAATGACTCCATCCGGTCGTCTGTCTACTCTGAGCAGAGGTCAGGGTCCAGGGTTTGAGTGACAGGGCTCTGTCCGTTCAGACTGGCCTCACAGCTCACTGAGCCCGCCTTCCTCCACTGGTCTGCAGGGAGGCTCAAGGTGCTGCTCCAGCTGTAGTGGCCGGTTCCCTCCAGGACCCCCGGGGTGTGAGACACCCCTGAGGACCAACTGTTGCACCCCACCTTCCAGCTCAGGCTCCAGGCTGAGGGGAAGCCCCCGCTGGCCATACACACCATAGTGGCAGTGCCCTGCTGCAGCTCTTCACTGGAGGGGGGGAGGAGGGTCAGGGTGGGCCGCACCACACCCACTGGAGGAGAGAGAGGGGAGAAAAGACAAAGGGATGAGGATGAAGGAAAATGACGTACAGGTGATTTCTTGTATTTTATCAAATGAAACAGAAGAACTTCTACTGTTGAACATCATTCACTCAGTGTCAGACCATCAGCCGCAGGGTTCAAGTGTCAATGTGGCTGAGAAGGTTCACTGATAATGATTATTGATGATTATTGAGGACGTCTTCACGTCTGTTTCTCAACGTGTGACAGTGAAGAACTCGTCCCTGAGATGATTTTCTTCTGTTTAAACTCACAGAGCTGAAACACTGGTGTGAAAACAGTTCAAACCTTTGTCGTCTGTTTCTTTCACTTCCTTTTCACCACATGAAGCGTGAACACAAAGCTGAGCTGCATCTACTGATAAAATCCTGTTTGTGTTCAACATCTGATTTTTGTGCCAAAATATTTTTTATCAATTCAATCTACACATTTTAAAACAGTTTATGATTTAGTTTGAGCTTGAGCAAATTCTATTTTAAAATGTTGTAAACATGTGAATAAAAATCATCATTGTACATGAAAATAGAAACATTTGCATTAGTATGTTTCTATAAATGTATTTATCTACATAAATTCATTACAACAAATACATATTGATCTACATTTCTTTCTCTCAGAATATGAGATTACCTCAGATTGATAAAAATTCAACAAAATTATCAGCCAGTAAATCTCTGAACTTGATCAAATTCTTGTTCATTATTACATAAAAGTTATCAATGCACCAAGTAAAAATCTCTGGTACTTACAGTCTTTGTCGAGTTTGGTTCCTCCACCGAAAGTCAACCACAGTGATACAGACTCATTAGGTGCTCGTACAAAAACCTCCTGCACCGTGACCAACAGTCTGTCCACTGAAGAGTCACTTGTTTCTGGTTAAACTACACAATTTACACTGAATATTTATATTGAGCTAAGTGGCTGGAAATTTTATCAAGATTTAATTACATTTTCATATATGTGTTACTTCTGAGCATTGAGAGACCAAAAGTCGATTTAACTTTGTCTTGAATTAATATTTCGAACAAATAGTTTGACATCATTTGAAAGCTGTAAAACAAACAGGATGCTTCAAAATAATTAAAACAAAATGTTTTGAAAATTCTATTGTACATCTACTCACTCTGTAATTCAAGGGGAATGAAATACACATATTTGCATCAATGAAAGTGACACAATTTGAATCCAGATGCTGACGACCCTCAATTCTGCTTCTTCATATTTAGTGTAAATCCAAACAGCAACGCTCCTGAGTTTGTGTCCCACGTCACCTTCAGTCTGCTCAGAGCAGAGGAATCATTTCCATAGAGAGGAGGCTTTGCATCGTCAGCTGATCCTCCACTGAACTGAGAAGCTTTATAGTCCTGTGACTCCAACTCTGCAGGACTCAGACCCGTCAGTCGACCACAACCACCATGACTCTCATCACCCTCCTCATCTGGACGCTGGCCTGCTGCAGCTTCACAGGTTCAGTCACTCAGCAACATTTCAGACGTGATGCGCTGCCTGTTCTCTCTCTTCACCTCCGCTGATTAATGTATGATTTGTGTTTGTGTGCAGGATGCAGCGGCCAGGTGACTGTGACTCAGCCTCCAGTCGTGACATTTACTCCAGGATCCACTGTCACGCTGACCTGTAACACCAACCCCAGTGTTTATAGCAATAATTATTTGTCCTGGTACCAGCAGAAACCTGGACAGGCTCCCAAGCTTCTTATATACTTAGCATCAACTCTTAATACAGGAACTCCCTCTCGATTCAGTGGCAGTGGCTCTGGTTCTAGCTTCACCTTAACCATCAGCGGTGTCCAGGCTGAAGATGTTGGAGATTATTACTGTCAGAGCTTCCATGTAGTAAACGGAGCATACGTGTTCACACAGTGATTTAGAGCCGTACAAAAACCTCCCTCAGTTTGACTGAAGTGAAACTTGTTTGCTGCAGCTGCACAAAGAATAACTAGTCCAGTGAACACAACACACGTCTTCAAGCAGAGCGACAATTAAGCTAAACACAACTGAAACAAACTCACAGTTTAAAATGTTCAGAATTCTCCAAACAAAGCCCATAGCAACACATTTTAATTTGAAACCTACAACTTCTTAATGTCTGTGTCAGATGAGGAGGGGGAGGGATGGGTTACCTTCAACTATATTACTTCACTATCATTTACGAGGACGCACAGGTATGTAGTTTAAAATTTTGACTATATAATATTTGTTTGAAGATTGTAATGACGCCGTTCATGTGTTTCATTGTAGGGGGGTGTTTGGGTCAATATAGGCTCCCCAGCTGCCTTTTGCCTGAGGCCCCTAAAGTCCCTTGAAACGCCCCTGGAGTCCCACAAATGAGTTTTCATGGTGATTCTCTGGTGGAGCAGTGAACGCTGCGTTGACCGGCCGAGTTGCACGTGTTGTAAACGGAGCTGTATCGTAAAAAACCTGCCTCAACTAGTTGCTCTACAGAATGAGTTCTAACAGAAAACTACAATAAACACAGAGAATATATACAATGTATTATAAAACACATTGAGCTCATACAACCAGCACATCCTGCAAGTTTAAAACCAGAAAAATCTGAAACAGTTGTGGTTATTTATCAATTTCATTAGATGACTAAATTTTTCCAGATATTTATTTATAAACTTTATTTGTCATTTAGATTCTGTTACACTTCATCAATTAGTGATATAATGATTATTATAATCACACATTCAAAAGTGTATTACCATTAGGCACTCACACTTCAGAACATGGATGGAACAGAATATCTTATTAACTCTAATGCTAAATGTGTAATTTAAGGGATAGTGGACACCCTTGCCTTGTGCCGCGGTGGAGCTGGAAGGGGGGGTGATACTGTTGTTGGGCCAGAGCCCAGCGGGGTGCCACCAGACACTGGAGCCGAGAGGAACAAAGGGTTGTTAAACTTTGGGCGGGAAAACATCCTCCTGCAGGCTCAAGAATCTCCCCCTGGTGGTGGAAAAATGTTCTGGGAATGCCTTTGAACCCCCGCTGATTTCCAAGCCCAGCCCACTCAGGTCCAGCTCTGACACTCAATTGGCTTAAAGCCAGCATCATCCTATGACCAACTCCTCAAGGAGGAGGACCTCTCAGGTAGAACAAAACCACTGAGACCCCAAACATCGCTGCCATTTTTACCCTGCTCTGAAGACAACACCAGGCCCCCTTCGGGGCCTCCCAGCTGATTTAGTTGCAAAAGGGGGCAACCAGAGTTATTTTCTTTCCTTTCCTTTATTGTCTTTTATCTCAGTCGACGTTTTTATTTTCAAAAGGACTTTTGCTCTTTTAACTTGAAAAGACCAAACAGGAAATTGCACGCGGAACAATCTCAGACTGTTCCACTTTCCCCACGGACTTTAGTTTTCTTTTCCCAACGATCTACAAACGGCTTCCACAGCCGTCCCCTGCAGAAGCGCGAGATTCATTCCGCTGAGGAGCACGAGCTCCACATCCCTGAAGAAGAAGGACGACGTTCATCCCATCGAGACAGCACGAGAAAATCCGCTTGTCCGGTCCAGCGGCCGAAGACCGCTTGAGAGACCACGTGATTCACTGGCCCGACGCGCACGCACACCGCGAGGGTGGTACAGTAAGAGGCTTTATTGTCTGGGCAGATGTTAATCTAATACGTAGCGTATTGTTTTAATACTTGAATGTATTTGTTTTGTATGAGACCGCCGAGTCTCTAGTGTTAGCGGCGATTCGCCACTTCCGGTTTCCGGTTACGGCCTTGTGCCACAGTTTTTAAGCGCCGTGAGCAGCGTCTCCAGCTCATTGTGACCGTTTGAACAACTTTAACGAGACTTTACCGGTCAAACCTCAGCACACAACGCCACTTGGGTGCTGAGTGGTAAAGTAAATGTAACTTGTCTCTGACGGTGCTTTTAAGAGCTTTGCTCTCTCCTTGTATGCTCTCTCTCTCTCCTTCTAAACCGACCTATACACACATCCGATCTGTATTTAGAATACAGTTCATGTAACATAGTTAAATCTATATTCAGAGAGGCTGGACACATCTGGAAGCCATGCGGCCGAACGCCAAAGCAGAGACAAAGAATTCTCTTTGTCTGAAAATCCCTTTGTGTAATTCATGTGACGACCACCAGTGTGAGCTCCGGCCACATGGTGTCATTAACATAGACTCCATTTTGAATAACGCAAGTTAAACCACCATTTTGAATCTATTATTGCCACGCCTCCTCTCTCCCTCTCCTCCCATTCTGGCTCTAAATTCATAACGGCTCCGCCATCTTGTTTTGTAGTCAATCCGCCATTTTGAGAGTTTTTAGTCCTTGATTCCACGAATCATGATCGGCCGCCATCTTAGATGTGACGTCACCACATGACTGCGTCATCGCCACGCCCCCCTTCTTTTTCTCTCTTTCTCTCTCTCTCGCTCTCTCACACACACACACACACACACACCCACACAGACACAGAGACAGAGACACATTGATAGACACAGACAGATACACACACACAGATACACATAGAGGAATACATGTGTTTTTCTAAATTGTGATAAGCGGCTGCTGTTGTTATCTTTGAAATATGGGAGTTTGTTAAAATGATGAATCATTAAATAACACTAACTTTATTTCACATGCATACACATAGACACACACACACACACAGAGAGACACTTTGACACAGACACACACACACACACCGAGAAAGACATACATAGGTAGACCGCCGGTTTTACATGTATTTTCTGAATTGTGATAAGTGCTGCTGCTGTGTTTATCTTTGAAATATCGGAGCTTGTTAAAATGATGAATCATTGAATAACATTATAACTTTATTTCCCCTTTTTAATAAATGCTTTTGTAATTAAAGTATCTGTAGTCTGTGATTATTTGTACATATGTATGTGATTGCAGCTGGATTATGATTGCCTGTGCTCGAACTTAGAAGCCTTCACTGTTAATTAAATAATTATTAATATTAAATATTGAGATTATTGATTTGACATTTATCATTATGAGACTGATAACTATAGTTTGACTCGTTGGTCCCTGTAACCAGGGTGGTGCCCCGCGACAATAAGCAATGATTACAGATTTGTATTATTCTTGATTGATAATTTTATTGTTTTCATTAATTATTTTAACTATTATTAATGGATAACCGTATCATTTCTAATTAAATGTGTTACATTTCTTAATTAATAGCTTTATCATTTTTGATTATTTTTAAGAAATAATTGTTATTTTAATAATCATATTTCATGATTATTAATAATTAGCCAACGTCAATTCTACTCCTACTATTGCAAAACACTGTATTGTTTGTTTGCACAGAATCTACTGGTGTGGAGTATAGCAACTTCACACATGAAATAAAACCTGAACCTAGACCAAATTTCTCCATCACCTCAAATAGAATGTCCAACTCCACCCTATCAAAAGCTTTTTCAGCGTCCAGCGACACCACTACCTGTGGGGTGCTGGAACTGGGCATGCTCAGTATGTTAAACAGTCTTCTGGTGTTGTGGAATGGGTGCCTCCCCAGCATGAAGCCAGTTTGGTCTGATGAGATGATCTGTTGAAGAACCCCCTGAAGACGGAGGGCTAAAATCTTAGCAAGAATTTTGTAATCCACATTCAACAGAGATATAGGTCTAAAACTACTACAAAGTAAAGGATCTTTATCTTTTTTTAAGAGAAGAGTAATTGTGGTATTAGTCAGGGTTGGAGGAAGCCGGCCAAGAGACAGGGCCTCATTATACACATCGCACAAGACTGTGGAGACAAGTGGGGCGAATTTCTAATAAAATTCTATCGTAAATCCATCCGGGCCCGCCAACTTGCCACTTTGTAAAGTACGAATAGCACTCATGATCTCAGCTGTTGAAACTGGATTGGCCAAATTCTCCACAAACTCCTCGTCCACTCTAGGAAACTCAATGGTGTTTAGTGTACTGGCTGTACTGGTCTGGGGATTTGTCAGAGGCATATAAATCAGAATAGAATTTGGTGAATGTTTCATTTATTGTTTTGGGTCAGTAAGGATAACGCCTGGTGTAGACCTAATACTCTGAATAAGCCTGGAGGCGGATGCGGCTCTGGCTTGCTGGGCAAGGAGTTTTCTAGCCCTTTCCACTGATTAAAAAAAATCGCTGTCTAGAGCAATTGCAATTCTGCTTCATTTGTAGATAAAAGGTTAAAACTCAGTTTGGAGTTGTAAACGCTTTTTATAAAGTAGCAGGTCTGGGTTAATAGAGTAGCTATCATCAATCTCCAGGAGTTTCTGGGTTAGGGTTAGGTCTGTTGTCTAAGAGAAAAAAGGAAATATTTATTCTTGTTTCAAAAGTAGCACAATACAGCATTGGACTCTCATAATGAGTTGAAGAAAAGAGATGAAGACATGCAGATTGTCTATCGATTCTACATATTTTATATAGACTGTCATCCTCTTTATATCGACTGTTTAAAATATATTAATAATATATTATCATATCATATATATAGCTCTTATATGATAAATATATTCCCGAGACAGTCAATAGACTGTATTTACAGTGTGGCAAAACATTTTTTAGTCAGCCACCAATTGTGCAAGTTCTCCCACTTAAAACGATGAGAGATGCCTGTAATTTTCATCATAGGTACACTTCAACTATGAGAGACAGAATGGGGGGAAAGAATCCAGGAAATCACATTGTAGGATTTTTAATGACTTAATTGGTAAATTCCTCTTTGAATTAAGTATTTGGTCACCTACAAACAAGCAAGATTTCTGGCTCTCACAGACCTGTAACTTCTTCTTTAAGAGGCTCCTCTGTCCTCAACTCGTTACCTGTATTAATGGCACCTGTTTGAACTTGTTATCAGTATAAAAGACACCTGTCCACAACCTCAAACAGTCACACTCCAAACTCCACTATGGCCAAGACCAAAGAGCTGTCAAAGGACACCAAAAACAAAATTTTAGACCTGCACCAGGCTGGGAAGACTGAATCTGTAATAGGTAAGCAGCTTGATGTGAAGGAATCAACTGGCGGAGCAATTATTAGAAAATGGAAGACATACAAGACCACTGATAATCTCCTTCGATCTGGGGCTCCACGCAAGATCTCACCCCGTGGGGTCAAAATGATCCCAAGAACGGTGAACAAAAATCCCAGAACCACACGGGGGAACCTAGTGAATGACCTGCAGAGAGCTGGGACCAAAGTAACAAAGGCTTCCATCGGTAACACACTAAGCCGCAAGGGACTAAAAACCTGCAGTGCCAGACGTGTCCCCCTGCTTAAGCCAGTACATGTCCAGGCCTGTCTGAAGTTTGCTAGAGAGCATTTGGATGATCCAGAAGAGAATTGGGAGAATGTCAGATGAAATCAAAATATAACTTTTTGGCAAAAACTCAACTCGTCGTGTTTGGAGGAGAAAGGATACAGAGTTGCATCCAAAGAACACCATACCTACTATGAAGCATAGTGTTGGAAACATCATGCTTTGGGGCTGTTTTTCTGCAAGGGGACCAGGACGACTGATCCGTGTAAAGGAAAGAATGAATGGGGCCATATATGTGAGTGAGTGAAAACCTCCTTCCATCAGCAAGGGCATTGAAGATGAAACGTGGCTGGGTCTTTCAGCATGACAATGATCCCAAACACACCGCCCAGGCAACGAAGGAGTGGCTTCGTAAGAAGCATTTCAAGGTCCTGGAGTGGCCTAGCCAGTCTCCAGATCTCAACCCCATAGAAAATCTGTGGAGGGAGTTGAAAGTCTCTGTTGCCCAGTGACAGCCCCAAAACATCACTGCCCTAGAGGAGATCTGCAATGGGCCAAAATATCAGCAACAGTGTGTGAAAAGCTTGTGAAGACTTACAGAAAACGTTTGACCTCTGTCATTGCCAACAAAGGGTATATAGAAAAGTATTGAGATTAACTTGTGTTATTGACCAATATAACAAAATATTACAAATATAACAAGAGTTACTTATTTCCTCCATAATTTGCAATTAAATTCTTTAAAAATCAGACCGTGATTTTAAGGATTTTTTTCTCATTTTGTCTCTCATAGTTGAGGTATACCTATGATGAAAATTACAGGCCTCTCATCTTTTTAAGTGGGAGAAATTGCACAATTGGTGGCTGACTAAATTCTTTTTTGCTCCACTGCATATGTATGTACCCCCTTTATATCATCAAATTGCATCCAACTGTCTATATCTCTATATTAACTGTGTATATATATAGATACTCAACATACTGCATTTAAATCTATATTGACCTTATATATCCTTATATATTAATCTGACTGTCAATATATCTTCAAATAGACAGTCTATCTAACTAAGGTCTCTTTAGGCCTCATGATGCATTTTGCAGCTATTTTTATTCACATGGTTTTATCTTTATTAGCAGATGTAGTTTGTTCATTTTTAATGGAATTGACATGTAAAAATTAATTTTTTTTACAAAGTAATCGAATGAGCCTGATACTCATAAACTTCACTGTCACATTTAGTCTGATTGATACTCAGAGTATTTTCTCAGACGGGGAGAATACTTAAATAAAACAGAGGCCTGGGGTCACTGAGGTCAGATGACGCTTACTTACTTACTTGTTTCCCTAATATCAGAGCTGGATGAAAAGACTGATGTACATGGTGATGAAAAGGTTGAACAAGGACAGAAAACAAAATCAGCATCACACCACGATGGAGTTATTGATGAGGGTGAACTGCCAGCAGAGGGCAGTGTGCATGTACTTAGAGACATGAAGGGATATTCCTGAGGGAGAGAGTTACTCCCAGAGCAGCTTCCTGGCTTCAGTGTTCAGTCACAGTTGGATTTAGTTGAGGAAACAAAATCACTTGGTCAGACTTTGGTACATTTCTTGGTTTGGTATGAAATAGTCTATTAACAACAATCACATTCAAATGTTTTCTGGTAAAAGGCCTTGAAGACAACTTCTCCCATGTGTGCAGACCAGAACTTTTCAAAGTCAGACACGGAAGTGAAAGTTCCTTCATGTGATGTCCACATGTTCTCACTCAGCGTCACCTCTTCCTCTCAGTTTCATAAAGACAGGTGCACTCAAATGTATTTTGCATGAATTTTATGCATCGCTGCTCCTCAGAGTTAAAGTCACACAGAGTCTGAACGTCAGATGAGCCTGAGGTGGTGGTGGTGGTGGGGCGTTCGATCATAAACTTTATTACTTCATTATCATTTACGTGGATGCACAGGTCTGCACTTTTATAATGTTGATGATAAAATATTTGTTAAAATTTGTGTTACTTCTGAACATTAAGAGACAACAAGTTAATGTAACTTTGTCATGAATTTTAATATCGAAAAGAAGTTTGACATAATTTGAAAGTTGTTAAATAAACAGGATAAAAAACCTGCCTCAACTAGTTGCTCTACAGAATGAGTTCCAACAGAAAACTACAATAAATACAGAGAATATATACTGTTGTGCACTAATGCTTAAAAAGTGATACCATAGGATGGTGTGCCTTGAGCATTCAATAAATTTGGTTATCAAAATAAAATATAAAACATTTATATTTAGAATATTATTAGTTATGTCATTTTCCAGAACAATGGAACCTGTTGCATCCTGGGAGACTGAGTCCGGGAGGCTTCTCCAGAACAAAAGAGAACATGTGCTTTCAGGCTTTTAACTATACATATATGCCGAAGAGTAGGCCTTTGGTTTCAGAAAGAAACGTGTTCCAACATCCCCCATGCGGCGTTGGGATCGACCTGACGTGTGATCCCGATGGCGTACTTGAACATGTTTAGTGCAATGCTGGGAAAGTCAACTGTCATTTCATTTGGACGGTAACATCTGGGCATTTGTGTATAGTATCTAGTTAGCTCAGCAAGATCCAAATTAGACAAATAATTCAGAGTTACAATAACAGTTCAATATGAATAACCTGTGCTTTTCACTAGGTTTAGTGAGAAAACTGAAAAATTTGAAAATTGTAAGATAAGATGTAGAGAGAGGCACGTACAATGATAAGGTCATTTTCGGAATGTCCAAGAGTTTTGTTCACTCATTTGATCTTCCTCAATGTAGTACTCAGTCGTACCTGTTAGACTTAACAATTTTAAACTTCTCAAATTTTTTCTACAGAAGGGTGTCATAATTTCCAAAATCTCAAAATTTAAAAAAATGACTGTATCATTGTTTCTGTAATAATATGCTAATGTCCTATCCTGTGTGGTAAGGACTACATTATTATGGAATGAAAGGTAGTCGATCCAAACATATGTACAAAGTTGGCAGTGGTATGTATGTTTAATCAGAATTTAGGTTTTTGAGTTTGCTGCTGTTGCTAACAAAACAGTTTTCCTATTTAACTGCATGAAACTTAATACTGACTGTCAGTACAGGGGTTTACCGTGTTGGTTGAGGACATGAGGAGTAAGCTCTGGATCGCCTGTGTCGTGGCTCAGGGCTGTAATGCTCTGTGGAGCCAGACTCTAAGTTGACTTCAGAGGCGCTGTCATTGAGTGCTCGGTCATAAACATATTTTGAACTGTACTCAGAGATGCTGTCGTCATCTTCAGAGTAGTGGTAGTTTGTTTGGGCCAGAATGTCAGAGTACGGCTTCCTGCAGCTTCTACTGTGGGAATGCCTATCTCTGGGAAGTTGGTGGACAAGGCGGATACGCTCTGTGTCCCCACACTGCCTGTTTTCACCCCCCCTTGTTTTGTGGTGAGGGTGAAGTTTTGAGGCTGCGGATAAATTTGACACCTTGGTGTTTGTTATGACAGGCTCGGTTTCACCAACTGTAGCCTTGAGAGTGATAACAGTTTCCCAAGCCACCTGTGACATCTTCCTGATCTGCTGCATTGCAGGTTTTACTTGCTCTGTCATCAGTACAACATGTGTGCGTATACATGGATGTAAGTTAAGTAAGAACATGGGCTTGAAAGTGGTGAGATGATTTGAGCTGGAGCAACCCGGCCTCCCCTCGGCAATGCAGGAGAAGAGAGCTGGCCTCCTGCCTTCTTGGTAGGACTATGGAAAGAGAAGGAATTTGGGGGGGGGGGGGGGGGCTCTCCTTATATTGGCCTGGTGACCAGACAGGTCAGGAGCCAGAGTGACCAATTGGAGCTGACCCTTGTGGTATTTCACACCTATGTGTGACGTTGAGGAATCCTGGGAGAGTGAGTTCAGTGTGTTCTGGCTTTTTCCAGAACGATGGAACCTGTTGCATCCTGGGAGACTGAGTTCGGAAGGCTTCTCCAGAACAAAAGAGAACATGTGCTTTCAGGCTTTTGATTATACATATAGGCCGAAGAGTAGGCCTACATCTATATTCAAATACGATGTATTATAAAACACATTGAGTTCATACAACCAGCACATCCTGCAAGTTTAAAACCAGAATAATCAGAATATTGTGGTTATTTATAAATTTCATTTGATGAAATTTTTTTAACAAATTTTTATTTATCTACTTTAATTGTCATTTAGATTCTGTTACATTTCATCAAATAGTGATCTGATGATTATGTGTGATGAAATGTGTAAGTTCCCTTTAATTACTCAGGTTTCATTTTAAACTTTTACTTCTGTCACTTATTGACAATAATATGAATTGTAAGGAAAGTCCTACAAACTACTAATGTGATACTTTTGTGATTTTCATCATTTGGTTCAATGTTCATCTCAGAAGTCAGAAACATGGTTTTCATGCAGATCCACACAAGGAAATTACTGTCTAGGTAGAAGTAAAACACAGATTTACATTAATATCTATTACCACAGAAAAAATGAAACAGAAGCAGATATTGGTGATGATATATTTTATTTTAGTAAAGTAAAATTAGAAATTTGAAAAACAAATGACATGAGAACTCGGAATATTTATTCTTGTTTCAAACAAAGCACAATTCAGCATTGGACTGTCATAATGAGTTGAAGAAAAGACATGAAGACATGCAGAGCTGCAGTAGAACACATGTAAATCAAACGGACCCACAGTAGAGCACAATGACTCCATCTGGTCGTCTCTCTACTCCGAGCAGAGGTCAGGGTCCAGGGTTTGAGTGACAGGGCTCTGTCCGTCCAGACTGGCCTCACAGTTCACTGAGCCCGCCTTCCTCCACTGGTCTGCAGGGAGGCTCATGGTGCTGCTCCAGCTGTAGTGGCCGCCCCCCCCAAGGACCCCCGGGGTGTGAGATATCCCTGTGGACCTGATTCTGCCCCCCACCTTCCATCGTAGGCTCCAGGCTGAGGGGAAGCCCCCGCTGGCCATACACACCAGAGTGGCAGTGCCCTGCTGCAGCTCTTCACTGGAGGGGGGGAGGAGGGTCAGGGTGGGCCGCACCACACCCACTGGAGGAGAGAGAGGGGAGAAAAGACAAAGGGATGAGGATGAAGGAAAATTACGTACAGGTGATTTCTTGTACGTTATAAAATGAAACAGAAGAACTTCGACTGTTGAACATCATTCACTCAGTGTCAGACCATCAGCCGCAGGGTTCAAGTGTCAATGTGGCTGAGAAGGTTCACTGATAATGATTATTGATGATTATTGAGGACGTCTTCACGTCTGTTTCTCAACGTGTGACAGTGAAGAACTCGTCCCTGAGATGATTTTCTTCTGTTTAAACTCACAGAGCTGAAACACTGGTGTGAAAACAGTTCAAACCTTTGTCGTCTGTTTCTTTCACTTCCTTTTCACCACATGAAGCGTGAACACAAAGCTGAGCTGCATCTACTGATAAAATCCTGTTTGTGTTCAACATCTGATTTTTGTGCCAAATTATGTTTGATCAATTCAAACTAAATATTTTTAAACAGTTTATGATTTAGTTTGAAGCTTCAGAAAATTCCATTTTAAAACGTAAACATGTGAATAAAAATCATCATTTTACATGAAAATAGATGAAACATTTGTATTAGTATGTTTCTATAAATGTATTAATCTACATAATTCATTATGATCAATAAATATTGATCTGCATTTCTTTCTCTCAGAATATGAGATCACATCAGATTGATAAAAATTCAACAAAATTATCAGCCGGTCAATCTCTGAACTTGATCAAATTCTTGTTCATTATTTGATAAAAGTTATAAATGCACAAAGTAAAAATCTCTGGTACTTACAGTCTTTGTCGAGTTTGGTTCCTCCACCGAAAGTGAACCACAGTGATACAGACTCATTAGGTGCTCGTACAAAAACCTCCTGCACTGTGAACAACAGTCTGTCCACTGAAGAGTCACTTGTTTCTGGTTAAACTACACAATTTACACTAAATATTTATATTGAACTAATGTGGCTGGAAATTTCATCAAGATTGATTAATTTAAAATAAATACATTTTAATTTGTCTTACTTCTTAACATTGAGAGACAAAAAGTTGATTTAACTTTGTCATGCATTAATGTTTTGAAACATGGTTTGACTTCATTTGAAAGCTGTAAAACAAACAGGATGCTTCAAAAGAATTAAAACAAAATGTTTGGAAAATTCTATTGTAAATCTACTCACTCTTTAATTCAATGGGAATGAAATAAACATATTTGCATCGATGAAAGTGACACAATTTGAATCCAGATGCTGACGACCCTCAATTCTGCTTCTTCATATTTAGTGTAAATCCAAACAGCAACGCTCCTGAGTTTGTGTCCCACGTCACCTTCAGTCCGCTCAGAGCAGAGGAATCATTTCCATAGAGAGGAGGCTTTGCATCGTCAGCTGATCCTCCACTGAACTGAGAAGCTTTATAGTCCTGTGACTCCAACTCTGCAGGACTCAGACCCGTCAGTCCACCACAACCACCATGACTCTCATCACCCTCCTCATCTGGACGCTGGCCTGCTGCAGCTTCACAGGTTCAGTCATTCAGCAACATTTCAGACGTGATGCGCTGCCTGTTCTCTCTCTTCACCTCCGCTGATTAATGTATGATTTGTGTTTGTGTGCAGGATGCAGCGGCCAGGTGACTGTGACTCAGCCTCCAGTCGTGACATTTACTCCAGGATCCACTGTCACACTGACCTGTAACACCAACCCCGGTATTTATAGTAATGATATGTCCTGGTACCAGCAGAAACCTGGACAAACTCCGAAGCTTCTTATATACGATATATCAACTCTATATTCAGGAACTCCCTCTCGATTCAGTGGCACTGGCAGTAACTCTGGTTCTAGCTTCACCTTAACCATCAGAGGTGTTCAGGCTGAAGATGTTGGAGATTATTACTGTCAGAGCGTCCATTATTTAAACGGAGCATATGTGTCCACACAGTGATTTAGAGCCGTACAAAAACCTCCCTCCGTTTGACTGAAGTGAAACTGGTCTGCTGCAGCTGCACAGAGAATAACTGGTCCAGTGAACACAACACAAGTCTTCAAGCAGAGCGACATGAAGATAAACACAACTGAAACAAACTCCCAGTTTTAAATGTTCAGAAATCTCCAAACAATGCCCCATGAAACCAACTTTTAGTTAAAACCTAAAACGGCTTAATGTCTGTGTCAGGTGAGGAGGGGGTGGGATGGGTTGACTTAAACTTTATTACTTCACTATCATTAACGTGGATGCACATGTTTTATTTTGACTATATATAATTTGTTTGAAGATTGTAATGAAGCCGTTCATGTTTTTCTTTGTATGGGGGTGTTTGGGTCAATATAGGCTCCCCAGGTCCCTTTTGCCTGAGGCCCCTAAAGTCCCTTGAAACGCCCCTGGAGTCCCACAAATGAGTTTTCATGGTGATTCTCTGGCGGAGCAGTGAACGCTGCGTTGACCGGCCGAGTTGCACGTGTTGTAAACGGAGCTGTATCTTAAAAAACCTGCCTCAACATGTTGCTCTACAGAATGAGATCTAACAGAAAACTACAATAAACACAGAGAATATATACGATGTATTATAAAACACATTGAGCTCATACAACCAGCACATCCTGCAAGTTTAAAACCACAATAATCTGACAAATTTGTGGTTATTTATCAATTTCATTTGATGACTACATTTTTCCAGATATTTATTTATTGACTTTAATGCTCATTAAGATTCTGTTACACTTCATCAAATAGTGATATGATGATTATTATAATCACACATTCAAAAGTGTATTACTATAAAGCACTTTAATCATTTTGTTCAATGTTCAACTCAGAAGTCAGAAACATGGTTTTCATGCAGATCAACACGAGAGAAATTACTGTCTAAGTAGAAGTAAAACTCAGATTTACATTAATATCTTTTGCCGCAGAAAAAATAAAACAGAACCTGATGTTGGTGATGGTATATTTTATGTTAGTAAAGTAAAAATAGAAATGTGTTGGGACATGGTTTTTGTGCAAACCACAGGCCTCCCTTCAGTCAAACTTGAAACAAGGGAGCCGCATGTTCTGGAGTGAACTCAGTCTCCCAGAGTGCCACATGTTCCCTTTGTCTTAAGACAGTCAAGGAACTCAGTCTCCCAGAGGATGTAACAGGATGCTGCATGTCCTGGGACCGGGGCAATATCACACAAAGGTGTCAAGAACCTGGGGGGTCACTCCTATTGGTCACTCTGGTCCAAGACCTGTGAGGTCACCGGGGCCAATATAAGGAGAGGTCTCCCCTCTCTCTCTCTCTTCTTCTTCTTTCATCCTGCCGAGGGCGGAAGGCTTCTCCCTTCTCTCATCCCTCCAAGGGCGGAAGGCTGTCTCTCTCTATCCAACCCACAACCGGAGGTCAGAGGTGCAGCTCCCAGCTCACCCCTCTCAAGGAAATCTCCTCGCCCTTCAAGCTCTACAAAACTCCTCGTAGCGACGCGATGTCCTGCAGGAGAACTTCAACCAGCATCTGAGCACACGGCTCGACAGAATCGCGAATGCAGAACTCTACGACCACAAACCCAGGAGACGTCACAGAACTGCAACTGGACTGCAACTTCTTTTCCCCTTTCCCTCGGACTGGTAACATAATCTGGGCTTAATAATTATACTACGCTAAGCAAGACTGTTTATTTGATCAGTGTGTGTTTATAAGTTTGATATGTGTTGTGATATTGTGGCAACAAGTTATTTGAAAGTAATTGTTAGTTAGGCCCTTCACAGGCCTCCTTTGTAGGTCTCTCTGACTCTTGCATTATCTGATTAACATCTACACAGACACACGCATAGTCTCCACCTAATTAAACCTACCCCCATAAAGCAACCTCAGAAGAAGGGGGGGGGGGGCTCTTATCTTAGGGACCATTTTTAAAGCATGCTAATTTACATTCACACACACACACACTCACACACTTCCTTTAAGTTAGTTTGATTGTTTAGTAATTTGTGTTTTTATACTTTATTATGTTCATAATAAATGTTCTTCTTTCACAAATGTTCTGTCATTAATATTGCATAAGTGAATCTTGCCAACTGTTACACTGTTAAGAACTCCATAAACCTTCATTGTTCTTTATATAATCTTTAATGGTAAATTATTGAGATTTCTAATTGAACTAGATCTAAATGAGACTGATCTTAATCAATAAATTGGCTATCTTTTCCCTTCTATGAAGGGTGGTGCCCCGCGAGAACTTTAACCAATTAAAGTTATGATTTAATATTAATATTTTAAATATTAATGTTTTACATTTTATTTTGATAACCAAATTTATTGAGTGCCTAAAGACACACCATTCTATGGTAACACTTATTACGTACTATTGCACAACAAATGTAAAAAACAAATTACATGAGAACATGAAATGTTTTTTTTTATTATGTTTATTGAGCATCGACGATACAAAATGAGGACATAAAAGAAATACTGTACTCTGTGTGTTGTGGGAAAACTGAAGTGATGGCGTCCATTGCATTCAAAATATGGGAGATATTCCCTTTCTGATTGGGGTTTATCATGAGAAGGGTGTGTAACAGAGTCTGAGGGGGAGTGTTCGGGAAATCAAGGTAGTATTTCTTGTCAAAATGTCTTATTTGAAAAAAATGGAAAAGGTGAGATGAGGGGGGATTAAATTTAGACAAATAGAGGAACCTTGCAAGCCAAAATGTTTCCTGATTTGCAACCATATCTTAAATGACTGCTTAACTACTGGATTATCGCTGGCTTCAGTGGCTGACACAGGAAGTGGGGAATACAGCCATGACCGCAGTGAGACCTTTGATGATGACATTTCAATATGGACCCAGGCAGGCTGGTCGGTGGTAGGTATGTCAGTCCAGTACAAGAGCTTGTGAATATTAGCTGCCTAATAGTAATATAAAAATTGGGAAGAGCAAGGCCCCCTGGGCTCTTAGGAAGCTGCAATAACCTTTCTGCATACGCACAGGTTGACCTGCCCAGAGAAATGATGATATTGCCTTATCCAGTTTAGCAAAAAACTTTTTGGAGGTATGAACAGGAATATGCTGGAAAAGGTAAAGGAATTTTGGCAGAACTGTCATTTTGATGAGGTTCACCCTACCGGCCAACGATAGAGGCAAGGTAGACCATCTTTGAAAGTACTTCTCAACTCTGCCAAGCAATGGGACAACATTTTTATTGAAAGTGTCTGTTAGAGACCTTGTTATAAGTATACCCAAATATTTAAAACAGTTATCCACTCTTTTAAAGGGAACTATGTTGTCTGAGAAGTCCCCAACTAAGTTATTAATTGGAAATAACTCACTCTTTCCGAAGTTGAGTTTGTAGCCAGAGAGTTGGCCAAATTGCTTTAGGATGTCCAAAACTATCGGGAGAGATGTGGATGGATTTGATACATAGAGACGTAAATCATCTGGAACTGGGCCTGCTCAGTATGTTAAACAGTCTTCTGGTGTTGTGGAATGGGTGCCTCCCCAGCATGAAGCCAGTTTGGTCTGATGAGATGATCTGTGGAAGAACCCCCTGAAGACGGAGGACTAAAATCTTAGCAAGAATTTTGAAATCCACATTCAACAGAGATATAGGTCTGAAACTACTACAAAGTAAAGGATCTGTATCTTTTTTAAAGAGAAGAGTAATTGTGGTATTAGTCAGGGTTGGAGGAAGCCGGCCAAGAGACAGGGCCTCATTATATACATTGCACAAGACTGTGGAGACAAGTAGGGCGAATTTCTTATAAAATTCTACCTTAAATCCATCCGGGCCCGGCGACTTGCCACTCTGTAAAGACCTAATAGCACACATGATCTCAGCTGATGAAACTGGATTGGTCAAATTCTCCACCAGCTCCTCGACCACTCTAGGAAACTCAATGGTGATTAGTGTACTGGCTGTACTGGTCTGGGGGTGGTCAGAGGCATATAAATCAGAATAAAATTTGGTGAATGTTTCATTCATGGATTTTGGGTCAGTAAGGATAATGCCTGGTGTAGACCTACTACTGTGAATAAGCCTGGAGGCAGATGTGACTCTGGCTTGCTGGGCAAGGAGTTTTAGAGGCCTGTCCCCTGATTCACAAAAAATCGCTGTCTAGACTTGAGCAATTGCAATTCTGCTTCATTTGTAGATAAAAGGTTAAAACTCAGTTTGGAGTTGTAAACGCTTTTTATAAAGTAGCAGGTCTGGGTTAATAGAGTAGCTATCATCAATCTCCAGGAGTTTCTGTGACAATTCCTCTTGTCTGGACTTAGTCATTTTTCTGAGGTGCGTTGTGTCGGAAATGATGTGGCCTCTCAAGTATTCCTTAAACGCTTCCCACAAGGTTCCTTTTGATACTTCTGGTGTGTCATTTATTTCAAAAATTTGTTCTATATTGGATCTTAGGAAGTCTACAAAGGGGTCACTAGATAATAAATGTGAATTAAATCGCCATGGTATTAAGATGCGGCTGTAATTGGGAAACTTTATGTCTAGTGATGTTGGAGCATGGTCTGAGATTACAATACTGTGGTACTCGCATGAGTGTATATTAGAAATTAGTCAGTTGTCTAAGAGAAAACAGGAAAGTAGCACAATACAGCATTGGACTGTCATAATGAGTTTGACAAAGTATTCGAATGAGCCTGATACTCGTAAATTTCACTGTCACATTTAGTCTGATTGATACTCAGAGTAGTTTCTCAGAGGGTGAGAATACTTAAATAAAACAGAGGCCTGGGGTCACTGAGGTCAGATGACTTGTACTTACTTACTTCTTTCACTAATATCAGAGCTGCATGAAATGACTGATGTACATGGTGATGAAAAGGTTGAACAAGGACAGAAAACAAAATCAGCCTCACACCATGATGGAGTTATTGATGATGGTCAACAGCCAGCAGAGGGCAGTGTGAATGTACTCATAGACATGAAGGGATATTCCTGAGGGACAGAATAACTCCCAGAGCAGCTTCCTGGCTTCAGTGTTCAGTCACAATTGGATTTATTTGAGGAAACAAAATCACTTGGTCAGATTTTGGTACATTTCTTGGTTTGGGATGAAATAGTCCATTGACAACAATCACATTCAAAGGTTTTCTGGTAAAAAGCCTCGAAGACAAACTTCTCCCATGTGTGCAGACCAGAACTTTTCAAAGTCAGACACAGAAGTGAAAGTTCCTTCATGTGATGTCCACATGTTCTCACTCAGCGTCATCTCTTCCTCTCAGTTTCATAAAGACAGGTGCACTCAAATGTATTTTGCATGAATTTGATGCATCGCTGCTCCTCAGAGTTAAAGTCACACAGAGTCTGAACGTGAGATGAGCTTGAGGTGGTGGTGGGGGGTCGTTGAACATAAACTTTATTACTTCATTATCATTAACGTGGATGCACAGGTCTGCACTTTTATCATTTTGATGATAAAATATTTGTTAGCATTTTTGTTACTTCTGAACATTAAGAGACAACAAGTTATAAAACTTTGTCATGAAATTAAATTTCGAAAAGAAGTTTGACATAATTTGAAGGCTGTTAAATAAACAGGATGCTTCAAAAGAGTTTTTAAAATAGTTTTTTGTACATCTACTCACTCTGTAATTCAAGGGGAATGAAATACACATTTGCATCAATCAAAGTGACACAATTTGAATCCAGATGCTGACGACCCTCAATTGTGCTTCTTCATATTTAGTGTAAATCCAAACAGCAACGCTCCTGAGTTTGTGTCCCACGTCACCTTCAGTCCGCTCAGAGCAGAGGAGTCATTTCCATAGAGAGGAGGCTTTGCATCGTCAGCTGATCCTCCACTGAACTGAGAAGCTTTATAGTCCTGTGACTCCAACTCTGCAGGACTCAGACCCGTCAGTCGACCACAACCACCATGACTCTCATCACCCTCCTCATCTGGACGCTGGCCTGCTGCAGCTTCACAGGTTCTGTCACTCAGCAACATTTCAGACGTGATGCGCTGCCTGTTCTCTCTCTTCACCTCCGCTGATTAATGTATGATTTGTGTTTGTGTGCAGGATGCAGCGGCCAGATGACTGTGACTCAGCCTCCAGTCGTGACATTTACTCCAGGATCCACTGTCACTCTGACCTGTAAAACCAATCCCAGTATTTATAGTGATTATATGTCCTGGTACCAGCAGAAACCTGGACAAACTCCGAAGCTTCTTATATACGATATATCAACTCTATATTCAGGAACTCCCTCTCGATTCAGTGGCAGTGGCAGTAACTATGGTTCTAGCTTCGCCTTAACCATCAGCGGTGTTCAGGCTGATGATGTTGGAGATTATTACTGTGCCGGTCGTGATGATAGCTATCGGTTCACACAGTGATTTAGAGCCGTACAAAAACCTCCTTCAGTTTGACTGAAGTGAAACTTGTCTGCTGCAGCTGCAGAGAGAATAACTGGTCCAGTGAACACAACACAAGTCTTCAAGCACAGCGACAATGAAGATAAACACAACTGAAACAAACTCACAGTTTTAAATGTTCAGAAATCACCAAACAACGCCCCATGAAACCAACTTTGTCAAGTTTAGATTTTTAGTTCAAGACTAGAACGTCTGAATGTGTGTGTGTAAGATGAGCCTGAGAGGGTGGAATGGGGATTGATCTTAAACTTTATTACTTCACTATCCTTTAGGTGGGTGCGCAGGTCTGTACTTTATTAATTTTGACTATATAATATTAGTTTGAAGATTGTAATGATGTGGTTCATGTGTTTCTTTGTAGGGGGGTGTTTGGATCAATGTAGGCTCCCCAAGACCCTTTTGCCTGAGGCCACTAAAGGCCCTTGAAACGCCCCTGGAGTCCCAAAAATGAGTTTTCATGGTGATTCTCTGGTGGAGCAGTGAACGCTGCATTGACCGGCCGAGTTGCACGTGTTGTAAACGGAGCTGTATCGTAAAAAACCTGCCTCAACTACATGCTCTACAGAATGAGTTCTAACAGGAAACTACAATGAACACAGAAAATATATATGATGTATTATAAAACACATTGAGCTCATACAACCAGCACATCCTGCAAGTTTAAAACCAGAATAATCTGAAACAATTGTGGTTATTTTTCAATTTCATTTCATGACTAAATGTTGCCAGATATTTATTTATCGACTTTAATTGTCATTTAGTTTCTATGACACTTGACAAAATAATGATATGATGATTATTATAATCACACATTCAAAAGTCTATTACCATTAAGCACTCACACATCAGAATATGGATGGAACAGAATATCTAATTAATTCTTATGCTAAATGTGTAATATCCCTTACATTGCTCACGTTTTATATAAACTTTTACTTCTGTCACTTAATGACAAAAATATGAATTATGAGGAAAGTCCTTCAAAAACTAAAGTGCTGCTTTTTTGATTTTCATCATTTTGTTCAATGTTTAACTCAGAAGTCAGAAACATGGTTTTTATGCAGATCCACACAAGAGAAATTACTGTCTCAGTCAGGGGTGGGCAAACTTTTTGACTCGCAGGCCACAATAGGTTCTAAAATTTGACAGAGGGGCCGGGCCAGGACCAGATGGATGGAGTGTTTTTGTGAATTAATATAAATGTCATTGAAAAATCATTACATGAAAGGATTTGGCCTTTAAACAGTAGCAAAGCATTTATTTGCAAGGCAATTTAACAAAAACTTGCCTTCGGAGAAAGGCTCGCTAGCCTTTGCTATTTCGAATGCCACCAAAAGACTTGCTTTGGTGGTTGACTCTTGAATCGCAGTTTGTCGGTGAAAATTTTTTTGCTGAGTCTGTAAAGTAGCCGCCAACCTCTGAGCCATAGCCGCCCATTCTTGCGTTGACTTCTTGCTAGCGTAGTTAGCATGCTTCATAGCAAAGTGACTGCTGATGTTGTACTCCTTGAAAACTGCGACAGTTTCTCGGCATATCAGGCATACAGCCTACGATTGGACTTCAGTGAAAAAGTATTTTGTTGTCCACTCCGTGTTAAACACTCGGCAGTCATTGTCCACTTTTCATTTCCTTTATCTGCTCCTTTTACAGAAGGGCTCACAGGGCAAAGTGAAAAAGTGAAGGGAGATCATGGGCCCTTTCGAGCCCTATACACCACACTCCTGGTCAAATTTAATTTATCTGACGGTTTTATCCAAAGCGACTTACAATATGTGCATTCAATACCGAGGGTACAAACCTAGAGCAACAAGAAGCAAGAAAGTACAATTTCTTAAAAAATAAAGCAAAGCTACAAAGGGCTATAAGTAAGTGCCATTCAAGTGCTACTAAACTGTTAGTTTAACAAAAAAATTAACATAATAATATATATCTATTTTTTTCTGTACATTTTTTTATTTTAATTTTTTTATTTGGAAAAGTTTGGCGGGACGGATTAAAAAAGCCCAAGGGGTCGCATACGGCCCCTTGGGCTTGTATGCGATGTCTGATCTCTGATTTCTGATCTAAGTAGAAGTAAAACACAGATTTACATTAATATCTTTTGCTGCGGAAAAAATAACACAGAAGCAGATGTTGGTGATGATATATTTTATTTTATTGAAGTAAAAATAGAAATATGAAAAAAAAAATGAAATGATCTACAATGGGGAGCGTTTATTTTAAAAAGGCAACAAGGTAATGATGTCTGATCTACTGAGTGGGCCACATGGCTTTCATAGTACTGCCATACAAACCAGTAGCCGGTCAGATTTACCTTAAGCCTCAGTGTACCCTCAAGTAAAAGGCAAAAACACCTGATGACGCTAAGGTGCAAAGGGAATTTATGACACATCACACACGGAGCTTCTCTTTCCAGCTTCTCCTTCCTCTTCTGAAATCATTATCACATCAAAGTAATTCATATCTCATCAACATATGTTACTGACTTGACCTCTTCCCCGTAGTCCCTTTGTCTTATCGCCTTCAGAACCAGGGCCGCAGCTGTGGCCACTGTCAAGTTCGCTGAATAATGCGCGTGAAATAACTGTTTACTGATGTTGACATGTTTTTTTCAGCTCCCCTCTTCCGTCTCTCCATCCCGCACCCCACATTCACTCCCTCATCCCATTGGTCCCCAGCACACCAACATAGGGCTTCCCCATTGGTCAAACCCACATGTCAATCAACTATTACGAGTAACATTGAACAACACCACATCTTCCCTTTTAAGATAACAAAAAGTAAACTGTTTTTTCAAACCCTGTAAGGAAAACAATGTTAGGCACTTTAGTGAGCATTAGAACCTATATGAAACAAGTGCATTAATTAAACAACTGTTGTTCCCTGAATTATCACATTGTAACATAAAGTGTTTTAACTACAGTTATTAGATTTTAGAACACAACAATAAATCAACATATATTTCAGAGATTTCTTTCACTTCATTTCAGTTCACAAGTTAAGCCTAGTGGGCTCAATGACGGCTCTCCCAGACCTCGTTCGGAAATTAGGAGTCTCTGCAGGTAAGACTGGAGGTGTCACGGCAGGCGACATGGGAGCCTGCTCTGACATGAGCTGCTGTGATGGCATCCTCTCTTGTGTAGAGGTATTAGATGCAGGTGGTTGCGTCTAACCACCCCCTAAGTTAAATCCACCAAATAAGACCTCGGAGTAGAATGTTTCTGGATCACAGTTCCAGACGTCTTAGCGTCGGTGACCCATACAGGTACTCCTGGTGACAAGACACTGAGCATTTTTGCATGGTGACGCCTGTTGTAGGTTGCAGGATCTGACATCCTCTTCTCCTTTTCCTTCTGAGCCAGTGCGCTGCTGTCAGGCAGTGTAGGGTCCAGATGCGAGGGAACAGTTGGCACCGTGGTGCGTAAACGTCGGCCCATGAGAAGCTGAGCCGGGCTGTATCCATTCTGAAGGGGAGTGGCTCTATAAGCGAGTACAGCCAGGTAGGGGTAATCTGCCTTCTTTAGAAGATTTTTAATCGTCTGGACCGCCCGTTCTGCTTCGCCGTTACTTTGCGGGAACCTCGGGCTGCTGGTGACATGTCTGAATCCGTATGCAGCTGCGAACAAGGCGAAGGCCTGTCCAGAAAACTGAGGTCCGTTATCTGACATCATTACCTCCGGGATGCCATGGCGAGCAACGATTGACTTTAGATACGTGATGATGTCGGTGGACCTGGTGTGATATAAGAGTGCAATCTCAATATATCTCGAGAAGTAGTCGACGACAAGTAAGTACGTCTTACCTCCCAGTTCAAAGAGATCCGCCCCCAACCTTTGCCATGGTCGGTCAGGATGCTCTGTGGGCATGAGCGGTTCGTTGTGATTGTCTCTCTCTTGTATGCATGTTCTGCATTTGAGTACCATGTCGTTTATCTGCTGACCGAGTCCCGGCCACCATACAGACTGGCGTGCGCATGCTTTACATTTCACAACACCTTGGTGTCCTTCATGCAGCTTGACTAGCACATCATTCCGCAGTGTTGCAGGTATTACCAGTCGTGAGTCTTTTAGTAGCAAACCGTCTTCCACTGTGAGTGTGGCTCGCTCTAGCCAGTAGTTTTTCAGCACTGATTCCTGCTTAACATGCGCTGGCCATCCATCTCTGCACAGCATCATAACCCGTGAGCAGACACTGTCAGCTTTGAGCTGCTCTTTCAGATTGTCTATGTATGAGGGACTGGCAGGCAGATTTTCAATGATACAGTCCACATATATGTTTTTCCCAGGAGGAAATCCCGGAACCGTTCACAGGCCCATGTGAGGCCCAGAGCCTCCTTTTAAACTTGTGCATAGCGTTGTTCAGTTGGAGAGAGTGACCGCGATGCATAAGCCACAGGACGCCATTCACCGTCCACCTTCTGGAGAATAACGCCTCCCAGGCCATATGATGATGCATCGGCTGATACTTTAGTGTCTCTGTTTGGGTCATACATGGCCAGCACTGGAGGAGAAGCAAGTGCCTCCTTCAGCTCCTTAAACGCCATTACCTGGTCAGTGTCCCACACCCAGCAGTTCTTTTTCGAGAGGAGGTCATGGAGTGCTTTGTCTTTTTCAGCCAGCTGAGGAATGAATTTTCTGAGCTGGTTGACCATGCCGAGAAAACTCCTCATCTCACTCACATTTGTGGGCTCCTTCATCTCCGTGATAGCCTCCGTCTTCTTCGGATCGGGCCGGATGCCCGTGACTGAGATGATGTGACCCAGAAAGGCCATCTCGGGCTTGGAACCGCCCAAAGGGTGTTATGAATGTGGTGAACATGACTGAGTCTTCGGCAAAGGGGATCTGCCAGAACCCCATGTTTGCATCCAATTTACTGAACACTTTTGCTCCAGCAAGCATGCCGAGGGACTGATCCACAGATGGCAGAATGTACTTTTCACGGCACACATACTCATTCAAGCCAGTATAGTCCACACACAGTCTCAGACGTGGACTGTTTTTCTTTGGTACGACCACCATACTGGCACACCAGTCTGTTGGCTCCTCCACACGGCTGATGACGCTCAGCTCTTCCATTCACTGGAGCTCTTCCTTGACTTTCCCCACCTAGCCCACTGCACAGTCTAGGGTACTGTCAAGCTATCTAGTGTTTGTGCAGCTTCCCTGCTTGAAAGGGATTGGTACAGACCGTAGGAGGTTTAACTGGGTTCCACTCATGCAATGACCACACCGTTTTCCTTCTTTAACTCCTCTTTACTTTTCTTTTTGTATTTTCACAGGTACAGGTAAGTTGTAGCAGGTAGGTATTGTGGGTACAGTTGTAAGTGGGTTGCAAGTGGTAAACTGCTAGGTATACTGCAAGGTAAAAAACCTTTAAAGAAACCAAAAATAACTACAGTAAATGCAGTGCAGAATGAAATAGTAAATACAAACATGTTTTTCATATATGCATTTAAATACTTATAAATATAAATATATAAATATAAATATAAATATTATTAATAGTTTTCAATGTCTGAGCATATTTTCATGAATTCTGTTTTAAATATATGAAACCATTTTTAACTGCTTTAAATATCAAGTCATTTTTAAATGCACAAATTCATCTTAACTGGGTTTTTTTTATATATATATAATCACTCATTTGAAATGTAAATATAAATAGATCAATAAAGTCAAATAGAAATAACTTTAGCAGTATTCAGATCATTTCTATCAATCTACAGATCAAAATATAAACCCCATTTGTTTTCAAACAATTTGCAGTCAAACAATCATGTGGCATCAAACACCAAACAATTGTCCACGCTTAAACGCACGTTTTAACGTGCGCTACAAGCGATTGCGCAACTTTACAATCCTTACGCTAACAAAATCTTTCTCTTACCGGCCGTTTCTCCAGACTTTTTATAGCTGTACCAGCGCTGCTTTTTCCACGTTTTCTAGCGCAGCTTTGCTGCTGCTGGACCGAACGCTGTCTGATTTGTTTGCCACTGGCGTTTCCTGAAAGAGTCTCTCTTCCCCTCTCTGTCCTTTCCGGTCAGGTGACGCAATGACGCGGATTTCCCAGGTAACGCTCTGAGGAGGGCTTCTCTCTTTGCTTTCTGCCCTCAAACACTCTGTCCACAGTGGCGGCATCCATCTGCACTAAACTACTGGCATCACTCCTCAGTGTGTTTTGTTGCTTTTGTATCTCCTCTGATTGTCTTGCCATGTTAATGGCTTTTTCCAGGTTTAAATCCTTTTCCATTTGCATGCGTACAGAGAGCCTTGCATCAGCCAGTCCCACTACGATCCTATCTCTAATTAGCTCATCATGCAATATCCCATAATTGCAGTGCTCTGCTAATGCATGTAGGGCGGTTACAAAAACGTCAACTGTTTCATTTGCCTCCTGTTTTCGCATGTTAAATCGCGCGCGCTCATATACAATGTTCTTTCTAACAATGAAGAAAGACTCGAATCCATCTCTCACTTTTGCGTATTCCTGCTGGTCCGTAGCACTTAGTTTTAAACCTTTCAAGACGTCATCTGCGTCGTCTCCCATGCAGTATATCAAAGTGTTCACTTGGTTGACTTCGGAGCTTGCAGACAGGTTACTTACCTGGCGGAATCTTTCAAATCTCCGGATCCATTTTGTCCAGTCGTTCGGTTTGGAAAAGTCAAGGGGCTCCGGCGGCTGGATGCTAAACGTAGCGCTGGGAGCATTAGCCGCGATGCTAAGATTAATTGCTTCCCGGTTCTGCTCGTTATCGCTCATCTAACTTCACCGAATACTTCTTCCGGACTTTTATGTACGTCCCTACGGTAGAACAGCTTTAACATGTCCTGGATGCAGCTACACAGCACTTCTGACACCATGTCAAGTTCGCTGAATAATGCGCGTGAGATAACTGTGTACTGATGTTGACATGTTTTTTTCAGCTCCCCGCTTCCGTCTCTCCACCCCGCAGCCCACATTCACTCCCTCATCACATTGGTCCCCAGCACACCAACATAGGGCTTCCCCATTGGTCAAACCCACATGTCAATCAACTATTACGAGTAACATTGAACAACACCACAGCCACATCCTGGATTACGATCTGTGGATCGCGTATCAAAGATTGTAATGGTGGATCCAGTTTGGCGTATTCTGTATCGTGCTGGCTGATCGTAATAATAATTGCGGGTCCTTTATCGTTGGCATCTGATAATGGTGGTGGACCACGACCGAGGTGGCAGCTGATGATAGATCCTTATTGGAGGCAGTGGACAATGACTGTGGACTATGGTGGCATCTGATCTTGATGGTGGATCATGATCTTGCTGGCTGCTGACCATAGACTATGATAGCAGCAGGACTGCTTGATATATAGTACTCTTGACATCTATTGCACTTCTGTCCGTCCCAGGATAGGGATCCCTCACATGTGGCTCTCTCTGAGGTTTCTACGTTCTTTTTACCAAGTTAAAAGGGTTTTTAGTCGTTTTTCCTGACTCTTGTTGAAGGTTAAGGACAGAGGATATCACACCATGTTAAAGCTCTATGAGACAAATTGTGATTTGTGAATATGGGCTATACAAATAAAATTTGATTAATTGATTGATATAGACAGTCTATCTAACAAAGGTCTTTTTAGGCCTCATGATGCATTTTGCAGCTCTTTTTATTCACATGGTTTTATCTTTATTAGCAGATGCAGGTTGCTAAGTTTTAATGGAATTGACATGTTAAACTTTATTTTATTTATAAAGTAATCGAATGAGCTTGATACTTGTAAACTTCACTGTCACATTTAGTCTGATTGATACTCAGAGTATTTTCTCAGAGGGTGAGAAAACTTAAATACAACAGAGGCCTGGGGTCACTGAAGTCAGATGACACTTACTTACTTACTTCTTTCCCTAATATCAGAGCTGCATGAAATGACTGATGTACATGATGATGAAAAGGTTGAACGACAGAAAACAAAATCAGCCTCACACTATGATGGAGTTATTGATGATGGTGAACTGCCAGCAGAGGGCAGTGTGAATGTACTTAGAGACATGAAGGGATATTCCTGAGGGAGAGAGTTATTCCCAGAGCAGCTTCCTGGCTTCAGTGTTCAGTCGCAGTTGGATTTAGTTGACGAAACAAAATCACTTGGTCAGATTTTGGTACATTTCTGGTTTGGGATGAAATAGTCCATTAACAACAATCACATTCAAAGGTTTTCTGGTAAAAAGCCTTCAAGACAAACTTCTCCCATGTGTGCAGACCAGAACTTTTCAAAGTCAAACACTGAAGTGAAAGTTCCTTCATGTGATATCCACATGTTCTCACTCAGCGTCACCTCTTCCTCTCAGTTTCATAAAGACAGGTGCACTCAAATGTATTTTGCATGAATTTGATGCATCGCTGCTCCTCAGAGTTAAAGTCACACAGAGTCTGAACGTAAGATATGAGCCTGAGGTGGTTTTGGGGGGGCGTTGAACTTTAACTTTATTACCTCATTATCATTTACTTGGATGCACAGGTCTGCACTTTTATAATTTTGATGAGAAATATTTGTTAACATTTTTGGTACTTCTGAGCATTGAGATACAAAAAGTTGATTTGCCTTTGTCATGAATTAATATTTCGCAAAGAAGTTTGACATTATTAGAAAGCTGTAAAGCAAACAGGATAATTAAAAAGAATTAAAATAAAAAGTTTATAAAAAATTATATTTTACATCTTCTCACTCTGTTATTCAAGGGGAATGAAATATTTGCATCATTGAAAGTGACACAATTTGAATCCAGATGCTGACGACCCTCAATTGTGCTTCTTCATATTTAGTGTAAATCCAAACAGCAACGCTCCTGAGTTTGTGTCCCACGTCACCTTCAGTCCGCTCAGAGCAGAGGAATCATTTCCATAGAGAGGAGGCTTTGCATCGTCAGCTGATCCTCCACTGAACTGAGAAGCTTTATAGTCCTGTGACTCCAACTCTGCAGGACTCAGACCCGTCAGTCCACCACAACCACCATGACTCTCATCACCCTCCTCATCTGGACGCTGGCCTGCTGCAGCTTCACAGGTTCAGTCACTCAGCAACATTTCAGACGTGATGCGCTGCCTGTTCTCTCTCTTCACCTCCGCTGATTAATGTATGATTTGTGTTTGTGTGCAGGATGCAGCGGCCAGATGACTGTGACTCAGCCTCCAGTCGTGACATTTACTCCAGGATCCACTGTCACTCTGACCTGTAAAACCAACCCCAGTATTGCTAACTCTAATTATATGTCCTGGTACCAGCAGAAACCTGGACAGACTCCCAAGCTTCTTATACGCTATACATCAACTCTTTATACAGGAACTCCCTCTCGATTCAGTGGCAGTGGCTCTGGTTCTAGCTTCACCTTCACCATCAGCGGTGTTCAGGCTGAAGATGTTGGAGATTATTACTGTCTCGGTAGTCATGATGGCTCACGGTTCACACAGTGATTTAGAGCCGTACAAAAACCTCCCTCAGTTTGACTGAAGTGAAACTGGTCTGCTGCAGCTGCACAGAGAATAACTGGTCCAGTAAACACAACACAAGACTTCAAGCAGAGCGAAAATAAAGCTAAACACAACTGAAATGAACTCACAGTTTTAAATGTTCAGAAATCTCCAAACAAATCCCCATGAAAACAAGTTTGTCAAATTTAGATTTTCTACTATATTAACTGGCCTTCATTAGTTCACTATCATTTTAGAGGACGCACAGGTATGTACTTTTTAATTTTGACTATATAATATTTGATTGAAGATTGTAGTGATGCGGTTCATGTGGTTCTTTGTGGGGGGGTGTTTGGGTCAATATAGGCTCCCCATGTCCCTTTTGCCTGAGGCCCCTAAAGTCCCTTGAAACGCCCCTGGAGTCCCACAACTGAGTTTTCATGGTGATTCTCTGGTGGAGCAGTGAACGCTGCGTTGACCGGCCGAGTTGCACGTGTTGTAAACGGAGCTGTATCGTAAAAAACCTGCCTCAACTAGTTGCTCTACAGAATGAGTTCTAACAGAAAACTACAATAAACACAGAGAATATATACGATGTATTATAAAACACATTGAGCTCATACAACCAGCACATCCTGCAAGTTTAAAACCAGAATAATCTGAAACAATTGTGGTTATTTAAGAATTTAATTTGAAGACTAAATGTTGCCAGATATTTATTTATCGCCTTCAATTGTGATTTAGATTCTGTTGCAATTCATCAAATGGTGATATGATGATTATTATAATCACACAATCAAAAGTATATTACCATGAAGCACTCACACATCAGATCATGGATGGAACAGAATATCTAATTAACTCTTATGATAATGTGTAATTTCCCTTTAATTCCTCAGGTTTCATTATAAGGTTTTTACTTCTGACACTTATTGACAATAATGTGAATTATGAGGAAAGTCCTACAAACTACTAATATGATACATTTTTCGATTTTCATCATTTTGTTCAATGTTCAACTCAGAAGTCAGAAACATGGTTTTCATGCAGATCCACACAAGATAAATTACTGTCTAAGTAAAGTTAAACACAGATAACATTAATTTCTATTGCAGCAGAAAAAATTACACAGAAGCAGATGTTGGTGATGATATATTTCATTTTAGCGAAGTAAAATTAGAAATGTGAAAAATAAATGACATGAGAACATGAAATATTTATTCTTGTTTCAAAAGTAGCACAATACAGCATTGCACTGTCATAATGAGTTGAAGAAAAGACATGAAGACATGCAGAGCTGCAGTAGAACACATGTAAATCAAACGGACCCACAGTAGAGCACAATGACTCCATCCGGTCGTCTCTCTACTCCGAGCAGAGGTCAGGGTCCAGGGTTTGAGTGACAGGGCTCTGTCCGTCCAGACTGGCCTCACAGCTCACTGAGCCCGCCTTCCTCCACTGATCTGCAGGGAGGCTCATTGTGCTGCTCAGGCCTAAGTGGCCGCCCCCCCCCCCCCCCCAGGACCCCCGGGGTGTGAGACACTCCTGAGGACCTGATGCTGCCCCCCACCTTCCAGCGTAGGCTCCAGGCTGAGGGGAAGCCCCCGCTGGCCATACACACCATAGTGGCAGTGCCTTGCTTCAGCTCTTCACTGGAGGGGGGGAGGAGGGTCAGGGTGGGCCGCACCACACCCACTGGAGGAGAGAGAGGGGAGAAAAGACAAAGGGATGAGGATGAAGGAAAATGACGTACAGGTGATTTCTTGTATGTTATAAAATGAAACAGAAGAACTTCTACTGTTGAACATCATTCACTCAGTGTCAGACCATCAGCCGCAGGGTTCAAGTGTAAATGTGGCTGAGAAGGTTCACTGATAATGATTATTGATGATTATTGAGGACGTCTTCACGTCTGTTTCTCAACGTGTGACAGTGAAGAACTCGTCCCTGAGATGATTTTCTTCTGTTTAAACTCACAGAGCTGAAACACTGGTGTGAAAACAGTTCAAACCTTTGTCGTCTGTTTCTTTCACTTCCTTTTCACCACATGAAGCGTGAACACAAAGCTGAGCTGCATCTACTGATAAAATCCTGTTTGTGTTCAACATCTGATTTTTGTGCCAAATTATGTTCGATCAATTCAAACTAAATATTTTTAAAAAGTTTATAATTTAGTTTGAAGCTACAGCAAATTATATTTTAAAATGTTTTTAATATGTGAATAAAAATCATCATTGTACATGAAAATAAAAACATTTGCATTAGTATGTTTCTATAAATGTATTTATCTACATAAATTCATTACAACCAATACATATTGATCCACTTTTATTTTTCTTAGTATATGAGATTTTTGAGTAAATTCAGTAAAATTATCAACCAATCAATCTCTGAACTTAATCAAATTCTTGATCATTATTTGATAAAAGTTATAAAAACACAAAGTAAAAATCTCTGGTACTTACCGTTACTGACGAGTTTGGTTCCTCCACCGAAAGTGTACCACAGTGATACAGACTCATTAGGTGCTCGTACAAAAACCTCCTGCACCGTGAACAACAGTCTGTCCACTGAAGAGTCACTTGTTTCTGGTTAAACTACAAAATTTCCACTGAATATTTATATTGAGGTTATTTGGTTGGAAATTCCATTAAGATTTAAAATGTAAAAATAAATATTATGAACATTTTTGTTACTTCTTAACATTGAGAAACAAAATGTTGATTTCACTTTGTCATGAATTAATATTTCAAAATACAGTTTGACTTCATTTGAAAGCTGTTAAACAAACAGGATGCTTCAAAAGAATTAAAACAACATGTTTTGAAAATTCTATTGTACATCTACTAACTCTGTAATTCAAGGGGAAAGATATACACATATTTGCATCAATAAATCTCACAGTTTTAAATGTTCAGAAATCTCCAAACAAAGCCCCATGAAAACAAGTTTGTCAAATTTAGATTTTCTACTTTATTAACTGGCCTTCATTAGTTCACTATCATTTTAGAGGACGCACAGGTATGTACTTTTTAATTTTGACTATATAATATTTGATTGAAGATTGTAGTGATGCGGTTCATGTGGTTCTTTGTGGGGGGGTGTTGGGTCAATATAGGCTCCCCATGTCCCTTTTGCCTGAGGCCCCTAAAGTCCCTTGACACGCCCCTGGAGTCCTACAACTGAGTTTTCATGGTGATTCTCTGGTGGAGCAGTGAACGCTGAGTTGACCGGCCGAGTTGCACGTGTTGTAAACGGAGCTGTATCGTAAAAAACCTGCCTCAACTACTTGCTCTACAGAATGAGTTCTAACAGAAAACTACAACAAACACAGAGAATATATACGATGTATTATAAAACACATTAAGCTCCTACAACCAGCACATCCTGCAAGTTTAAAACCAGAATAATCTAAAACAATTATGGTTATTTATCAATTTCATTTGAAGAATAAATGTTGCATTTATTAATCGCCTTTAATTGTCATTTAGATTCTGTTGCACTTCATCAAATAGTGATATGAGGATTATTATAATCACACATTCAAAAGTATATTACCATTAAGCACTCACACATCAGAACATGGATTGAACAGAATATCTAATTAACTCTTATGCTAAATGTGTAATTTCCCTATAATTCCTCCAGTTTCATTATAAGTTTTTACTTCTGTCACTTATTGACAATAATGTGAATTATGAGGAAAGTCCTACAAACTACTAATATGATACATTTGTGATTTTCATCATTTTGTTCAATATTCAACTCAAAAGTCAGAAACATGGTTTTCATGCAGATGTCTAAGCAGGGGTGGACTGGCCATCTGGTATACCGGGCATCGTCCCGGTGGGCCGTTGACCCAATGTGGGCCGGTCTGGTCCGCTATGTTTTTTTTTTTCTCTCTAAATTCCCTCCAATTGGGCCGGCCAATTGGCAACAGAGGGCTAGCAGTGTGTTGCCAGCATCGACACATGTTATCGGTCTATTGTTTGTCATTGTCAATCAATCATGGGCTGACAGTGCTGTCAATCACAACACAAATTTGGTCTATCACCAAATTTAATTCGGTGATAGACAGACTTGCAGAGAAGAGTGAGCTGCTCCACTGATAAGGTGAGAAATACTTAATATTATTGTTATTATCACACATTGTCATTGTTAATCATTTATAATCATTATGGATGTAGTCATTCATTATTTGTCATTTTAATAATTATTTTCAGAAGTTTTATTGTGCTCATGTGTTGATCCTTAATGGTGTGATCATGTACACTAAATGATCAATTATTCTCCATTACAGGTTGTTGTGATATATTTGAGGAGTCGTTCTCCCTCTGTTTTATATGTGGACATTTGAGACCACTGTTAGAATTTGGTAAGTTTATCATGTATTTTTTAATGTATAAATTCATACTTCAAAATTATAATAATTTTCAAAAGGTTTTAAAAGAAACACACATCCAAAAAGTTCTCAACTCTAGGTGCAGGACAGAGGAAAAACTTTCTTTATTTTTCAGACATTATAATGTATCCATGTCCTTCTCAGGTTGACCACTTGACATGTGAGAGCCTGAGGAGTTGTTCCCCCTCTGTCCATGCTCGAGGTATTGCTCTCTGTCTGCCTCCACTCTCTGCCTTCACTGTACCATGTCTGTTGAGTCTCCTCTAGTCTGGTGAGTTTATCATTTTTTATGTTTTATGAAATCATACTTAATTTGTGATGATTAGATACATTATAATGTATCCATGTCCTTCTCAGGTTGACCACTTGACATGTGAGAGCCTGAGGAGTTGTTTTCCAGACACAGGTAGAGCTGGCAGGGGCGTCACCCTGGGCCTGCCCTTTTGGGCTGGGCTTCAGCTGCAGATCTAAAGGCTGCTTCCAGGGGCATGGGGCCCTCAGCCTTTGTTTTTCTTTGCTTCTGCACCTTACAACATACATTACACCCTATTTTCACACATCCAAACACTGTTAACACCACTGACGCGTAACATATTTTACACATCCCACTACGTAGTTAGAGCTATCTTGATTTGGAGTCAAATAAATTTACTTTTGGCATGAGAGGTTTGTGTGTGGCCTCCCTCTTGTTGCCATCTTTGAGCTAGGTGGTAACAGTAGTATGCATGAGAGAAGACGCCGCGAGATTTCTGGACTTCTTTTAAATTTAAAATTCTCCTCCTCACCTTCAAGGCCCTTACAGTTTTTTTTTATTGCATAAACACTAAAATCAAAAGTATAACACAATTATCAATTATCAAACCTGACACTCAAGGAGCAAAACATGGGCCCAGATCTGCACCACTATAAGCACAATGTCAGCTTCACACTTTTTGCAAAACAATACACACAGTGATCTGCAAAATACTAAACACACTTGTATACATTAAACACAGAAGGATATCATGATGTCACTTCCTTGCAATTCCTAAGCACTGACTGTCAAATGACCACCCCTATGGGCCAATTGGTTCAACACAGCCATCATGTGTACCCCCATTTGAGAATCACTGATATAGACAGTCTATCTAACTAAGGTCTCTTTAAGCCTCATGATGCATTTTGCAGCTCCTTTTATTCACATGGTTTTATCTTTATCTTATTTTATTTATAAAGTAATCGAATGAGCGTGATACATGTAAACTTCACTGTCACATTTAGTCTGATTGATACTCAGAGTATTTTCTCAGACGGTGAGAAAACTTAAATAAAACAGAGGCCTGGGGTCACTGAGGTAAGATGACGCTTACTTACTTACTTCTTTCCCTAATATCAGAGCTGCATGAAATGACTGATGTACATGGTGATGAAAAGGTTGAACAACGACAGAAAACAAAATCAGCCTCACACCATGATGGAGTTATTGATGATGATGAACTGCCAGCAGAGGGAAGTGTGCATCTACTTAGAGACATGAAGGGATATTCCTGAGGGAGAGAGTTACTCCCAGAGCAGCTTCCTGGCTTCAGTGTTCAGTCACAGTTGGATTTAGTTAAGGAAACAAAATCACTTGGTTAGATTTTGGTACATTTCTTGGTTTGGGATGAAATAGTCCATTAACAACAATCACATTCAAAGGTTTTCTGGTAAAAAGCCTCGAAGACAAACTTCTCCCATGTGTGCAGACCAGAACTTTTCAAAGTCAGACACAGAAGTGAAAGTTCCTTCATGTGATGTCCACATGTTCTCACTCAGCGTCACCTCCTCCTCTCAGTTTCATAAAGACAGGTGCACTCAGATGTATTTTGCATGAATTTGATGCATCGCTGCTCCTCAGAGTTAAAGTCACACAGAGTCTGAACGTAAGATGAGCCTGAGGTGGTGGTGGAGGGGCGTTGAACTTTAACTTTATTACCTCATTATCATTAACGTGGATGCACAGGTCTGCACTTTTATAATTTTGATGAGAAATATTTGTTAAAATTTTTGGTACTTCTGAACATTGAGAGACAAAAAGTTGATTTGCCTTTGTCATGAATTAATATTTCGAAAAGAAGTTTGACATTATTAGAAAGCTGTAAAACAAACAGGATGATTCAAAAGAATTAAAATAAAAAGTTTGTAAAAAATTATTTGTTACATCTTCTCACTCTGTTATTCAAGGGGAATGAAATACACATATTTGCATCAATGAAAGTGACACAATTTGAATCCAGATGCTGACGAGCCTCAATTCTGCTTCTTCATATTTAGTGTAAATCCAAACAGCAACGCTCCTGAGTTTGTGTCCCACGTCACCTTCAGTCCGCTCAGAGCAGAGGAATCATTTCCATAGAGAGGAGGCTTTGCATCGTCAGCTGATCCTCCACTGAACTGAGAAGCTTTATAGTCCTGTGACTCCAACTCTGCAGGACTCAGACCCGTCAGTCGACCACAACCACCATGACTCTCATCACCCTCCTCATCTGGACGCTGGCCTGCTGCAGCTTCACAGGTTCAGTCACTCAGCAACATTTCAGACGTGATGCGCTGCCTGTTCTCTCTCTTCACCTCCGCTGATTAATGTATGATTTGTGTTTGTGTGCAGGATGCAGCGGCCAGATGACTGTGACTCAGCCTCCAGTCGTGACATTTACTCCAGGATCCACTGTCACACTGACCTGTAACACCAACCCCAGAGCTTATACTGATAGTTCTGGTGATCGTATGTTCTGGTACCAGCAAAAACCTGGACAGGCTCCCAAGCTTCTTATATACTTAACATCACGACTTAATTCAGGAATTCCCTCTCGATTCAGTGGCAGTAACTCTGGTTCTAGCTACACCTTAACAATCAGAGGTGTTCAGGCTGAAGATGTTGGAGATTATTACTGTCTCGGTTATCTTAGCAATGTGTTCACACAGTGATTTAGAGCTGTACAAAAACCTCCCTCCGTTTGACTGAAGTGAAACTGGTCTGCTGCAGCTGCACAGAGAATAACTGGTCCAGTGAACACAACACAAGTCTTCAAGCAGAGCGACAATGAAGCTAAACACAACTGAAACAAACTCACAGCTTTAAATGTTCAGATATCTCCAAACAAAGCCCCATGAAACCAACTTTGTCGAATTTAGATTTTTAGTTGAAGACGAGAAAGTCTGAATGTGTGTAAGATGAGCTTGAGAGGGGGGGTAGAGGGGTTGATCTTAAACTTTATTACTTCACTATCATTTACGTGGATGCAAAGGTCTGCCCTTTTTTAATTTCGACTATATTATATTTTTTTGAAGATTGTAATAATTTGGTTCATGTGTTTCTTTGTAGGGGGGTGTTTGGGTCAATGCAGGCTCCCCAGGTCCCTTTTGCCTGAGGCCCCTAAAGTCCCTTGAAACGCCCCTGGAGTCCCACAAATGAGTTTTCATGGTGATTCTCTGGTGGAGCAGTGAACGCTGCGTTGACCGGTCGAGTTGCACGTGTTGTAAACGGAGCTGTATTGTAAAAAACCTGCCTCAACTAGTTGCTCTACAGAATGAGTTCTAACAGAAAACAACAATAAACACAGAGAATATATACGATGTATTATAAAACACATTGAGATCATACAACCAGCACATCCCGCAAGTTTAAAACCAGAATAATCAGAAACAATTGTGATTATTTATCAATTTCATTAAATTACTAAATGTTGCCAGATATTTATTTATCGAATTTAATCCTCAATTTGATTCTGTTACACTTCATCAATTAGTGATATGATAATTATTATAATCACACCTTCAAAAGTGTATCACAATTCAGCACTCACACATCACAACATGGATGGAACAGAATATCTAATTAACTCTTATGCTGAATGTCTAATTTCCCTTTAATTTCTCAGGCTTCATTATAAACTTTTACTTCTGTCACTTATTGACAAGAATAAGAATTATGAGGAAAGTCCTACAAATTACTAATGTGATACTTTTGTTATTTTTTATAATTTTGTTCAATGTTCAACTCAGAAGTCAGAAACATGGTTTTCATGCAGATCCACACAAGAGAAATAACTGTCTAAGTAGAAGTAAAACACAGATTTACATTAATAACGTTTGCATTAGAAAAAATAAAACAGAAGCAGATGTTGGTGATGATATATTTTATTTGAGTAAAGTAAAAATAGAAATGTGAGATACAAATGACATGAGAACATGAAATGTTTATTCTTGTTTCAAAAGCAGCACAATACAGCATTGGACTATCATAATGAGTTGAAGAAAAGACATGAAGACATGCAGAGCTGCAGTAGAACACATGTAAATCAAACGGACCCACAGTAGAGCACAATGACTCCATCCGGTTGTCTCTCTACTCCGAGCAGAGGTCAGGGTCCAGGGTTTGAGTGACAGGGGTCTGTCCGTCCAGACTGGCCTCACAGTTCACTGAGCCCGCCTTTTTCCACTGCTCCACAGGGAGGCTCAAGGTGCTGCTCCAGCTGTAGTGGCCGCCCCCCCCAAGGACCCCCGGGGTGTGAGATATCCCTGTGGACCTGCTGCTGCCCCCCACCTTCCAGCGTAGGCTCCAGGCTGAGGGGAAACCCCCGCTGGCCATACACACCATAGTGGCAGTGCCCTGCTGCAGCTCTTCACTGGAGGGGGGGAGGAGGGTCAGGGTGGGCCGCACCACACCCACTGGAGGAGAGAGAGGGGAGAAAAGACAAAGGGATGAGGATGAAGGAAAATGACGTACAGGTGATTTCTTGGATGTTATAAAATGAAACAGAAGAACTTCTACTGTTGAACATCATTCACTCAGTGTCAGACCATCAGCCGCAGGGTTCCAAGTGTCAATGTGGCTGAGAAGGTTCACTGATAATGATTATTGATGATTATTGAGGACGTCTTCACGTCTGTTTCTCAACGTGTGACAGTGAAGAACTCGTCCCTGAGATGATTTTCTTCTGTTTAAACTCACAGAGCTGAAACACTGGTGTGAAAACAGTTCAAACCTTTGTCGTCTGTTTCTTTCACTTCCTTTTCACCAAATGAAGCGTGAACACAAAGCTGAGCTGCATCTACTGATAAAATCCTGTTTGTGTTCAACATCTGATTTTTGTGCCAAAATATGTTTGATCAATTCAAACTAAACATTTTTAAACAGTTTATGATTTAGTCTGAGGCTTGAGCTCATTCTTTTTTGGAAATATTTTAAAGATGTGAATAAAAATCCTCATTGTACATGAAAATAGATGAATCATGTGATTAGTATGTTTCTATAAATGTATTAATCTACGTAAACGAATTTCGACCAATAAATATTGATCTGCATTTCTTTTTCTCAGGATATGAGATTACCTCAAATTGATAAAAATTCAAAAAAATTATCAGCCAGTAAATCTCTGAACTTGATCAAATTCTTGTTCATTATTCCATAAAAGTTATAAATGCACAAAAAAAAAATCTCTGGTACTTACAGTCTTTGTCGAGTTTGGTTCCTCCACCGAAAGTGTACCACAGTGATACAGACTCATTAGGTGCTCGTACAAAAACCTCCTGCACCGTGAACAACAGTCTGTCCACTGAAGAGTCACTTGTTTCTGGTTAAACTTCACAATTTACACTTAATATTTATGTTGAGCTAATGTGGCTTGAAATTTCATCAAGATTTAGAAATTAAAATAAAAACAATTTCAAATTTGTGTTACTTCTGAGCATTGAGAGACCAAAAGTCGATTTAACTTTGTCTTGAATTAATATTTCGAACAAATAGTTTGACATCATTTGAAAGCTGTAAAACAAACAGGATGCTTCAAAAAAATAAAAACAAAATGTTCATAAAAAATCCAATTGTACATCTACTCACTCTGTAATTCAAGGTGAATGAAATACACATATTTGCATCAATGAAAGTGAAACAATTTGAATCCAGATGCTGATGACCCTCAATTGTGCTTCTTCATATTTAGTGTAAATCCAAACAGCAACGCTCCTGAGTTTGTGTCCCACGTCACCTTCAGTCCGCTCAGAGCAGAGGAATCATTTCCATAGAGAGGAGGCTTTGCATCGTCAGCTGATCCTCCACTGAACTGAGAAGCTTTATAGTCCTGTGACTCCAACTCTGCAGGACTCAGACCCGTCAGTCGACCACAACCACCATGACTCTCATCACCCTCCTCATCTGGACGCTGGCCTGCTGCAGCTTCACAGGTTCAGTCACTCAGCAACATTTCAGACGTGATGCGCTGCCTGTTCTCTCTCTTCACCTCCGCTGATTAATGTATGATTTGTGTTTGTGTGCAGGATGCAGCGGCCAGATGACTGTGACTCAGCCTCCAGTCGTGACATTTACTCCAGGATCCACTGTCACACTGACCTGTAACACCAACCCCAATTTTCATAGTAGTTATATGTCCTGGTACCAGCAGAAACCTGGACAGGTTCCCAAGCTTCTTGTATACTATACATCAACTCTTCATTCAGGAATTCCCTCTCGATTCAGTGGCAGTGGCTCTGGTTCTAGCTCCACCTTAACCATCAGCGGTGTTCAGGCTGAAGATTTTGGAGATTATTACTGTGCTGGTGGTGTTGGCGATGGAAAGTCCACACAGTGATTTAGAGCCGTACAAAAACCTCCCTCAGTTTGACTGAAGTGAAACTGGTCTGCTGCAGCTGCACAGAGAATAACTGGTCCAGTGAACACAACACAAGTTTTCAAGCATAGCGACAATGAAGCTAAACACAACTGAAACAAACTCACAGTTTAAATGTTCAGAAATCTCCAAACAAAGCCTCTTGAAACCAACTTTTAGTTAAAACCTAAAACGGCTAAATGTCTGTGTCAGATGAGGAGGGGGTGAGATGGGTTAACTTAAATTGTATTACTTCACTATCATTTACGTGGATGCACAGGTCTGCACTTTTTAATTTTGACTATATAATATTTGTTTAAAGATTGTCATGATGTGGCTCATGTGTTTCTTTGTAGGGGGGTGTTTGGGTCAATGTAGGCTCCCCAGTTCCCTTTTGCCTGAGGCCCCTAAACTCCCTTGAAACACCCCTGGAGTCCCACAAATGAGTTTTCATGGTGATTCTCTGGCGGAGCAGTGAACGCTGCGTTGACCGGCCCAGTTGCACGTGTTGTAAACGGAGCTGTATCGTAAAAAACCTGCCTCAACTAGTTGCTCTACAGAATGAGTTCTAACAGAAAACAACAATAAACACACAGAATATATACAATGTATTATAAAACACATTGAGCTCATACAACCAGCACATGCTGCAAGTTTAAAACCAGAATAATCTGAAACAATTGTGATTATTTATCAATTTCATTAGATGACTAAATGTTGCCAGATATTTATTTATCGAATTTAATCCTCAATTTGTTTCAGTTACACTTCATCAATTAGTGATATGATAATTATTATAATCACACATTCAAAAGTCTATTACAATTCAGCACTCACACATCAGAACATGGATAGAACAGAATATCTAATTAACTCTTATGCTAAATGTGTAATTTCCCTTCAATTTCTCAGGCTTCATTATAAACTTTTATTTCTGTCACTTATTGACTAGAATAAGAATTATGAGGAAAGTCCTACAAAACTACTAAAGTGATACTTTTGTGATTTTCATAATTTTGTTCAATGTTCAACTCCGAAGTCAGAAACATGGTTTTCATGTAGATCCACACAAGAGAAATTACTGTCTAAGAAGAAGTAAAACACAGATTTACATTAATAACTTTTGTATCAGAAAAAACAAAACAGAAGCAGATGTTGGTGATGATATATTTTATTTTAGTAAAGTAAAAATAGAAATGTGAGAAACAAATGACATGAGAACATGAAATATTTATTCTTGTTTCAAAAGTAGCACAATACAGCATTGGACTGTCATAATGAGTTGAAGAAAAGACATGAAGACATGCAGAGCTGCAGTAGAACACATGTAAATCAAACGGACCCACAGTAGAGCACAAAGACTCCATCCGGTCGTCTCTCTACTCCGAGCAGAGGTCAGGGTCCAGGGTTTGAGAGACAGGGCTCTGTCCGTCCAGACTGGCCTCACAGCTCACTGAGCCCGCCTTCCTCCACTGGTCTGCAGGGAGGCTCAAGGTGCTGCTCCAGCTGTAGTGGCCGGCCCCCCCCAGGACCCCCGGGGTGTGAGACACCCCTGAGGACCTGATGGTGCCCCCCACCTTCCAGAGTAGGCTCCAGGCTGAGGGGAAGCCCCCGCTGGCCATACACACCAGAGTGGCAGTGCCCTGCTGCAGCTCTTCACTGGAGGGGGGGAGGAGGGTCAGGGTGGGCCGCACCACACCCACTGGAAGAGAGAGAGGGGAGAGAGGCAAAGGGATGAGGATGAAGGAAAATGATGTACAGCCGATTTCTCGTATGTTATAAAATGAAACAGAAGAACTTCTACTGTTGAACATCATTCACTCAGTGTCAGACCATCAGCCGCAGGGTTCAAGTGTCAATGTGGCTGAGAAGGTTCACTGATAATGATTCTTGATGATTATTGAGGACGTCTTCACGTCTGTTTCTCAACGTGTGACAGTGAAGAACTCGTCCCTGAGATGATTTTCTTCTGTTTAAACTCACAGAGCTGAAACACTGGTGTGAAAACAGTTCAAACCTTTGTCGTCTGTTTCTTTCACTTCCTTTTCACCACATGAAGCGTGAACACAAAGCTGAGCTGCATCTACTGATAAAATCCTGTTTGTGTTCAACATCTGATTTTTGTGCAAAAATATGTTTGATCAATTCAAACTACACATTTTAAAACAGTTTATAATTTAGTTTGAAGCTTCAGAAAATTATATTTTAAAACGTTGTAAACATGTGGAAAAAAAATCATCATTGTACATGAAAATAGACGAAACATTTGCATTAGTATGTTTCTATAAATGTATTTATCTACATAAATTAATTACAACCAATACATATTGATCTACATTTCTTTCTCTCAGGATATGAGATTACCTCAGATTGATAAAAATTCAACAAAATGATCAGCCAGTCAATCCCTGAACTTGATAAAATTCTTGATCGTTATTTGATTAAAGTTATAAATGCACAAAGTAAAAATCTCTGGTACTTACAGTTAATGTTGAGTTTGGTTCCTCCACCGAAAGTCCTCCACAGTGATACAGACTCATTAGGTGCTCGTACAAAAACCTCCTGCACCGTGAACAACAGTCTGTCCACTGAAGAGTCACTTGTTTCTGGTTAAACTTCACAATTTCCACTGAATGTTCATATTGAGGTTATGTGGTTGGAAATCCCATCAAGATTTGAAAATTAAAAAATTAATATTTGTGAACATTTTCGTTACTTCTTAACATTGAGAAACAAAATGTTTATTTAACTCTGTCATGAATTCATATTTGAAAATACAGTCTGACTTAATTTGAAAGCTGTAAAACAAACAGGATGCTTCAAAAGAATTAAAACAAAATGTTTTGAAAATTCTATTGTACATCTACTCACTCTGTAATTCAAGGGGAATGAAATACACATATTTGCATCAATGAAAGTGACACAATTTAAATCCAGATGCTGACGACCCTCAATTGTGCTTCTTCATATTTAGTGTAAATCCAAACAGCAACGCTCCTGAGTTTGTGTCCCACGTCACCTTCAGTCCGCTCAGAGCAGAGGAATCATTTCCATAGAGAGGAGGCTTTGCATCGTCAGCTGATCCTCCACTGAACTGAGAAGCTTTATAGTCCTGTGACTCCAACTCTGCAGGACTCAGACCCGTCAGTCGACCACAACCACCATGACTCTCATCACCCTCCTCATCTGGACGCTGGCCTGCTGCAGCTTCACAGGTTCAGTCACTCAGCAACATTTCAGACGTGATGCGCTGCCTGTTCTCTCTCTTCACCTCCGCTGATTAATGTATGATTTGTGTTTGTGTGCAGGATGCAGCGGCCAGATGACTGTGACTCAGCCTCCAGTCGTGACATTTACTCCAGGATCCACTGTCACGCTGACCTGTAACACCAACCCCAGTGTTTATAACACTAATTATTTGTCCTGGTACCAGCAAAAACCTGGACAGGCTCCCAAGCTTTTTATATACTATACATCAACTCTTAATACAGGAACTCCCTCTCGATTCAGTGGCAGTGGCTCTGGTTCTAGCTTCACCTTAACCATCAGCGGTGTTAAGGCTGAAGATGTTGGAGATTATTACTGTCTCGGTAGTCATGATAGCTATCGGTTCACACAGTGATTTAGAGCCGTACAAAAACCTCCCTAAGTTTGACTGAAGTGAAACTGGTCTGCTGCAGCTGCACAGAGAATAACTGGTCCAGTGAACACAACACAAGTTTTCAAGCATAGCGACAATGAAGCTAAACACAACTGAAACAAACTCACAGTTTAAATGTTCAGAAATCTCCAAACAAAGCCTCTTGAAACCAACTTTTAGTTAAAACCTAAAACGGCTAAATGTCTGTGTCAGATGAGGAGGGGGTGAGATGGGTTAACTTAAACTCTATTACTTCACTATCATTAACGTGGATGCACATGTTTAATTTTGACTATATAATATTTGTTTGAAAATTGTAGTGATGTGGTTCATGTGTTTCTTTGTAGGGGGGGGTTTGGGTCAATGTAGGCTCCCCAGGTACCTTTTACCTGAGGCCCCTGAAGTCCCATGAAACGCCCCTGGAGTCCCACAAAGGAGTTTTCATGGTGATTCTCTGGTGGAGCAGTGAACGCTGCGTTGACCGGCCGAGTTGCACGTGTTGTAAACGGAGCTGTATCGTAAAAAACCTGCCTCAACTAGTTGCTCTACAGAATGAGTTCTAACAGAATACTACAATAAACACAGAGAATATATACGATGTATTATAAAACACCTTAAGCTCATACAACCAGCACATCCTGCAAGTTTAAAACCAGAGTAAAACTTTTTCTTCCGTTACTTATTGACATTAATATGAATTGTGAGGAAAGTCCTACAAACTACTAATGTGATACTTTTGTGATTTTCATCATTTTGTTCAATGTTCAATTCAGAAGTCAAAAACATGGTTTTCATGCAGATGTCAAAGTAAAACACAGATTTACATTAATATATTTTGCTGCGGTAAAAATAAAAGAGAAGCAGATGTTGGTGTTTATATATTTTAGTAAAGTAAAGTAAAAATAGAAAAGTGAAAACAAATGACATGAGAACATGAAATATTTATTCTTGTTTCAAAAGTACCACAATACAGCATTGGACTGTCATAATGAGATGAAGAAAAGAGATGAAGACATGCAGATGGTCTAGAGATTCTGTATATTTTATACAGACTGTCATCCACTTTATATAGACTGTTTATAAATATATTAATGATATATTATTATATTATATATATAGCTATTATATGAAACATATATTCCTGAGACAGTCAATAGATTGTATTTATATCTATATTGACCTTATATATCATCTCTATATATTAATCAGACTGTCTACAGGGCCTTGCATAAGTATTCGTCCCCCTTGGAATTTTTTCATTTTGTACTGTGACAAACTGGAATTCAAATAGACTTAAACAGACTTTTTACCATTTGATCAACACAATGTGCATAGTACTTTGAAGGTGCAAAACACGTGACACAAACAATGAGAAAGAAAAAGTTAACATCTGTCGGGTGCATAAGTATTCACCCCCCTTCTTCTTGGCAGAAAAGCTGAAGCTCATCAGATTGGATGGAGACCGTCTGTGAACAGCAATTTTCAAGTGTTGACATAGATTCTCAATTTGATGTAGGTCTGTGATTTGAATGGGCAATTTTTTAAGACATGAACATGCTTTGATCCAAACCATTCCATTGTAGCTCTGCCTGTTTGTTTATGTGCATTGTCCTGCTGGAAGATGAACCTCCGCCCCAGTCTTAAGTCTTTTGCAGACTGCATCAGATTCTCTTCAAGGATTGCACTGTATTTAGCTCCATGCATCTTTCCCTCTATTCTGACCAGTTACCCTGTACCTGCTGAAGAGAAGCATCCCCACAGCATGATGCTACCACCACCATGTTTCACTGTTGGGATGGTGTGCTCAGGGTGATGGGCAGTGTTGGGTTTCCGCCACACAAAGCGTTTTACATTGAGGCAAAAAAGTTCAATTTTGGTCTCATCTGACCAGAGCACCTTCTTCCACATGTTGGCTGTGTCTCCCACATGGCTTGTGGCAAACTCCAAACGGGATTTCTTATGGTTTCCTTTCAATAACGGCTTTCTTCATGCCACTCTTCCATAAAGGCCAGATTTGTGGAGTACACAACTAATAGAGATGTTCAAAGCTTGGGATTTTTCTTTTTAAACCTAACCCTGCTTCATACTTCTCCACAACTTTATCCCTGACCTGTTTGGCGAGCTCCTTGGTCTTCATGATGCTGTTTGTTCAGGAATGATCTCTAACAAACCCGGAGTCCTTCATAGAACAGATGTATCCATACTGAGATTAAATTGCAGACAAGTGAACCCTATCTACTAATTATGTGACTTGCAAATGTGGCTTGTGAAGGCAATTGTTCACACCAGATCTTTGTTAGGGGTCACACAGTAAAGGGGGTGAATACATATGCACTCAACACTTTTCAGATTTTTATTTGTAAATAATTTTGAAATCCATGTGATATTTCCCCCCACTTCTAAATGATGGACTATTTTGTGATTGAGCCATTACATAACATCACAATGAAATAAATAATAATCTGTGGTTATACCATGACAAAATGTAAAAAAAGTCCAAGAGGCGTGAATACTTATGCAGGGCACTGTATATCTCCATATAGACGGTCTATCTAACTAAGGTCTCTTTAGGCCTCATGATGCATTTTGCAGCTCTTTTTATTCACATGGTTTTATCTTTATTAGCAGATGCAGTTTGCTCAGTTTGAATGGAATTGAAATGTTGAACATTATTCATTTTTTTTAACAAAGTATTCGAATAAGCCTGATACTCGAAAACTTCACTGTCACATTCTGATTGATACTCAGAGTATTTTCTCAGAGGGTGAGAATACCTAAATAAAACAGAGGCCTGGGGTCACTGAGGTCAGATGACGCTTACTTACTAACTTCTTTCCCTAATATCAGAGCTGTATGAAATGACTGATGTACATGGTGATGAAAAGGTTGAACAAGGACAGAAAACAAAATCAGCCTCAGACCCTAATGGAGTTATTGATGATGGTGAACTGCCAGCAGAGGGCAGTGTGCATCTACTCATAGACATGAAGGGATATTCCTGAGGGAGAGAGTTACTCCCAGAGCAGCTTCCTGGCTTCAGTGTTCAGTCACTGTTGGATTTAGTTGAGGAAACAAAATCACTTGGCTAGATTTTGGCACATTTCTTGGTTTGGGATGAAATAGTCCATTAACAACAATCACATTAAAATGTTTTCTGGTAAAAAACCTTGAAGAGAAACTTCTCCCATGTGTGCAGACCGGAACTTTTCAAAGTCAGACACAGAAGTGAAAGTTCCTTCATGTGATGTCCACATGTTCTCACTCAGCGTCACCTCTTCCTCTCAGTTTCATAAAGACAGGTGCACTCAAATGTATTTTGCATGAATTTTATGCATCGCTGCTCCTCAGAGTTAAAGTCACACAGAGTCTGAACGTGAGATGAGCTTGAGGTGGTGGTGGTGGGGGGGGCGTTGAATATAAACTTTATTACTTCATTATCATTTATGTGGATGCACAGGTCTGCACTTTTATAATTTTGATGATGAAGTATTTGTTAACATTTTTCGTACTCCTGGACATTGAGAGACAACAAGTTAATTTAACTTTGTCATGAAATTACATTTTGAAAAGAAGATTGACATAATTTGAAGGCTGTTAAATAAACAGGATGCTTCAAAAGAGTTTTTAAAATACTGTTTTGTACATCTACTCACTCTGTAATTCAAGGGAATGAAATACACATATTTGCATCAATGAAAGTGACACAATTTGAATCCAGATGTTGACGACCCTCAATTCTGCTTCTTCATATTTAGTGTAAATCCAAACAGCAACGCTCCTGAGTTTGTGTCCCACGTCACCTTCAGTCCGCTCAGAGCAGAGGAATCATTTCCATAGAGAGGAGGCTTTGCATCGTCAGCTGATCCTCCACTGAACTGAGAAGCTTTATAGTCCTGTGACTCCAACTCTGCAGGACTCAGACCCGTCAGTCCACCACAACCACCATGACTCTCATCACCCTCCTCATCTGGACGCTGGCCTGCTGCAGCTTCACAGGTTCAGTCACTCAGCAACATTTCAGACGTGATGCGCTGCCTGTTCTCTCTCTTCACCTCCGCTGATTAATGTATGATTTGTGTTTGTGTGCAGGATGCAGCGGCCAGATGACTGTGACTCAGCCTCCAGTCGTGACATTTACTCCAGGATCCACTGTCACGCTGACCTGTAAAACCAACCCTAGTGTTTATAGGGATAGCAATGGTGACTATATGTCCTGGTACCAGCAGAAACCTGGACAGGCTCCCAAGCTTCTTATATACTTTGCATCAACTGTATATTCAGGGACTCGATTCAGTGGCAGTGGCTCTGGTTCTAGCTTCACCTTAACCATCAGCGGTGTTCGGGCCGAAGATGTTGGAGATTATTACTGTCTCGGTACTCCTGATAGCGCACGGTTCACACAGTGATTTAGAGCCGTACAAAAACCTCCCTCAGTTTGACTGAAGTGAAACTGGTCTGCTGCAGCTGCAAAGAGAATAACTGGTCCAGTGAAGTGAAGCTAAACACAACTGAAACAAACTCACAATATTAAATGTTCAGAAATCTCCAAACAAAGCCCCATGAAACCAAGTTTGTCAGATTTAGATTTTCTACATTATTAACTGGACTTCATTACTTCACTAGCATTTACGTGGACGCACAGGTCTGCACTTTTTAATTTTGACTATATAATATTTGATTGAAGATTGTAGTGATGTGGTTCATGTGTTTCTTTGTAGGGGGGTGTTTGGGTCAATGTAGGCTCCCCAGGTCCCTTTTGACTGAGGCCCCTAAAGTCCCTTGAAACGCCCCTGAAGTCCAACAAATGAGTTTTCATGGTGATTCTCTGGTGGAGCAGTGAACGCTGCGTTGACCGGCCGAGTTGCACGTGTTGTAAACGGAGCTGTATCGTAAAAAACCTGCCTCAACTAGTTGCTCTACAGAATGAGTTCTAACAGAAAACTACAATAAACACAGAGAATATATACGATGTATTATAAAACACATTGAGGTCATACAACAAGCACATCCTGCAAGTTTAAAACCAGAATAATCAGACAATTGTGGTTATTTATCAATTTCATTTGAAGACTTAATGTTGCATTTATTTATCGCCATTAATTGTCATTTAGATTCTGTTACACTACATCAAATGTTGATATGATGATTATTATAATCACACATTCAAAAGTATATTACCATTAAGCACTCACACATCAGAACATGGATGGAACAGAATATCTAATTAACTCTTATGCTAAATGTGTAATTTCCCTTTGCTTCCTCCGGTTTCATTATAAACTTTTACTTCTGTCACTTATTGACAATAATATGAATTATGAGGAAAGTCCTACAAACTACTAACGTGATACTTTTTTGATTTTCATCATTTTGTTCAATGTTCAACTCAGAAGTCAGAAACATGGTTTTCATGCAGATCCACACAAGAGAAATTACTGTCTAAGTAGAAGTAAAACACAGATTTACATTTATATCTTTTACCACAGAAAAAATAAAACAGAAGCAGATGTTGGTGATGATATATTTTATTTTAGTAAACTAAAAATAGAAATGTGAAAAACAAATGACATAAGAACATGAAATATTTATTCTTGTTTCAAAAGTAGCACAATACAGCATTGGACTGTCATAATGAGTTGAAGAAAAGGCATGAAGACATGCAGAGCTGCAGTAGAACACATGTAAATCAAACGGACCCACAGTAGAGCACAATGACTCCATCCGGTCGTCTCTCTACTCCGAGCAGAGGTCAGGGTCAAGGGTTTGAGTGACAGGGCTCTGTCCGTCCAGACTGGCCTCACAGCTCACTGAGCCCGCCTTCCTCCACTGGTCTGCAGGGAGGCTCAATGTGCTGCTCCAGCTGTAGTGGCCGGCCCCCCCCAGGACCCCCGGGGTGTGAGACACCCCTGTGGACCTGATGCTGCCCCCCACCTTCCAGAGTAGGCTCCAGGATGAGGGGAAGCCCCCGCTGGCCATACACACCAGAGTGGCAGTGCCCTGCTTCAGCTCTTCACTGGAGGGGGGGAGGAGGGTCAGGGTGGGCCGCACCACACCCACTGGAGGAGAGAGAGGGGAGAAAAGACAAAGGGATGAGGATGAAGGAAAATGACCTACAGGTGATTTCTTGTACGTTATCAAATGAAACAGAAGAACTTCTACTGTTGAACATCATTCACTCAGTGTCAGACCATCAGCCGCAGGGTTCAAGTGTCAATGTGGCTGAGAAGGTTCACTGATAATGATTATTGATGATTATTGAGGACGTCTTCACGTCTGTTTCTCAACGTGTGACAGTGAAGAACTCGTCCCTGAGATGATTTTCTTCTGTTTAAACTCACAGAGCTGAAACACTGGTGTGAAAACAGTTCAAACCTTTGTCGTCTGTTTCTTTCACTTCCTTTTCACCACATGAAGCGTGAACGCAAAGCTGAGCTGCATCTACTGATAAAATCCTGTTTGTGTTCAACATCTGATTTTTGTGCCAAAATATGTTTGATCAATTCAAACTAAACATTTTTAAACAATTTATGATTAAGTTTGAAGCTTGAGCAAATTCTGTTTTTAAACATTTTAAACATGTGAATAAAAATCATCATTGTACATGAAAATAGAAGAAACATTTGTTTTAGTATGTTTCTATAAATGTCTTAATCTACATAAATTAATTACAACCAATACATATTGATCTACATTTCTTTCTCTCAGGATATGAGATTACCTTAGATTGATAAAAATTCCACAAAATTATCAGCCAGTAAATCTCTGAACTTGATCAAATTCTTGTTCATTACTTGATAAAAGTTATAAATGCACAAAGTAAAAGTCTCTGGTACTTACAGTCTTTGTCGAGTTTGGTTCCTCCACCGAAAGTGTACCACAGTGATACAGACTCATTAGGTGCTCGTACAAAAACCTCCTGCACCGTGAACAACAGTCTGTCCACTGAAGAGTCACTTGTTTCTGGTTAAACTACACAATTTACACTGAATATTTATATTGAGCAAACGTGACTCGAAATTTCATCAAGATTTAATAAATAATAAATATATATATATTTGTTAAAATCTTTCAGAAAATGTATTTAAATTTGTCATGAATTTAATATTTAAAGAAAATAAGTTTGACATCATTTGAAAGCTGTAAAACAAACAGGATGCTTCAAAAGAATTAAAACAACATTTTCATAAAAAATCCAATTGCACGTCTACTCACTCTGTAATTCAAGGGAATGAAATAAACATATTTGCATCAATGAAAGTGAAACAATTTGAATCCAGATGCTGACGACCCTCAATTCTGCTTCTTCATATTTAGTGTAAATCCAAACAGCAACGCTCCTGAGTTTGTGTCCCACGTCACCTTCAGTCCGCTCAGAGCAGAGGAATCATTTCCATAGAGAGGAGGCTTTGCATCGTCAGCTGATCCTCCACTGAACTGAGAAGCTTTATAGTCCTGTGACTCCAACTCTGCAGGACTCAGACCCGTCAGTCGACCACAACCACCATGACTCTCATCACCCTCCTCATCTGGACGCTGGCCTGCTGCAGCTTCACAGGTTCAGTCACTCAGCAACATTTCAGACGTGATGCGCTGCCTGTTCTCTCTCTTCACCTCCGCTGATTAATGTATGATTTGTGTTTGTGTGCAGGATGCAGCGGCCAGATGACTGTGACTCAGCCTCCAGTCGTGACATTTACTCCAGGATCCACTGTCACACTGACCTGTAAAACCAACCCAGGGATTAATAGTGATGATTTGTCCTGGTACCAGCAGAAACCTGGACAGGCTCCCAAGCTTCTTATATACGATATATCAACTCTATATTCAGGAACTCTGTCTCGATTCAGTGGCAGTGGCAGGAGCTCTGGTTCTAGCTTCACCTTAACCATCAGCGGTGTTCAGGCTGAAGATGTTGGAGATTATTACTGTCTCGGTTATCAAGGCGGTGGAAAGTCCACACAGTGATTTAGAGCCGTACAAAAACCTCCCTCAGTTTGACTGAAGTGAAACTGGTCTGCTGCAGCTGCACAGAGAATAACTGGTCCAGTGAACACAACACAAGTCTTCAAGCAGAGCGACAATGAAGCTAAACACAACTGTAATTCAGTCAGACAACTCACGTTCGATCATGTAATATATTCATTACAACAGATTTAGTGTTTGGCGTTTAGGCTCCAACTTAATCACTCCCCCATATGATTACACAGGAATGATGGGAGTGATGAGAAAATACTTGTAACCCCCCTTTGGAGCCTACAGGTGGATGCTGGGGTGGTGGAGGGGCTGAAGCAGCAGTGTGAGCAAGAGGGGTTGATGGGAAATGTGTCTCTGGTTAAATAGACCACCTGATAAGGTGGGTGTGTATTATAGATGGTTGTGGAGTTTGAGGTATGTCACATGATGTATGTCACATGATGTATGTAACATGATTGGGGCAGCGCAGCTCGAGTTGCCTGCCAGAACTAGCTCGCAGGCGTTGCCATATCAAACTCACTGTTTTAAATGTCCAGAAATCTCCAAACAAAGCTCCATGAAACCAACTTTGACATTTTAGATTTTAGGTTGAAGACTAGAACATCTGAATGTGTGTGTCATATAAGTGGATCAATAGGTCTGCACTTTTATATTTTGACTCTTTAGTATTCGTTTGAAATTTGTAATGACGTGGTTCATGTGTTTCTTTGTAGGGGGGTGTTTGGGTCATTGTAGGCTCCACAGGTCCCTTTTGCCTGAGGCCCCTAAAGTCCCTTGAAACGCCCCTGGAGTCCCACAAATGAGTTTTCATGGTGATTCTCTGGCGGAGCAGTGAACGCTGCGTTGACCGGCCAAGTTGCACGTGTTGTAAACGGAGCTGTATCGTAAAAAACCTGCCTCAACTAGTTGCTCTACAGAATGAGTTCTAACAGAAAACTACAATAAACACAGAGAATATATACGATGTATTATAAAACACATTGAGTTCATACAACCAGCACATCCTGCAAGTTTAAAACCAGAATAATCAGAAACAATTGTGATTATTTATCAATTTCATTAGATGACTAAATGTTGCCAGATTTTTATTTATCGAATTTAATCCTCAATTTCTTTCTGTTACACTTCATCAATTAGTGATATGATAATTATTATAATCACACATTCCAAAGTGTATTACAATTCAGCACTCACACATCAGAACATGGATAGAACAGAATATCTAATTAACTCTTATGCTTAATGTGTAATTTCCCTTCAATTTCTCAGGATTCATTATAAACTTTTACTTCTGTCACTTATTGACTAGAATAAGAATTATGAGGAAAGTCCTACAAACTACTAAAGTGATACTTTTGTGATCTTCATAATTTTGTTAAACGTTCAACTCAGAAGTCAGAAACATGGTTTTCATGCAGATCCACACAAGAGAAATTACTGTCTAAGTAGAAGTAAAACACAGATTTACATTAATATCTTTTCCGCAAATAAAAATTAAACAGAAGCAGATGTTGGTGATGATATATTTTATTTTAGTAAAATAAAAATAGAAATGTGAGAAACAAATGACATGAGAACATGAAATATTTATTCTTGTTTCAAAAGTAGCACAATACAGCATTGGACTGTCATAATGAGTTGAAGAAAAGAGATGAAGACATGCAGATTGTCTATAGATTCTACATATTTTATATAGGCTGTCTTCCTCTTTATATAGACTGTTTAAAATATATGAATAATATTTTATTATATTATATATATAGCTCTTATATGATACATATATTCCTGAGACAGTCACTAGACTGTATTTAAATGTATGTAGACCGTTTATATCACCATATCGCAATCCAACAATCTATATCTCAAGATTAACTGTATATATATATATAGATACTCAACAGACTGCATTTAAATCGATGTCGACCTTATATATCCTTATACATTAATCAGACTTTCTATATCTTCATAAATACAGTGTATCTAACTAAGGTCTCTTGAGGCCTCATGATGCATTTTGCAGCACTTTTTATTCACATGGTTTTATCTTTATTAGCAGATGCAGTTTGCTCAGTTTGAATGGAATTGACATTTTAAACTTTATTCTTTTTTTTGACAAAGTATTCGAATGAGCCTGATACTCGTAAACTTCACTGTCACATTTAGTCTGATTGTTACTCAGAGTATTTTCTCAGACGTTGAGAATACTTAAATAAAACAGAGGCCTGGGGTCACTGAGGTCAGATGACGCTTAATTACTTACTTCTTTCACTAATATCAGAGCTGCATGAAATGACTGATGTACATGGTGATGTAAAGTTTGAACAAGGATAGAAAACAAAATCCGCATCACACCATGATGGAGTTATTGATGATGGTCAACAGCCAGCAGAGGGCAGTGTGCATGTACTTATAGACATGAAGGGATATTCCTGAGGGAGAGAGTTACTCCCAGAGCAGCTTCCTGGCTTCAGTGTTCAGTCACAGTTGGATTTAGTTGAGGAAACAAAATCACTTGGTCAGATTTTGATACATATCTTGGTTTGGGATGAAATAGTCCATTAACAACAATCACATTCAATGTTTTCTGGCCTTTTAGACAAACTTCTTCCATGTGTGCAGACCAGAACTTTTCAAAGTCAGACACAGAAGTGAAAGTTCCTTCATGTGATGTCCACATGTTCTCACTCAGCGTCACCTCTTCCTCTCAGTTTCATAAAGACAGGTGCACTCAAATGTATTTTGCATGAATTTTATGCATCGCTGCTCCTCAGAGTTAAAGTCACACAGAGTCTGACCGTAAGATGAGCTTGAGGTGGTGGTGGTGGGGCGTTGAACATAAACTTTATTACCTCATTATCATTAACGTGGCACTTTTATAATTTTGATGATAAAATATTTGTTAGCATTTTTGTTACTTCTGAACATTAAGAGACAACAAGGTATACAACTTTGTCATGAATTAAAATTTCGAAAAGAAGTTTGACATAATTTGATGGCTGTTAAATAAACAGGATGCTTCAAAATAGTTTTTAAAATACTGTTTTGTACATCTACTCACTCTGTAATTCAAGGGAATGAGATACACATATTTGCATCAATGAAAGTGACACAATTTGAATCCAGATGATGACGACCCTCAATTCTGCTTCTTCATATTTAGTGTAAATCCAAACAGCAACGCTCCTGAGTTTGTGTCCCACGTCACCTTCAGTCCGCTCAGAGCAGAGGAATCATTTCCATAGAGAGGAGGCTTTGCATCGTCAGCTGATCCTCCACTGAACTGAGAAGCTTTATAGTCCTGTGACTCCAACTCTGCAGGACTCAGACCCGTCAGTCGACCACAACCACCATGACTCTCATCACCCTCCTCATCTGGACGCTGGCCTGCTGCAGCTTCACAGGTTCAGTCACTCAGCAACATTTCAGACGTGATGCGCTGCCTGTTCTCTCTCTTCACCTCCGCTGATTAATGTATGATTTGTGTTTGTGTGCAGGATGCAGCGGCCAGGTGACTGTGACTCAGCCTCCAGTCGTGACATTTACTCCAGGATCCACTGTCACACTGACCTGTAAAACCAACCCCAGTATTTATAGTGATTATATGTCCTGGTACCAGCAGAAACCTGGACAAACTCCGAGGCTTCTTATATACGATATATCAACTCTATATTCAGGAACTCCCTCTCGATTCAGGGGTAGTGGCAGTAACTCTGGTTCTAGCTTCACCTTAACAATCAGCGGTGTTCAGGCTGAAGATGTTGGAGATTACTACTGTGCCGGTCGTGATGCTAGCGCACGGTTCACACAGTGATTTAGAGCCGTACAAAAACCTCCCTCAGTTTGACTGAAGTGAAACTGGTCTGCTGCGGCTGCACAGAGAATAACTGGTCCAGTGAACTCAACACAAGTCTTCAAGCAGAGTGACAATGAAGCTAAACACAACTGAAACAAACTCAGTTTTAAATGTTCAGAATTCTCCAAACAAAGCCCCATGAAACCAACTTTTTCATATTTAGATTACGAGTTGAAGACTAGAATGTCTAAATGTGTCTGTAAGATGAGCGTGGGGGGGGGGGGGGGGGGGGGGGGATGGTTGAACTTAAATTGTATTACTTCACTATCATTTACGTGGAAGCACAGGTCTGCACTTTTATAATTTTGACTATGTAATATTTGTTTGAAGATTGTAGTGATGTAGTTCATGTTTTTCTTTGTAGGGGGCTGTTTGGGTCAATGTAGGCTCCCCAGGTCCCTTTTGCCTGAGGCCCCTAAAGTCCCTTGAAACGACCCTGGAGTCCCATATATTAGTTTTCATGGTGATTCTCTGGTGGAGCAGTGAACGCTGCGTTGACCGGCCGAGTTGCACGTGTTGTAAACGGAGCTGTATCGTAAAAAACCTGCCTCAACTAGTTGCTCTACAGAATGAGTTCTAACAGAAAACTACAATAAACACAGAGAATATATACAATGTATTATAAAACACATTGAGCTCATACAACCAGCACATCCTGCAAGTTTAAAACCAGAATAATCAGAAAATTGTTGTTATTTATCAATTTCATTTGATGACTAAATGTTGCCAGATATTTATTTATCGCCTTCAATTGTCATTTAGATTCTGTTGCAATTCATCAAATAGTGATATGAGGATTATTATAATCACACATTCAAAAGTGTATTACCATTAAGCACTCACACATCAGAACATGGATGGAACAGATTATCTAATTAACTCTGATGGTAAATGTGTAATTTCCCTTTAATTTCTCCAGTTTCATTATAAGTTTTTACTTCTGTCACTTATTGACAATAATGTGAATTATGAGGAAAGTCCTACAAACTACTAATGTGATACTTTTGTGATTTTCATCATTTTGTTCAATATTCAACTCAGAAGTCAGAAACATGGTTTTCATGCAGATCCACACAAGAGAAATTACTGTCTAAGTAGAAGTAAAACACAGATTTACATTAATATCTTTTGCTGCAGAAAAAATAAAACAGGAGCAGATGTTGGTGATGATATATTTTATTTTAGTGAAGTAAAATTAGAAATGTGAAAAACAAATGACATGAGAACATGAAATATTTATTCTTGTTTCAAAAGTAGCACAATACAGCATTGGACTGTCATAATGAGTTGAAGAAAAGACATGAAGACATGCAGAGCTGCAGTAGAACACATGTAAATCAAACGGACCCACAGTAGAGCACAATGACTCCATCCGGTCGTCTCTCTACTCCGAGCAGAGGTCAGGGTCCAGGGTTTGAGTGACAGGGCTCTGTCCGTCCAGACTGGCCTCACAGCTCACTGAGCCCGCCTTCCTCCACTGATCTGCAGGGAGGCTCAAGGTGCTGCTCCAGCTGTAGTGGCCAGCCCCCCCCAGGACCCCCAGGCTGTGAGACACCCCTGAGGACCTGCTGCTGCCCCCCACCTTCCAGCCCAGGCTCCAGGCTGAGGGGAAGCCCCCGCTGGCCATACACACCAGAGTGGCAGTGCCCTGCTTCAGCTCTTCACTGGAGGGGGGGAGGAGGGTCAGGGTGGGCCGCACCACACCCACTGGAGGAGAGAGAGGGGAGAAAAAACAAAGGGATGAGGATGAAGAAAAATGAAGTACAGGTGATTTCTTGTATGTTATCAAATGAAACAGAAGAACTTCTACTGTTGAACATCATTCACTCAGTGTCAGACCATCAGCCGCAGGGTTCAAGTGTCAATGCGGCTAAGAAGGTTCACTGATAATGATTATTGATGATTATTGAGGACGTCTTCACGTCTGTTTCTCAACGTGTGACAGTGAAGAACTCGTCCCTGAGATGATTTTCTTCTGTTTAAACTCACAGAGCTGAAACACTGGTGTGAAAACAGTTCAAACCTTTGTCGTCTGTTTCTTTCACTTCCTTTTCACCACATGAAGCGTGAACACAAAGCTGAGCTGCATCTACTGATAAAATCCTGTTTGTGTTCAACATCTGATTTTTGTGCCAAAATATGTTTGATCAATTCAAACTAAACATTTTAAAACAGTTTATGATTTAGTTTGAAGCTTCAGAAAATTCCATTTTAAAACGTAAACATGTGAATAAAAATCATCATTTTACATGAAAATAGATGAAACATTTGTATTAGTATGTCTCTATAAATGTATTTATCTACATAAATTAATTACAACCAATACATATTGATCTACATTTCTTTCTCTCAGGATATGAGATAACCTCAGATTGATAAAAATTCAACAAAATTATCAGCCAGTCAATCTCTGAACTAGATCAAATTCTTGTTCATTATTTGATCAAAGTTATAAATGCACAAAGTAAAAATCTCTGGTACTTACAGTCAATGTTGAGTTTGGTTCCTCCACCGAAAGTCCACCACAGTGATACAGACTCATTAGGTGCTCGTACAAAAACCTGCTGCACCCTGAACAACAGTCTGTCCACTGAAGAGTCACTTGTTTCTGGTTAAACTACACAATTTACAATGAATATTTACATTGAGCAAACGTGACTCGAAATTTCATCAAGATTTAATAATTAATAAATATATATATATTTGTTAAAATTTTTCAGAAAATGTATTTAAATTTGTCATGAATTTAATATTTAAAGAAAAGAAGTTTGACATCATTTGAAAGCTGTAAAAGAAACAGGATGCTTCAAAAGAATTAAAACAAAATGTTCTTAAAAGATCCAATTGTACATCTACTCACTCTGTAATTCAAGGGGAATGAAATACACATATTTGCATCAATGAAAGTGACACAATTTAAATCCAGATGCTGACGACCCTCAATTCTGCTTCTTCATATTTAGTGTAAATCCAAACAGCAACGCTCCTGAGTTTGTGTCCCACGTCACCTTCAGTCCGCTCAGAGCAGAGGAATCATTTCCATAGAGAGGAGGCTTTGCATCGTCAGCTGATCCTCCACTGAACTGAGAAGCTTTATAGTCCTGTGACTCCAACTCTGCAGGACTCAGACCCGTCAGTCGACCACAACCACCATGACTCTCATCACCCTCCTCATCTGGACGCTGGCCTGCTGCAGCTTCACAGGTTCAGTCACTCAGCAACATTTCAGACGTGATGCGCTGCCTGTTCTCTCTCTTCACCTCCGCTGATTAATGTATGATTTGTGTTTGTGTGCAGGATGTAGCGGCCAGGTGACTGTGACTCAGCCTCCAGTCGTGACATTTACTCCAGGATCCACTGTCACACTGACCTGTAAAACCAACCCCAGTGTTGTTAGTAATTATATGTCCTGGTACCAGCAGAAACCTGGACAGGCTCCCAAGCTTCTTATATACTCTATATCAACTCTTAATTCAGGAACTCCCTCTCGATTCAGTGGCAGTGGCAGTGGCTCTAGCTTCACCTTAAGCATCAGCGGTGCTCAGGCTGAAGATGTTGGAGATTATTACTGTCTCGGTTATCTTAGCGGTGGAGTGTTCACACATTGATTTAGAGCCGTACAAAAACCTCCCTCAGTTTGACTGAAGTGAAACTGGTCTGCTGCAGCTGCACAGAGAATACCTGGTCCAGTGAACACAACACAAGTCTTCAAGCAGAGCTACAATGAAGCTAAACACAACTGAAACAAACTCACAGTTTTAAATGTTTAGAAAGCTCCAAAAAAAGCCCCATGAAACCAACTTTGTCAACTTCTACTTTATTTACTAGACTTTAATACTTCACTAACCTTTACGTGGATGCACAGGTCTGCACTTTTTCAGTTTTTACTATATAATATTTGTTTGATGATTGTAATGATGTGGTTCATGTGTTTCTTTGTAGGGGGGTGTTTGGGTCAATGTAGGCTCCCCAGGTACCTTTTGCCTGAGGCCCCTAAAGTCCCTTGAAACGCCCCTGGAGTCCCACAATTGAGTTTTCATGGTGATTCTCTGGTGGAGCAGTGAACGCTGCGTTGACCGGCCGAGTTGCACGTGTTGTAAACGGAACTGTATCGTAAAAAACCTGCCTCAACTAGTTGCTCTACAGAATGAGTTCTAACAGAAAACTACAATAAACACAGAGAATATATACAATGTGTTATAAAACACATTGACCTCATACAACCAGCATAACCTACAAGTTTAAAACCAGAATAATCAGAAAATGGTGGCTATTTATCAATTTCATTTGATGACTAAATGCTGCCAGATATTTATTTGTCAACTTTGATTGTCATTGTCACACATCAGAACATGGATGGAACAGAATATCTAATTAACTCGAATGCTGATTGTGTAATTTCCCCTAAATTTCTCAGGTTTCATTATAAGTTTTTAATTCTTTCACTAATAGACAATATTCTGAATTATGAGGAAAGTCCTAAAAAATACTAACGTGATACTTTTGTGATTTTTATCATTTTGTACAAATCTTCTACTCAGAAGTCAGAAACATGGTTTTCATGCAAATCCACAAAAGAGAAATTACTGTCTAAGTAGAAGTAAAACACAGATTTACATTAATATCCTTTGCCGCAGAAAAAATAAAACAAAAGCAGATGTTAGTGATTATACATTTTATTTTGGTAAGGTAAAAATACAAATATGAAAAACAAATGACTTGAGAACATGAAATATTTATTCTTGTTTCAAAAGGAGCACAATACAGCATTGGACTGTCATAATGATGTGAAGTAGAGACATGAAGACATGCAGATTGTTTATAGATTATACATATTTTATATAGACTGCCATCCTCTGTATATAGACTGTTTATAAATATATAAATATATTATAGACTGTTTAAAAATATATTAATAATATATTATTATATTATATATAGCTGTTATATGGTACATTTATTCCAGAGACAGTCAATATCAATCGAATCAATATAGACCTTATCTATCATTATACAGTAATCAGACTGTCTATACCTTCATATGCCAGACTGGACTGTTGTAATTCATTATTATCAGGCTCCAGCAGTAAGTCGTTAAAGACTCTGCAGCTTGTCCAAAATGCAGCAGCACGTGTTCTGACGAGAACCAAGAAAAGAGAGCACATTTCTCATGTATTAGCATCGCTACAGTGTTATTATATTATATTATATATTATATTATAAATATTAATATTAAATCATAATTTAGTTGGTTAAAGCTACCTCGGGGCACCAGCCTTCAAAGGAAGGGAAAAGATAACGATTATTGATTAAGATCAGTCTCATTTAGATCTAGTTCAATTAGAAATCTCAATATTTACTACAAAAGATTATATGATGAACAGTGAAGGTTATGCAGTTCTTGACAGTGTAGCACCTGGCAAAATTCAGTTATGTAACATTAATGAAAGAACATTTGTGAAAGAAAAACATTCATTATTACTGACTAAAGAAAGATGTGTATGTGAGTGTGTGTGTGTGCCTATGTTATCAAGGTTCTCCCAAAATGATGGCTTGCCAAAAGAGTAACACATTCCTGTGGGCCTTTAAGATGGTCACTGACACCCTAAGATAGCAGCCCCCCCCCTCCCCTTTTCTTCTGAAGTGGGGGAGGAGATAACTAGGTGTAGAGATATGTGTGTGTCTATGTAAATGTTAATCAGAGACTGAAAGGGTCAGCGAGATCCTGTGACGAGCGTAACTAACATTTAACTTTCAAATAACTTATAAACACAATATCACAACACGTATAAAACTTATAAACATCACATAGAATCAAATAAACAGTCTTGCTTAGTTTAGTATAATTATTTAGCCCAGATTGTGTTACCGACCCGAGGGACAGGGAAAAGGAAGTTGCATTTCCGTTCGCAATTCTGTGACGTCTTCTGGTTGGTCGTAAGGTTGAAGTCCTCGTGGTTCTGTTGAGCTGTGGGTTTCAGTTGCTGGTTCGAAGTTCTTACCTGCAGGTCATCGAGTCGCTGCTAGGTGTTTGGAAAAGCTTGATTTGAGAGGAGGTTTCCTTGAGAAGATGAGCTGGAAGCTGCAACTCTGCGGTCCTCTCGTTGGATGCGAAGAGAAGGGTTGAGCTGGAGAAATCAGGTTTCTCCCTCGGCGATGCAGGAAGATAGGTCGGCAGCCCTCCTCCTGGAGGGTTGATGGAAAAAAAGAACAATTGGGGCAGACCTTGGCTTATATTGGCCCGGTGACCTCATAGCTCATGGGCCAGAGTGAACAATTGGAGCTGACCCTTGTGGTTTTTCACACCTCTGTGTGAAGTTGAGGAATCCTGGGAGAGTGAGTTCCCTGTGTTCTAGCTTTTTCTAGAACAATGGAACCTTTTGCTTCCTGGGAGACTGAGGACGGGAGGCTTTCCAGAACAAAAGAGCATGCGGCATCAGGCTTTGTCTACATGTTGCCAAACCTTGGTTTAACAAAAACCATGTCCCCAGGGTGGCCACATCATGGATTACGATCTGTGGATCACATATCAGAGATTGCATGGTGGATTCAATTTGGCGTAATCTGTATCGTGTTGGCTGATCGTAATAATAATGGCGGATCCTTTATTGTTGGCATCTGATAACGGTGATGGACCATGACCGAGGTGGCAGCTGATGATGGATCCTAATTGGCGGCAGTGGAAAATGACTGTGGACTATGGTGGCATCTGATCTTGATGGTGGATCAGGATCTTGCTGGCTGCTGACCATAGACTATGATTGCAGCAGGACTGCTTGATTTAAACTGTATATGTATAGTACACTTGACATCTATTGCACTTCTGTCCATCCTGGGAGAGGGATCCCTCACATGTGGCTCTCTCTGAGGTTTTTAGGTTCTTTTTACCCTGTTAAAGGGTTTTTAGTCGTTTTTCCTGACTCTTGTTGAGGGTTAAGGACAGAGGATGTCACACCATGTTAAAGCCCTATGAGGCAAATTGGGATTTGTGAACATGGGCTATACAAATAAAATTTGATCGATTGATTGATAAAGACGGTGTATCTAACTAAGGTCTCTTTAGGCCTCATGATGCATTTTGCAGCTCTTTTTATTCACATGGTTTTATCTTTATTAGCAGATGCAGTTAGCTCATTTTTAATGGAATTGTGAGGTTAAACTGTATTTTATTTACAAAGTAATCGAACGAACATGATACTCGTAAAATTCACTGTCACATTTATTCTGATTGATACTCAGAGTATTTTCTCAGACGGTGAGAATACTTAAATAAAACAGAGGCCTGTGGTCACTGAGGTCAGATGACGCTTACCTACTTACTTCTTTCACTAATATCACAGCTGCATGAAATGACTGATGTACATGGTGATGAAAAGGTTGAACAAGGACAGAAAACAAATTCAGCCTCACAACATGATGGAGTTATTGATGATGGTGAACTGCCAGCAGAGGGCAGTGTGCATCTACTCATAGACATGAAGGGATATTCCTGAGGGAGAGAGTTACTCCCAGAGCAGCTTCCTGGCTTCAGTGTTCAGTCACAGTTGGATTTAGTTGAGGAAACAAAATCACGTGGTCAGACTTTGGTACATTTCTTGGTTTGGGATGAAATAGTCCATTAACAACAATCACATTCAAATGTTTTCTGGTAAAAAGCCTCGAAGACAAACTTCTCCCATGTGTGCAGACCAGAACTTTTCAAAGTCAGACACTGAAGTGAAAGTTCCTTCATGTGATGTCCACATGTTCTCACTCAGCGTCACCTCTTCCTCTCAGTTTCATAAAGACAGGTGCACTCAAATGTATTTTGCATGAATTTGATGCATCGCTGCTCCTCAGAGTTAAAGTCACACAGAGTCTGAACATAAGATGAGCCTGAGGTGGTGGTGGTGGGGGGTCGTTGAACATAAACTTTATTACTTCATTATCATTAACGTGGATGCACAGGTCTGCACTTTTATAATTTTGATGATAAAATATTTGTTAGCATTTTTGTTACTTCTGAACATTAAGAGACAACAAGTTACAAAACTTTGTCATGAATTAAAATTTCGAAAAGAAGTTTGACATAATTTGAAGGCTGTTAAATAAACAGGATGCTTCAAAAAAGTTTTTAAAATAGTTTTTTGTACATCTACTCACCCTCTAATTCAAGAGTAATGAAATACACTCATTTGCATCAATCAAAGTGACACAATTTGAATCCAGATGCTGATGACCCTCAATTCTGCTTCTTCATATTTAGTGTAAATCCAAACAGCAACGCTCCTGAGTTTGTGTCCCACGTCACCTTCAGTCCACTCAGAGCAGAGGAATCATTTCCATAGAGAGGAGGCTTTGCATCGTCAGCTGATCCTCCACTGAACTGAGAAGCTTTATAGTCCTGTGACTCCAACTCTGCAGGACTCAGACCCGTCAGTCAACCACAACCACCATGACTCTCATCACCCTCCTCATCTGGACGCTGGCCTGCTGCAGCTTCACAGGTTCAGTCACTCAGCAACATTTCAGACGTGATGCGCTGCCTGTTCTCTCTCTTCACCTCCGCTGATTAATGTATGATTTGTGTTTGTGTGCAGGATGCAGCGGCCAGATGACTGTGACTCAGCCTCCAGTCGTGACATTTACTCCAGGATCCACTGTCACACTGAACTGTAAAACCAACCCCAGTGTTTATAGCAATCTTTTGTCCTGGTACCAGCAGAAACCTGGACAGGCTCCCAAGCTTCTTATATACTATATATCAACTCTTCATTCAGGAACTCCCTCTCGATTCAGTGGCAGTGGTAGTAGATCTGGTTCTAGCTTCACCTTAACCATCAGCGGTGTTCAGGCTGAAGATGTTGGAGATTATTACTGTCTCGGTACTGTTGGCGATGGAAAGTTCACACAGTGATTTAGAGCCGTACAAAAACCTCCCTCAGTTTGACTGAAGTGAAACTGGTCTGCTGCAGCTGCACAGAGAATAACTGGTCCAGTGAACACAACACAAGTCTTCAAGCAGAGCGACAAGGAAGCTAAACACAACTGAAACAAACTCACAGCTTTAAATGTTCAGAAATCTCCAAACAACGCCCAATGAAACCAACTTTTAGTTAAAACCTAAAACGGCTTAATGTCTGTGTCAGATGAGGAGGGGGTGAGATGGGTTAACTTAAACTCTATTACTTCATTATCATTAACGTGGATGCACATGTTTAATTTTGACTATATGATATTTGTTTGAAGATTGTAGTTATGTGGTTCATGTGTTTCTTTGTAGGGGGGTGTTTGGGACAATGTAGGCTCCCCAGGTCCCTTTTGCCGGTGGCCCCTAAAGTCCCTTGAAACGCCCCTGGAGTCCAACAAATGAGTTTTCATGGTGATTCTCTGGTGGAGCAGTGAACGCTGCGTTGACCGGCCGAGTTGCACGTGTTGTAAACGGAGCTGTATCGTAAAAAACCTGCCTCAACTAGTTGCTCTACAGAATGAGTTCTAACAGAAAACTACAATAAACACAGAGAATATATACGATGTATTATAAAACACATTGAGGTCATACAACAAGCACATCCTGCAAGTTTAAAACCAGAATAATCAGACAATTGTGGTTATTTATCAATTTCATTTGAAGACTTAATGTTGCATTTATTTATCGCCATTAATTGTCATTTAGATTCTGTTACACTACATCAAATGTTGATATGATGATTATTATAATCACACATTCAAAAGTATATTACCATTAAGCACTCACACATCAGAACATGGATGGAACAGAATATCTAATTAAGTCTTATGCTAAATGTGTAATTTCCCTTTGCTTCCTCCGGTTTCATTATAAACTTTTACTTCTGTCACTTATTGACAATAATATGAATTATGAGGAAAGTCCTACAAACTACTAACGTGATACTTTTTTGATTTTCATCATTTTGTTCAATGTTCAACTCAGAAGTCAGAAACATGGTTTTCATGCAGATCCACACAAGAGAAATTACTGTCTAAGTAGAAGTAAAACACAGATTTACATTTATATCTTTTACCACAGAAAAAATAAAACAGAAGCAGATGTTGGTGATGATATATTTTATTTTAGTAAAGTAAAAATAGAAATGTGAAAAACAAATGACATAAGAACATGAAATATTTATTCTTGTTTCAAAAGTAGCACAATACAGCATTGGACTGTCATAATGAGTTGAAGAAAAGGCATGAAGACATGCAGAGCTGCAGTAGAACACATGTAAATCAAACGGACCCACAGTAGAGCACAATGACTCCATCCGGTCGTCTCTCTACTCCGAGCAGAGGTCAGGGTCCAGGGTTTGAGTGACAGGGCTCTGTCCGTCCAGACTGGCCTCACAGCTCACTGAGCCCGCCTTCCTCCACTGGTCTGCAGGGAGGCTCAATGTGCTGCTCCAGCTGTAGTGGCCGGCCCCCCCCAGGACCCCCGGGGTGTGAGACACCCCTGTGGACCTGATGCTGCCCCCCACCTTCCAGAGTAGGCTCCAGGATGAGGGGAAGCCCCCGCTGGCCATACACACCAGAGTGGCAGTGCCCTGCTTCAGCTCTTCACTGGAGGGGGGGAGGAGGGTCAGGGTGGGCCGCACTACACCCACTGGAGGAGAGAGAGGGGAGAAAAGACAAAGGGATGAGGATGAAGGAAAATGACGTACAGGTGATTTCTTGTACGTTATCAAATGAAACAGAAGAACTTCTACTGTTGAACATCATTCACTCAGTGTCAGACCATCAGCCGCAGGGTTCAAGTGTCAATGTGGCTGAGAAGGTTCACTGATAATGATTATTGATGATTATTGAGGACGTCTTCACGTCTGTTTCTCAACGTGTGACAGTGAAGAACTCGTCCCTGAGATGATTTTCTTCTGTTTAAACTCACAGAGCTGAAACACTGGTGTGAAAACAGTTCAAACCTTTGTCGTCTGTTTCTTTCACTTCCTTTTCACCACATGAAGCGTGAACGCAAAGCTGAGCTGCATCTACTGATAAAATCCTGTTTGTGTTCAACATCTGATTTTTGTGCCAAAATATGTTTGATCAATTCAAACTAAACATTTTTAAACAATTTATGATTAAGTTTGAAGCTTGAGCAAATTCTGTTTTTAAACATTTTAAACATGTGAATAAAAATCATCATTGTACATGAAAATAGAAGAAACATTTGTTTTAGTATGTTTCTATAAATGTCTTAATCTACATAAATTAATTACAACCAATACATATTGATCTACATTTCTTTCTCTCAGGATATGAGATTACCTTAGATTGATAAAAATTCCACAAAATTATCAGCCAGTAAATCTCTGAACTTGATCAAATTCTTGTTCATTACTTGATAAAAGTTATAAATGCACAAAGTAAAAGTCTCTGGTACTTACAGTCTTTGTCGAGTTTGGTTCCTCCACCGAAAGTCCACCACAGTGATACAGACTCATTAGGTGCTCGTACAAAAACCTCCTGCACCGTGAACAACAGTCTGTCCACTGAAGAGTCACTTGTTTCTGGTTAAACTACACAATTTACACTGAATATTTATATTGAGCAAACGTGACTCGAAATTTCATCAAGATTTAGTAAATAATAAATATATATATATTTGTTAAAATCTTTCAGAAAATGTATTTAAATTTGTCATGAATTTAATATTTAAAGAAAATAAGTTTGACATCATTTGAAAGCTGTAAAACAAACAGGATGCTTCAAAAGAATTAAAACAACATTTTCATAAAAAATCCAATTGCACGTCTACTCACTCTGTAATTCAAGGGAATGAAATACACATATTTGCATCAATAAAGTGAAACAATTTGAATCCAGATGCTGACGACCCTCAATTCTTCTTCTTCTTATTTAGTGTAAATCCAAACAGCAATGCTCCTGAGTTTGTGTCCCATGTCACCTTCAGTCCGCTCAGAGCAGAGGAATCATTTCCATAGAGAGGAGGCTTTGCATCGTCAGCTGATCCTCCACTGAACTGAGAAGCTTTATAGTCCTGTGACTCCAACTCTGCAGGACTCAGACCCGTCAGTCGACCACAACCACCATGACTCTCATCACCCTCCTCATCTGGACGCTGGCCTGCTGCAGCTTCACAGGTTCAGTCACTCAGCAACATTTCAGACGTGATGCGCTGCCTGTTCTCTCTCTTCACCTCCGCTGATTAATGTATGATTTGTGTTTGTGTGCAGGATGCAGCGGCCAGTTGACTGTGACTCAGCCTCCAGTCATCACATTTACTCCAGGATCCACTGTCACGCTGACCTGTAAAACCAACACTGCTATTAGCACTAGTTATATGTCCTGGTACCAGCAGAAACCTGGACAGGCTCCCAAGCTTCTTATATACTATACATCAACTCTTAATACAGGAACTCCCTCTCGATTCAGTGGCAGTGGCTCTGGTTCTAGCTTCACCTTAACCATCAGAGGTGTTCAGGCTGAAGATGTTGGAGATTATTACTGTCTTGGTACTGTTGGCAATGGAAAGTTCACACAGTGATTTAGAGCCGTACAAAAACCTCCCTCAGTTTGACTGAAGTGAAACTGGTCGGCTGCAGCTGCACAGAGAATAACTGGTCCAGTGAACACAACACAAGTCTTCAAGCAGAGCAACAATGAAGCTAAACACAACTGAAACAAACTCAAAGTTTTAAATGTTAAGAAATATCCAAACAATGCCCCATGAAACCAACTTTGACATTTTAGATTTTGGGTTGAAGACTAGAACGTCTGAATGTGTGTGAAAGATGAGCCTGAGGTGTGTGTGTTTGTGTGTGTGTGTGTGTGTGTGTGTGGGGGGGGGGGGGGGGGGGGGGGTTGAACATAAACTTTATTATTTCACTATCATTTACGTGGATGCCCAGGTCTGTACTTTTAAAATTTTGACTATATACTATTTGTCTGAAGATTGTATTGATGTGGTTCATGTGTTTCTTTGTAGGGGGGTGTTTGGGTCAGTGTAGGCTCCCAAGGTCCCTTTTGCCTGAGGCCCCTAAAGTCCCTTGAAACGCCCCTGGAGTCCCACAAATGAGTTTTCATGGTGATTATCTGGTGGAGCAGTGAACGCTGCGTTGACCGGCCGAGTTGCACGTGTTGTAAACTAGTTGCTCTACAGAATACGTTCTAACAGAAAACTACAATATACACAGAGAATATATTCGATGTATTACAAAACACATTGAGTTCATACAACCAGCACATCCTGCAAGTTTAAAACCAGAATAATCAGAAAATTGTGGTTGTTTATCAATTTCATTTGATGACTAAATGTTGCCAGATATTTATTTATTAACTCTGATTGTCATTTATATTCTGTTACACTTCATCAAATATTGATATGATGATTATTATAATCACACATTCAAAAGTGAATTACCATTAAGCACTCACACATCAGAACATGGATGGAACAGAATATCTGATGAACTCTTATGCTAAATGTGTAATTTCCCTTTAATTTCTCAGGTTTCATTATAAAATGTTACTTCTGTCACTTATTGACAATAATAAGATTTGTGAGGAATGTCCTACAAACTACTTAAGTAATGCTTTTGTGATTTTTATCATTTTGTTCAATATTCAACTCAAAAGTCAGAAACATGGATTTCATGCAGATCAACACAAGAGAAATTACTGTCTAAGTAGAAGTAAATAACAAATTTACATTAATATCTTTTACTGCAGAAAAAATAAAACAGATATTGCCTTATCCAGTTTAGCATAAAACTTTATTGAGGTATGAACAGGAATTTGCTGTAAAAGGTAAAGGAATTTTGGCAGAACTGTCATTTTGATGAGGTTCACCCTAACGACAAACGATAGAGGCAAGGTAGACCATCTTTTAAAGTTCTTCTCAACTCTGCCAAGCAATGGGACATCATTTTTATTGAAAGTGTCTGTTAGATACCTTGTTATATGGATTCCCCAATATTTAAAACAGTTATCCACTCTTTTAAAGGGAACTCTGTTGTCTGGCAAGTCCCCAACTAAGTTATTAATTGCAAATAACTCACTCTTTCCGAAGTTGAGTTTCTAGTCAGAGAGTTGGCCAAATTGCTTCAGGATGTCCGAAACTATCGGGAGAGATGTGGATGGATTTGATACATAGAGAAGTAAATCATCTGCGTACAGTGACAGCTTGTTTAGTGATCCTTGGCGGGAGACGCCCTCAAATCCATTCTCGGATCTCAGCTAGATGGCCAGGGGCTCAATGGCTATGGAAAACAATAAAGGGGATAGTGGACACCCTTGCCTTGTGCCGCGGTGGAGCCGGAAGGGGGGGGTAATACTGTATTGTTTGTTTGCACAGAAGCTACTGGTGTGGAGTATAGTATTGACATACACCAAACACCAAACACATAACACATACACATATTGACATACACCAAACACATAATACATACTCATATTGATATACCACATATATTCCTTAAACCATACTCATAGTCAACACTTTATATCACACATCCCAGCTCCCTGATTCAGTTCGCACAGAGACAGTGAGTAGACCTTGGGCCACAATCTCTCCCCCAGACAGCACACTAACGCAGCTGCACTGATACAGCAACATTATCACCTCTGGTGTGCACGTACGACATCGTCATCATGCGATATTCCAAGAGGATATAATCTATGTGCGCACTCTGTTTAAGCGTCTTTCTTCCTGTGCAGCCTCCTGCGTAGAACTAGAGACCCATGCATGTTCAGTTGCTGGACACCGCGTTTTCCTGACCTGTGACCTCTGAATAAACTTGCTTAACTTCAACTTGAGAACGACGACTCCTCTCCTTTGATTTCCACCCGCAACAAATGGTAGCAGAGGATGGTTTTAGACGATTGAAAGAGCGGAGTGGAAAAACAACCAGTCGGGGAGGAGGTCGTCTCTCGGACGGGAAAGAACCGCCCTGCGTGGCTTGTCTCTCCTCGGGAACCTGATCAAACAGCTGTACTACTAAAAAAGGTAAGCAGAGCCTATTTAATTGAAATCTGCATATTGTCGTGATAGGAAATAAAACTAAATTTTTGATCAGTAGTACTGAGGGTGAGTACAAGTTGCCTATGCTAAATTTAGAATAGTAATTGCAAAGGTCTGAAAACGCTGTGTATTTAGCAATTGTGTTTTTCTATATTTAATAAAGAGATACCGGCCGAGAGAAAGAGATACCGGCAGCTTACACTGTAAAATATGACTAAATGAGTTGGTGTAAGAGTAGCCGAGAGAAAGAGATACCGGCAGCTTACACTGTAAAATATGACTAAATGAGTTGGTGTAAGAGTAGCCGAGAGAAAGAGATACCGGCAGCTTACACTGTAAAATATGTCTAAATGAGTTGGTGTAAGAGTAGCTGAGAAGAAAAAAAAAGGAGTTAAAATTCAGCCAGACCCATGTTGTAAAATAGCTCCACGACGGTGGTTGATGTGGGGGTTGGCGTGACGACACACACTGTAAAACAAAGCACCTTAACGGGTTTGTGTGTGGGACTATCGCTACGGATTTAACTCACAGGCCCTCCAAATCTCGCAAAAAAGGGAATGGAAGGGCCTAACAATTGGACTATCAAATTATAATTAGAAAAGTGACTGTGGGGGAGACTTCTGAGGAGCAGCCCTTTTGCGGTCTCTGCCCGTGTGTTAGCATTCCTACACACTGATAGCAAAGCGCACACACATCCCCTCTCACTGACGGAGCAACACACACACAATTTCATAGACTGACTGAGAAAAAAAAAAAAATGGAGGATTTTGGGGAATATGTGACCGTACAAGTGAGAAATATGACCGCTCCTAAGGAGTGGAAGAGTAGGGAGGAAGTGTGGAGCAAGATTTTGATCGGGTGGCGGAATAAAGGGTGGATATTGCCAGGGAACATAGCCCCAACCCGGAAGGTGATTGGAAGTATGAGAGCCGCACTGCTCTTAGCAGTGGATGAGGCGGAATCAGCAGAGAAAAGCAGCTAAATGCACTCTGTTCACCAACCACCATGTTAAAACTAAAATGGCTAAATTGGAATTGGAGATAGGCTCACAGGCTCTGGATGTTTGCTTGCGGGTTGTGTTCGGTATGCCGAAATTCGGAGAAGGGACTGATGGCTTGGGAGTGAATGTCAAAACTCCCAGTGGGGACAAGGAGCAACTGCAGGAAACAGCCAACACCCTTGCAGTGCCAACCCCGGCCGCTGTGCCATCCCTATATCCCCAAATGCCCCCTCCTTACGGTGTCAACACAGGTGTAATACCTCTGTCTCCCCAGAAGAGGGAGACAAAGAGGGCTCCAACTGAACTTCCACCAAGTGCCTACACGATGGCGCCAGTGCGCGTAGTAGAGGGAGGAGTGCTTCATGGAGTCATGCAATTGACAGGAGGACAACTTACGGTGAAAGATGATTCACTTTCGGAGGCAACACAGATCCTTACAGGAACAGTAGAAACAGTTCAAGGTGAAATCAGACTGCTGAGAGAGGAAATGGCTGCACTGACTGCAGCGGGGACAACTGAAGGAGACCAAGATGGAGGGCACGAGGGTCACAGAAGCAGAAGAGAGACACCATCGTGCTCCGCCAGTGGATCGGTGAAAATGCATCGCTCACCGTCACCAGATGGGGCTAAAGGAGGGCCGGCCTCTGCCCACGCATTTGAAGGGAGGATCAGAGAGAGGAGGTCCAGCCTTGGAGACCACACTCCATGGGGAAAGGGGTACACCTGGACAAGGTCAAAACAAAATCCCTCCATGACACGCACCCTGCTGCCCTCAGAACGATGGGACCTGTCTAGCCCACTTAAAAAGGGGGCGCCGGTTCTCCATCACTCAGATGACGAGTGGGAGAAAGAAACACAAGATTGGGACAAGCACCAGTATAGGTCGGGCCACTCAGAAGAGGAAGGCGAAAAGGGGGAGGAAAAAGAGGGAGTCCACGCAATTAACGGCATCTTACATGGCAGTGCCACACCTATGAGGACGAGAGGGCATCATGAAAGGATGAAGGAGGCCCAGAAGAGGGAAGAAGCAAGACAGGAGGAGAGGCCTGCATACTCGCTCCCCTTAAGACAGGCACCTGGACAGTCACCTGGCATGTGTGATTTCCACCCATGGGGATTTGCTGATATGACGGGCCTAATTGAAGGATTGCCCCCTCTCACGTCAGGAGCCACTCCCTGGATTGAGGGGTTTGAAACCCTCACCATGGGGAACAATCTGGCCGCTGGGGACCTCCGCCCGGTATTAGCTCGCTGCACAGATCGACATCGTGCGGCTAAGCTGCTCCAGGAAGGAGGAATCACTGCATTGGTCCCCAACCATGCATCCTTCAACCCCTACCGGAACCCCCTGTGGACCGCCTTAAGGCGTAAGTACCCAACCCCACTAAACAAAGGTGCTCTAAAAGCCTGTAAGTGGGATGGGAAGATGTCCCCTGCAGAGTTCATTAGACAAACACAGGCGGCCTGGAGGAAGGCCCACCTTGGACCCCATGACTCCTCCGACCTTACCATCTCCATGTGGAGAACAGCCACCATTCAAGGACTTCCACCATCAGTTCAGACTAAGCTGGAGGATTGCGTGGGCCTGGACGAAATGGCTGGAACCGAGTGGCAGGCTCAAGTCACTCACCACATGAACAAGCACACTGAAGCCCAAGACAAATATGGTGATGAGATGAAAGTGCTGCAGAGAAGGCTCATGGTGGCTCAGGTCTCCGAACATGAAGGCACCAAGGCTGAGAGGAAAACAGCAGCAGCTGCCAAAATAGTGAAACCTCCCACGGCTGAAGAAGTAGCGGACCTGGTGGTTAAGCAGATGACAGCGATACAGCCTCTCCCTACGCCTCAGCCCCTGATGCAGGTTCCTCCCCTCTGCTATGGCCCACAACAACAGCAGCAGTATGGCCAGTATCAGCAACCACAAGGCCCGTATCAGCACCAACCCCAAGGAGGAAGAGGAGGTTGGGCACCAGGAGGAAGAGGAGGTTGGGCACCAAGAGGCAGAGGACGTGGCACAGGAAACACCACGTATTTCTGCTATAACTGTGGAGGACCAGGGCATATAGCCAGAAACTGCAGGCTGGAACCCCAGCAAAAGGGGCCCCCACGTGGTCAAGGCTGTGACCAACCCAGAGAACCACCTTACCAACCACCCCCTCAGAAACAAGCCAACATGCCTTACCCAGTCCCATATGATGTGGACCCAGCCACCCAGACCCCCCTGAGGGAGTGGAGGAACGAATGAGGATGCCCGCCACCAGAAGGGGGACTGATGCGACACTTTGGACTCAACACCGAACCACTTGTGTCATGTGACATCGATGGTGTCCCTCATCTCATGCTGGCAGACACTGGAGCAACATACTCCTGTCTGCGAACCACACAGCCACTTTCAGAAAACTCCACTATGGTGGTGGGAGTTACGGGGTCCCCAATTAGACAGTCCTTCACCCAACCCCTCCGTGTGACGCTGGGAAGCCACACAGTTTCTCATGCATTCCTCTCTGCCCCAACATGCCCAGCCAACTTATTAGGACGTGACTTGATGTGCAAACTCAAGTTGAAGATTTATCTCGATGAAAAGGGGGTCCAAATCTCCTCTGAAGTCCCAGAAACCACAAGACAGCATCCAATTCGTATCCTATTCACTGGAGAAACACCCCAACCGCAGGATCAAGAAGTGTTTTGGCTCAGATTGATGCCCACTGGCCCCTCAACACCACGCATCCAGTTCCTGTTCAATACATACAAACCTAAAATCTATGCCTTACACCCATACAAAACTCCCCTCTCACACATACACTGCACTCTTAATGTCACCTCGAACCCTGATGAACAATATGAGGAAGACTGGGACGAAAACATGGCTCATCTACAACCCAAGATCACATGTTCAAGTATAGTGTGTGGCAAGGAAGGAGTCGCTGCAGAGGTTAAACTGGATGACTTTGCTGAAGAATGGTACCAGCTCACAGAATCTGCTCCACATGTTACACTAACTGTGGGATTTGGCTATGAAGCTCGCAGTCTAGGCCCCATGATGAAGAGAGCACAAGGTTTGACCTGGATTGCCACTACAGACCCAGAAGTTCTCAAGGCCGCCACTGAAGACATGTGGAAGTTCAACATCCCTGCCACCATGGAAACCACACTCCCAGAACACCTGCCCATACCAAGACATCACGGTTTGTCCTGCACCGATCACCCAGACACAACTCGGATGCTCAGCGCTGTCCCCACCAGGATTTGGACCACTTCTGCTTATGATGTGGGAAGACTCCACACCGAGCCCATCATGGTCAGACTCTGTAACCCCCATGACCCACCGCTGCACAGACCCCAATACAGACTCAAACCTGACCAATTGGAAGGAATCGCCTCCACAATCCAAGGGCTCCTGGAAACTGGAGTGATCTACCCCACCTCTTCTCCCTACAACACCCCCATCTTGCCAGTACCTAAAGCTGGAGGGAAAGGCTGGAGGATGGTGCAAGACTTCAGACCAATCAATCAGATAACGATACCAGATGTGCACCCAGTTCCCGACCCACATGTCTCGCTCAACAACCTGGACCCAAGTCTCACCTACTTCACAGTAATAGATCTGGCAAATGCCTTCTTCAGCATTCCAGTACACCCGACCTGCCAACAGTTCTTCGCATTCACGTACAACAACCAACAGTACACTTACAGCTGCCTGCCACAAGGCTACAGATGTTCCCCTGGCCTTTTCAACAAGGCGCTGAAAAATCACCTGCAACAGCTTGAGCTCCCAGAAGGAGTAGTGCTGATCCAGTATGTAGATGACTTGCTGTTGGCCGCCACATCGGCCACAATCTGTCTAGATGCCACCCATGCTCTTCTCACCCTGCTGGCCGAGAAAGGCTACAAGGTAAAGAAGGAGAAAGTGCAGTGCACAAGACGAGAAGTGACGTTTCTGGGAAGACAGATCTCAAAAGAAGGACTTGGAGTGTCCACTGCCCACAGACAGACTATACTGCACCATCCTAAGCCAATGATTGTTTCTCAAATGTTGTCCTTCCTTGGACTCACAGGATACAGCAGGACTCACATACCAGACTACACGGGACTCACTGCCCCTCTCAGGGATTTGCTGAGGGAAGCAGGAAACAGAAACCTCACAGCCCCACTAGTATGGAACATAGAGGCAGACACAGCATTCTCAAACCTCAAACAGGCCATGGCCCAGGCTGCTGCTCTGGCCACACCAGACTACACCAAGCCATTTCATCTTGATGTTTCAGAGATGGGTGGTGTTGTGAATGCAGTATTATTCCAAAGGCGTTCAACAGACCGATGTGTCCTCATCTACCATTCCTCCAAACTCGACACGGTCGAGACAGGACAAAGTTTGTGTGCCCGATACGTTGCAGCTGTAGCGAAAGCCATTGACAAAACCAGCCATGTCGTCATGGGACATCCAACTCAGATTCACACCCCGCATGGAGTTGCAGCTTTCCTCCAGAGCAAAGAGTTCACCTTCAGTGCAGCCCGGAAGACTAAACTTCAGGTCCAGTGCACTCAGTCACACATAACCTTTGTTCCAAGCATCAACAACATGGCCTCCAACATTGCCAGTGGGACACCCCATGTGTGTGGAGAACTTGCGATCAAGGAAAACAAGCTCAGACCAGACCTGAGTGCAGATCCCATTCTGAATGCTGATGCCTGGCTGTACACGGACGGTTGCTGCTACAAAGGAGAAGATGGCAATGTGGCTGTCTATGCTGTAGTGCAGCAACACCCAGATGGAAGTCACACCACCTTGGAAGCTGCAATCATTCCCCAGCCAGCTTCAGCTCAGTTAGCTGAAGTCACAGCCCTCACAAGAGCCCTAGAGTTGGGACAAGGACAAATTGTAAATGTCTACACTGACTCTGCATACGCACATGGTGCAGTTCAGCTTGATGGCCCGTCATGGATGAGACGAGGCTTCCTGACCACCGGTGATCAACCGATCAGACATCAAGTTCCAATGAGACGCCTCCTGAGTGCAGTTCTGTTGCCCAGACGCCTGGCTGTCATGAAGTGCAAAGGACACGACACCAACCAAACCAGAATCAGTGCTGGAAATAATGCAGCTGACCAAGCTGCCAAGGAGGCAGGAGGTTACACGCCGCCTCAGATGGTCATGGCCTCCCCCAGCCCAGCTCAGTTCCCTGAACTCACTGAAGACACGCTCATCCAAATTCAGGAAAAAGCTGGACCGTATGAATGGTCCACATGGAGACAAAAGGGCGCCTTGAAGTCTAAAGAAGGCCTCTGGAGGTCCCATGATGGACGCATAGTTGCCTCGGCAGAACTTTGTGCCATGTTGCTCAAGGAAGCACATGGCCTCACCCATGAAGGGAAACTCAGAACCTTCCAGAGAATTTCAGCCCTATAGTGGCATCCAAATCTCGAGAGCATCTCCAATTTATTTTGTGACGAATGTTCCATTTGTGGGAACCCCAATCCTAGAAGACCTTTCCAAACGCCCATAGGTTCATATCCCGTTCCTGCCGTCTGTTTCCAAGACATCAGTACAGATATGGGTGCAGACATGAGAGTGCAGGGAATGAGATACATGTTGGTAATGGTATGTAGGTTTTCTAGAAGGGTTGAAGCCATCCTCCCCAGACGGGAGGATGCAAAGTCAGTGATCAAGTGGCAGCAGAAGGACTTGATCCCCCGTTACGGGGTTCCACGGTTCATCCGCTCAGACAATGGCACACACTTTAACAACACACACCTAAGAGAGGTAGAGGCTGCCTTGGGCATTCACCACAAGTTTGGCTCAGTGTATCATCCACAGTCACAAGGCCTTGTAGAAAGAGCCGATCAAACGTTGAAAGCCAAAATTGCGAAGGTTTGTGCAGACACTAAAATGACATGGGTTGAAGCCCTGCCATTGGTGTTGATGACAATGAGGTCGTCCCCAGGCGGTAAGACACACCTGTCGCCACATGAACTGTTGACAGGCAGAGTTATGCCTGGTCCACCCAGGGATGGAGGTCACGTGCCACCCCTGGATGTACATTGAAATGTCAAGTTATATGAAGGTTTTAACTGCTGTTACTGTAGCTCTCTCCAATCAGGTCTCCAGGGCCCTGGCGACTGATCCGGAGGAAGCTGCAGGACCAAAGGTAAAAGTCGGTGACTGGGTAAGAGTTAAGGTTCACAAAAGAAAGTGGCCAGAACCCAGGTGGACTGGACCGTACGAGGTGAAGGAAATTACTTCACACTCGGCCCAGGTCAAAGGTAAATCAGGCGCTCCTTGGCACCACCTGACACATTGTACCCCAGCACCTTCAACTTCCCGCCCATTGGCTGAAATAAGAACTAATTTGAAAAATGGAGAGGGTATAAGTTGTGCCTGGAGCACAGGATGCACAGGATGAAAAGGGGGAGGGCCAGAAGCCTTACAGCTTACCACTGGCGTTAAACATCACAAAGAGACATGGTTGTATGATTGTATGTCTGTTTGTTTTTATTTTTGCTTCATTCAGAAGTAAAGAATTCCCAAAGAAATTGTTAAAATTACACTGTTTGGTAGCAATTTGTTGTTTCAGATTTTTCAAATATATCCAATCCATTAGAGGAAAGGAGAAACGGTTTAGGCCTCCAAATTTCTACATAAAATCAGATCATTTAATATCTTATTTTATTTTAACCTGACACAGCAGGGCTAATAGTAAAGACCATTTTAATACTCCACAAGTTACTAATTTGATTCGTAATATAAATTCAAGGATGAGTGATTCACTACATCACATTAAGGTGTCCTTTTAAAGCCCATCTCTAAGTACAGTTTATGTGCAAAGTTTTTCCTTCTCTTTCTCTGTTTGTATTATATTTAAGCCACTTACACCCATACAAAAGTTTCATCCGCGACTGTGGCCTTGTGAGAATGAGATAACAATGTTTTTTGTTTTTAGTCTGGTGAAGTTGCTGCTCCGATGAAATGAGCCCAGTGAAAGTTCAATAACAGCTGATCTGTTCTGCAATGCTCAGGTTTGATGAGAAGGGAAATCCAGCTCTTCTCTTTGGTTGTTGAAAAGCTGTTTTATTGACTTTTATTAATTTTGTTTTGCTGGCTGTGATTCTTTTAATCACAGCTATGTTTTGGCATTAAGTGCTCCAGTTCCCCAAGCAAGCACACAGAACTTGGGAGACACAATACTGATACAGCCTGAAGTGCTAGCAACCTCTCAGAGCTACACCACACCCCCTCTCACACACTGATAAAGATCCTCTCGGCGGGACCTGCGAACCGACACCGGAGTTTTATTTTTCCTTATGTTTTCTATTTTCCTATTCATTTTTGAGCATTTAACAGAGTCCACAGTGTCAGAGGTTGATTTTGCTTTTTGTGTTACATTTTCTCTCTAAATCCACAGTATCATGCATGTGTTTTAATTAAATAAGATATGATTGCTGTGATTCCTTTAAATCACAGCTATGTTTAGACAATTATTTATCTATAATTGTCAGTTTTGAATTTTTGATTGATTGCTGTGATTCTTTTAATCACAGCTATGTTTAGACAATTCTATATCTATAATTGTCAGTTTTGAATTTTTGATTGATTGCTGTGATTCTTTTAATCACAGCTAGGTTTTGACAATTTTATAAATACAATTGTTAGTTTAATCATTTTTGGTTTTAGTGGCTGTGATTCTTATATCACAGCTATAGGTTGACGTTTCATTTTTTTTTTTTTTTTTTTGTATAATTCCCCTTTTTCCTGCCCTTTGCCTTCCCTGTGATGTCCACACCTATCAGGTGTGGAAAGGGGGATTTATTGACATACACCAAACACCAAACACATAACACATACACATATTGACATACACCAAACACATAATACATACTCATATTGATATACCACATATATTCCTTAAACCATACTCATAGTCAACACTTTATATCACACATCCCAGCTCCCTGATTCAGTTCGCACAGAGACAGTGAGTAGACCTTGGGCCACAATCTCTCCCCCAGACAGCACACTAACGCAGCTGCACTGATACAGCAACATTATCACCTCTGGTGTGCACGTACGACATCGTCATCATGCGATATTCCAAGAGGATATAATCTATGTGCGCACTCTGTTTAAGCGTCTTTCTTCCTGTGCAGCCTCCTGCGTAGAACTAGAGACCCATGCATGTTCAGTTGCTGGACACCGCGTTTTCCTGACCTGTGACCTCTGAATAAACTTGCTTAACTTCAACTTGAGAACGACGACTCCTCTCCTTTGATTTCCACCCGCAACAATAGCAATTTCCCCCATGAAATAAAACCTGAACCAAGACCAAATTTCTCCATCAACTCAAATAGAAAGTCCAACTCCAACATATCAAAAGCTTGTTCAGCGTCCAGCGACACCACTACCTCTGAGGTGCTGGAACTGGGCATGCTCAGTATGTTGAACAGTCTTCTGGTGTTGTGGAATGGGTGCCTCCCCAGCGTGAAGCCAGTTTGGTCTGATGAGATGATCTGTGGAAGAACCCCCTGAAGATGGAGGGCTAAAATCTTAGCAAGAATTTTGAAATCCACATTCAACAGAGATATAGGTCTAAAACTACTACAAAGTAAAGGATCTTTATCTTTTTTTAAGAGAAGAGTAATTGTGGTATTAGTCAGGGTTGGAGGAAGCCGGCCAAGAGACAGGGCCTCATTATACACATCGCACAAGACTGTGGAGACAAGTGGAGCGAATTTCTTCTAAAATTCTAACGTAAATCCAACCGGGCCCGGCGACTAGCCACTCTGTAAAGTACTAATAGCAGTCATGATCTCAGCTGATGAAACCGGATTGGACAAATTCTCCACCAGCTCCTCGTCCACTCTAGGAAACTCAATGTACATTTGACATTTTTCTGAGGTGCGTTGTGTAGGAAATTATGTGGCCTCTCAAGTATTCCTTAAAGCTTCCCACAAAGTTCCTTTTGATACTTCTGGTGTTTTATTTCTTTCAAAAAATAGTTGTATATTGGATCTTAGGAAGTCTACAAAGGGGTCACTAGATAATAAATTATGAATTAAAACGCCATGGTATTAAGATGCGGCTGTAATTGGGAAACTGTATGTCTAGTGATGTGGGAGCATGGTCTGAGATAAAAATACTGTGGTACTCGCATGAGTGTATATTAGAAATAAGTCTGTTGTCTAAGAGAAAAAAGGAAATGTTTATTCTTGTTTCAAAAGTAGCACAATACAGCATTGGACTCTCATAATGAGTTGAAGAAAAGAGATGAAAACATTCAGATTGTCTATCGATTCTACATATTTTATATAGACTGTTTAAAATATATTAATAATATATTATTATATCATATATATAGCTCTTATATGATAAATATATTCCTGAGACATATTCCACCAATTGTGCAAGTTGTCCCACTTAAAACGATGAGAGATGCCTGTAATTTTCATCATAGGTACACTTCAACTATGAGAGACAGAATTGGGGGAAAGAGTCCAGGAAATCACATTGTAGGATTTTGAATGACTTAATTGGTAAATTCCTCGGTGAATTAAGTATTTGGTCACCTACAAACAAGCAAGATTTCTGACTCTCACAGACCTGTAACTTCTTCTTTAAGAGGCTCCTCTGTCCTCAACTCGTTACCTGTATTAATGGCACCTGTTTGAACTCGTTATCAGTATAAAAGACACCTGTCCAGAACATCAAACAGTCACACTCCAAACTCCACTATGGCCAAGACCGAAGAGCTGTCAAAGGACACCAAAAACAATATTGTAGACCTGCACCAGGCTGGGAAGACTGGATCTGTAATAGGTAAGCAGCTTGGTGTGAAGGAATCAACTGTGGGAGCAATTATTAGAAAATGGAAGACATACAGGACCACTGATAATCTCCTTTGATCTGGGGCTCCACGCAAGATCTCAAAATGATCACAAGAACGGTGAACAAAAATCCCAGAACCACACGGTGGAACCTAGTGAATGACCTGCAGAGAGTTGGGACCAAAGTAACAAAGGCTTCCATCAGTAAAACACTACACCGCAAGGGACTAAAATCCTGCAGTGCCAGACGTGTCCCCCTGCTTAAGCCAGTACATGTCCAGGCCCGTCCAAAGTTTGCTAGAGAGCATTTGGATGATCCAGAAGAGGATTGGGAGAATGTCAAATGAAACCAAAATATAACTTTTTGGTAAAAACTCAACTTGTCGTGTTTGGAGGAGAAAGGATACAGAGTTGCATCCAAAGAACACAATACCTACTATGAAGCATGGGGGTGGAAACATCATGCTTTGGGGCTGTTTTTCTGCAAGGGGACCAGGACGACTGATCCATGTAAAGGAAAGAATGAATGGGGCCATGTATCGTGAGATTTTGAGTGAAAACCTCTGTGATGGGACATTTTGTATTTAGATAAGTTTGATGAAAGATTGACAAATGTATATATATAGAATGTAATATCCTAAGATAAGTTAGACTGGTGAAATCCTTTGCTGATGTGTATTGGCTGGACACTCCTGGTCCTGCTGCTGAAACAAAAGGGTTTTCACAGCAGGGGCTATCTTACTGTCTGCAACAGAGTGACCATAGGTGTTAACGGCGCAGACGAGAGGGTCTGAGAGAAAGACGGGTCTGAGAAACAGGTTTCTTCTTGAGACTCAGCAGAGGCCTGATCTCAATGTGTAGTGAGACTTCGGAGTGGTCCTCATTCAGATTGAAGGTGACCAAACCTAAGCCTGAAGACAACACGCAGAGAGCTGATTGGATAAATATTCTACCTCTGTGAAAGGAGGGGCTTATTTAGTATAAATTAAATGTGATTCCATTGTTCAGAGCCATTGACTCGAAGTCTGAAAGTGACAAGAGTGCTCTGGCCCCTAGCCGCAGCTAGGTTGAATTGTATGAACCAGAAGATAATTGTTTTTCGTGTTATGTATTAAAAATCCCAATGCAACCTCCTTCCATCAGCAAGGGCATTGAAGATGAAACGTGGCTGGGTCTTTCAGCATGACAATGATCCCAAACACACCGCCCGGGCAACGAAGGAGTGGCTTCGTAAGAAGCATTTCAAGGTCCTGGAGTGGCCTAGCCAGTCTCCAGATCTCAACCCCATAGAAAATCTGTGGAGGGAGTTGAAAGTCTGTGTTGCCCAGCGACAGCCCCAAAACATCACTGCCCTAGAGGAGATCTGCATGGAGGAATGGGCCAAAATATCAGCAACAGTGTGTGAAAAGCTTGTGAAGACTTACAGAAAACGTTTGACCTCTGTCATTGCCAACAAAGGGTATACAACAAAGTATTGAGATGAAATTTTGTTATTGACCAATACAACAAAATATTACAAATATAACAAGAGTTACTTATTTTCCACCATAATTTGAAAATAAATTCTTTAAAAATCAGACCGTGATTTTAAGGATTTTTTTCTCATTTTGTCTCTCATAGTTGAGGTATACCTATGATGAAAATTACAGGCCACTCATCTTTTTAAGTGGGAGAAATTGCACAATTGGTGGCTGACTAAATTCTTTTTTGCCCCAATATATATGTATGTACACCCTTTACATCATCAAATCGCATCCAACTGTCTATATCTCTATATTAACTGTGTGTATATATATACAGCTTTAAATGCAGTCTGTGGAGTATCTATATCTATATATATATAGATATAGATACTCCACAGACTGCATTTAAATCTATATTGACCTTATATATTAATCTGACTGTCAATATATCTTCAAATAGACAGTCTATCTAACCAAGGTCTCTTTAGGCCTCATGATGCATTTTGCAGCTATTTTTATTCACATGGTTCTATCTTTATTAGCAGATGTAGTTTGCTCATTTTTAAAAGAATTGACATGTTAAACTTGCTTTTATTTACAAAGTAATCGAATGAGCCTGATACTCGTAATCTTCACTGTCACATTTAGTTTGATTGATACTCAGAGTATTTTCTCAGAGGGTGAGAATACTTAAATAAAACAGAGGCCTGGGGTCACTGAGGTCAGATGACTCGTACTTACTTACTTCTTTCCCTAATATCAGAGCTGCATGAAATGACTGATGTACAAGGTGATGAAAAGGTTGAACAAGGACAGAAAACATAATCAGCATCACAACATGATGGAGTAATTGATGATGATGAACTGCCAGCAGAGGGCAGTGTGCATCTACTCATAGACATGAAGGGAAATTCCTGAGGGAGAGAGTTACTCCCAGAGCAGCTTCCTGGCTTCAGTGTTCAGTCGCAGTTGGATTTAGTTGAGGAAACAAAATCACGTGGTTAGATGTTGATACATTTCTTGGTTTGCGATGAAATAGTCCATTAACAACAATCACATTCAAACTGTTTTCTGAACGTTTCAAAGTCAGACACGGAAGTGAAAGTTCCTTCATGTGATGTCCACATGTTCTCACTCAGCGTCACCTCTTCCTCTCAGTTTCATAAAGACAGGTGCACTCAAATGTATTTTGCATGAATTTATGCATCGCTGCTCCTCAGACTTAAAGTCACAGAGTCTGAACGTAAGATAAGCCTGAGGTGGTGGTGGGGGGGGGAGGCGTTGATCATAAACTTAATTAATTCATTATCATTAACATGGATGCACAGGTCTGCACTTTTATAATTTTGATGATAAAATATTTGTTAACATTTTGGTTACTTCTGAACATTAAGAGACAACAAGTTAATTCAACTTTGTCATGAATTTAAATTTCGAAAAGAAGTTTGACATAATTTGAAGGCTGTTAAATAAACAGGATGCTTCAAAAGAGTTTTTAAAATAGTTTTTTGTACATCTACTCAATCTGTAATTCAAGGGGAATGAAATAAACATATTTGCATCAATGAAAGTGACACAATTTGAATCCAGATGATGACGACCCTCAATTCTGCTTCTTCATATTTAGTGTAAATCCAAACAGCAACGCTCCTGAGTTTGTGTCCCACGTCACCTTCAGTCCGCTCAGAGCAGAGGAATCATTTCCATAGAGAGGAGGCTTTGCATCGTCAGCTGATCCTCCACTGAACTGAGAAGCTTTATAGTCCTGTGACTCCAACTCTGCAGGACTCAGACCCGTCAGTCGACCACAACCACCATGACTCTCATCACCCTCCTCATCTGGACGCTGGCCTGCTGCAGCTTCACAGGTTCAGTCACTCAGCAACATTTCAGACGTGATGCGCTGCCTGTTCTCTCTCTTCACCTCCGCTGATTAATGTATGATTTGTGTTTGTGTGCAGGATGCAGCGGCCAGGTGACTGTGACTCAGCCTCCAGTCGTGACATTTACTCCAGGATCCACTGTCACCCTGACCTGTAATACCAACCCCGGTATTTATAGTGATGATATGTCCTGGTACCAGCAGAAACCTGGACAAACTCCGAAGCTTCTTATATACGATATATCAACTCTGTATTCAGGAACTCCCTCTCGATTCAGTGGCACTGGCAGTAACTCTGGTTCTAGCTTCACCTTAACCATCAGAGGTGTTCAGGCTGAAGATGTTGGAGATTATTACTGTCAGAGCGTCCATTATTTAAACGGAGCATATGTGTCCACACAGTGATTTAGAGCCGTACAAAAACCTCCCTCCGTTTGACTGAAGTGAAACTGGTCTGCTGCAGCTGCACAGAGAATAACTGGTCCAGTGAACACAACACAAGTCTTCAAGCAGAGCGACATGCAGATAAACACAACTGAAACAAACTCACAGTTTTAAATGTTCAGAAATCTCCAAACAAAGCCCCATGAAACCAACTTTTAGTTAAAACCTAAAACGGCTAAATGTCTGTGTCAGATGAGGAGGGGGTGGGATGGGCTGACTTAAACTTTATTACTTCACTATCATTAACGTGGATGCACATGTTTTATTTTGACTATATAATATTTGTTTGAAGATTGTAGTGATGTGGTTCATGTGTTTCTTTGTAGGGGGGTGTTTCGGTCAATGTAGGCTACCCAGGTCCCTTTTGCCTGAGGCCCCTAAAGTCCCTTGAAACGCCCCTGGAGTCCCACAAATTAGTTTTCATGGTGATTCTCTGGCGGAGCAGTGAACGCTGCGTTGACCGGCCGAGTTGCACGTGTTGTAAACGGAGCTGTATCGTAAAAAACCTGCCTCAACTAGTTGCTCTACAGAATGAGTTCTAACAGAAAACTACAATAAACACAGAGAATATATACAATGTATTATAAAACACATTGAGCTCATACAACCAGCAAATCCTGCAAGTTTAAAACCAGAGTTATCAGAAACAATTGTGGTTATTTATTGATTTCATTTTATGAGTAAAACTTTTTCTTCCGTTACTTATTGACATTAATATGAATTGTGAGGAAAGTCCTACAAGCTACTAATGTGATACTTTTGTGATTTTCATCATTTTGTTCAATGTTCAATTCAGAAGTCAAAAACATGGTTTTCATGCAGATGTCAATGTAAAACACAGATTTACATTAATATATTTTGCTGCGGTAAAAATAAAAGAGAAGCAGATGTTGGTGTTTATATATTTTAGTAAAGTAAAGTAAAAATAGAAAAGTGAATACAAATGACATGAGAACATGAAATATTTATTCTTGTTTCAAAAGTAGCACAATCCAGCATTGGACTGTCATAATGAGTTGAAGAAAAGACATGAAGACATGCAGATGGTCTAGAGATTCTATATGTTTTATACAGACTGTCATCCACTTTATATAGACTGTTTATAAATATATTAATGATATATTATTATATTATATATATAGCTATTATATGATACATATATTCCTGAGACAGTCAATAGATTGTATTTATATCTACATTGACCTTATATATCATCTCTATATATTAATCAGACTGTCTACATGGCCTTGCATAAGTATTCGTCCCCCTTGGAATTTTTCCATTTTGTACTGTGACAAACTGGAATTCAAATAGACTTAAACAGACTTTTTACCATTTGATCAACACAATGTGCATAGTACTTTGAAGGTGCAAAACACGTTTAAATGTGACACAAACAATAATGAGAAAGAAAAAGTGGAAAAGTATTCACCCCCCTTCTTCTTGGCAGAAAAGCTGAAGCTCATCAGATTGGATGGAGACCGTCTGTGAACCGCAATCTTCAAGTCTTGCCATAGATTCTCTATTGGATTGAGGTCTGGGCTTTGACTGGGCCATTTTAAGACATTAACATTCTTTAATCCAAACCATTCCTTTGTAGCTCTGGCTGTATGTTTAGGGTCATTGTCCTGCTGGAAGATGAACCTCCGCCCCAGTCTCAAGTCTTTTGCAGACTGCATCAGATTTTCTTCAAGGATTGCCCTGTATTTAGCTCCATGCATCTTTTCCTCAATTCTGACCAGTTACCCTGTACCTGCTGAAGAGAAGCATCCCCACAGCATGATGCTACCACCACCATGTTTCACTGTTGGGATGGTGTGCTCAAGGTGATGGGCAGTGTTGGGTTTCCGCCACACAAAGCGTTTTATATTGAGGCAAAAAAGTTAAATTTTGGTCTCATCTGACCAGAGCACCTTCTTCCACATGTTGGCTGTGTCTCCCACATGGCTTGTGGCAAACTCCAAACGGGATTTTTTATGGATCCCTTTCAACAACGCCTTTCTTCATGCCACTCTTCCATAAAGGCCAGATTTGTGGAGTACACGACTAATAGAGATGTTCAAAGCTTGGGATTTTTCTTTTTAAACCTAACCCAGCTTCATACTTCTCCACAACTTTATCCCTGACCTGTTTGGCGAGCTCCTTGGTCTTCATGAAGCTATTTGTTCAGGAATGATCTCTGACAAACTCGGAGTCCTTCACAGAACAGATGTATTCATACTGAGATTAAATTGCAGACAAGTGGACCCTATCTACTAATTATGTGACTTGCAAATGTGGCTTGTGAAGTCAATTGTTCACACCAGATCTTTGTTAGGGGTCACACAGTAAAAGGGGTGAATACATATGCACTCAACACTTTTCAGATTTTTATTTGTAAATAATTTTGAAATCCATGTGATATTTCCCTCCACTTCCAAATGATGGACTATTTTGTGATTGAGCCATTACATAACATCACAATGAAATAAATAATAATCTGTGGTTATACCATGACAAGATGTAAAAAAAAGTCCAAGAGGGGTGAATACTTATGCAGGGCACTGTATATCTTCATCTAAACAGTCTATCTAACTAAGGTCTCTTTAGGCCTCATGATGCATTTTGCAGCTCTTTTTATTCACATGGTTTTATCTTTATTAGCAGATGCAGTTTGCTCAGTTTTAATGGAATTGAAATGTTGAACATTTTTCATTTTTTTTAACAAAGTATTCGAATAAGCCTGATACTGGAAAACTTCAGTCACATTCTGATTGATACTCAGAGTATTTTCTCAGAGGGTGAGAATACCTAAATAAAACAGAGGCCTGGGGTCACTGAGGTCAGATGACGCTTACTTACTAACTTCTTTCCCTAATATCAGAGCTGTATGAAATGACTGATGTACATGGTGATGAAAAGGTTGAACAAGGACAGAAAACAAAATCAGCCTCACACCATGATGGAGTTATTGATGATGGTCAACAGCCAGCAGAGGGCAGTGTGCATCTACTCATAGACATGAAGGGATATTCCTGAGGGAGAGAGTTACTTCCTGGCTTCAGTGTTCAGTCACAGTTGGATTTAGTTGAGGAAACAAAATCACTTGGCTAGATTTTGGTACATTTCTTGGTTTGGGATGAAATAGTCCATTAACAACAATCACATTCAAATGTTTTCTGGTAAAAAACCTTGAAGAGAAACTTCTCCCATGTGTGCAGACCAGAACTTTTCAAAGTCAGACACAGAAGTGAAAGTTCCTTCATGTGATGTCCACATGTTCTCACTCAGCGTCACCTCTTCCTCTCAGTTTCATAAAGACAGGTGCACTCAAATTTATTTTGCATGAATTTTATGCATCGCTGCTCCTCAGAGTTAAAGTTACACAGAGTCTGAACGTAAGATGAGCCTGAGGTGGTGGTGGTGGTGGGGGGGGGAGGCGTTGATCATAAACTTTATTAATTCATTATCATTAACATGGATGCACAGGTCTGCACTTTTATAATTTTGATGATAAAATATTTAACATTTTTGTTACTTCTGAACATTAAGAGACAAGTTGATTTAACTTTGTCATGAAATTAAATCTTAAATCCAGCATCTGGTAAGGATGCCCACTGGGCGCCTCCCTTGGGAGGTTTTTCAGGCACGTCCAGTGGGGAGGAGACCTCGGGGAAGACCCAGGACTAGGTGGAGAGATTATATCTCAACACTGGCCTGGGAACGCCTCGGGATCCCCCCGTCAGAGCTGGTCAATGTGGCCCGGGAAAGGGAAGTCTGGGGCCCCCTGCTTGAGCTGCTCACCTCGCGACCCGACCCCGGATAAGCGGATGAAGATGAGTGATGAGATGAAATTAAATTTTGAAAAGAAGTTTGACATAATTTGAAGGCTGTTAAATAAACAGGATGCTTCAAAAGAGTTTTTAAAATACTGTTTTGTACATCTACTCACTCTGTAATTCAAGGGAATGAAATACACATATTTGCATCAATGAAAGTGACACAATTTGAATCCAGATGTTGACGACCCTCAATTCTGCTTCTTCATATTTAGTGTAAATCCAAACAGCAACGCTCCTGAGTTTGTGTCCCACGTCACCTTCAGTCCGCTCAGAGCAGAGGAATCATTTCCATAGAGAGGAGGCTTTGCATCGTCAGCTGATCCTCCACTGAACTGAGAAGCTTTATAGTCCTGTGACTCCAACTCTGCAGGACTCAGACCCGTCAGTCGACCACAACCACCATGACTCTCATCACCCTCCTCATCTGGACGCTGGCCTGCTGCAGCTTCACAGGTTCAGTCACTCAGCAACATTTCAGACGTGATGCGCTGCCTGTTCTCTCTCTTCACCTCCGCTGATTAATGTATGATTTGTGTTTGTGTGCAGGATGCAGCGGCCAGATGACTGTGACTCAGCCTCCAGTCGTGACATTTACTCCAGGATCCACTGTCACACTGACCTGTAACACCAACCCCAGTATTCATAGTAATGAAATGTCCTGGTACCAGCAGAAACCTGGACAGACTCCTAAGCTTCTCATATACTATATATCAACTCTATATTCAGGAACTCCCTCTCGATTCAGTGGCAGTGGCTCTGGTTCTAGCTTCACCTTAACCATCAGCGGTGTTCAGGCTGAAGATGTTGGAGATTATTACTGTCTCGGTTATCATAGCAGTGGAGTGTCCACACAGTGATTTAGAGCCGTACAAAAACCTCCCTCAGTTTGATTGAAGTGAAACTGGTCGGCTGCAGCTGCACAGAGAATAACTGGTCCAGTGAACACAACACAAGTCTTCAAGCAGAGCGACAATGAAGCTAAACACAACTGAAACAAACTCACAGTTTTAAATGTTCAGAAATCTCCAAACAAAGCCTCTTGAAACCAACTTTGTCATATACGATGTATTATAAAACACATTGAGCTCATACAACCAGAACATCCTGCAAGTTTAAAACCAGAATAATCAGAAAATTGCGGTTATTTATCAATTTCATTTGATGATGAAATGTTGCCAGATATTTATTTATCGACTTTAATTGTCATTTAGATTCCGTTACACTTCATCAAATAGTGATATGATGATTATTATAACCACAGGTTCAAAAGAGTATTACCATTAAGCATTCACACATCAGAACATGGATGGAACAGAATATCTAATTAACTCTTATGCTAAATGTGTAATTTCCCTTTAATGTCTCAGGTTTCATTATAAGTTTTTACTTCTGTCACTTATTGACAATAATGTGAATTATGAGGAAAGTCCTACAAACTACTAATATGATACTTTTGTGATTTTCATAATTTTGTTAAATGTTCAACTCAGAAGTCAGAAACAAGGTTTTCATGCAGATCAACACAAGAGAAATTACTGTCTAAGTAGAAGTAAAACACAGATTTAAATTAATATCTTTTACCGCAGAAAAAATAACACAGAAGCAGATTTTGGTGATGATATATTTTATTTTCCTAAAGTAAAATTAGAAATATGAAAAACAAATGACATTCGAACATGAAATATTTATTCTTGTTTCAAAAGTAGCACAATACAGCATTGGACTGTCATAATGAGTTGAAGAAAAGACATGAAGACATGCAGAGCTGCAGTAGAACACATGTAAATCAAACGGACCCACAGTAGAGCACAATGACTCCATCCGGTCGTCTCTCTACTCCGAGCAGAGGTCAGGGTCCAGGGTTTGAGCGACAGGGCTCTGTCCGTCCAGACTGGCCTCACAGCTCACTGAGCCCGCCTTCCTCCACTGATCTGCAGGGAGGCTCAAGGTGCTGCTCCAGCTGTAGTGGCCGCCCCCCCCCAGGACCCCCGGGCTGTGAGACACCCCTGAGGAGCTGCTGCTGCCCCCCACCTTCCAGCCCAGGCTCCAGGATGAGGGGAAACCCCCGCTGGCCATACACACCAGAGTGGCAGTGCCTTGCTTCAGCTCTTCACTGGAGGGGGGGAGGAGGGTCAGGGTGGGCCGCACCACACCCACTGGAGGAGAGAGAGGGGAGAAAAGACAAAGGGATGAGGATGAAGGAAAATGACGTACAGGTGATTTCTTGTCTGTTATAAAATGAAACAGAAGAACTTCTACTGTTGAACATCATTCACTCTGTGTCAGACCATCAGCCGCAGGGTTCAAGTGTCAATGTGGCTGAGAAGGTTCACTGATAATGATTATTGATGATTATTGAGGACGTCTTCACGTCTGTTTCTCAACGTGTGACAGTGAAGAACTCGTCCCTGAGATGATTTTCTTCTGTTTAAACTCACAGAGCTGAAACACTGGTGTGAAAACAGTTCAAACCTTTGTCGTCTGTTTCTTTCACTTCCTTTTCACCACATGAAGCGTGAACACAAAGCTGAGCTGCATCTACTGATAAAATCCTGTTTGTGTTCAACATCAGATTTTTGTGCCAAAATATGTTTGATCAATTCAAACTAAACATTTTCAAAGAGTTTATGATTTAGTTTGAAGCTTCAGCAAATTATATTTTAAACATTCTAAAAATGTGAATAAAAATCATCATTGTACATGAAAATAGATGAAACATTTGATTTAGTATGTTTCTATAAATGTATTAATCTACATTAACTGATTATGATCAATAAATATTGATCTGCATTTGTTTTTTCTCAGGATATGAGATCACATCAGATTGATAAAAATTCAACAAAATTATCAGCTGGTCAATCTCTGAACTTGATCAAATTCTTGTTCATTATTTGATAAAAGTTATAAATGCACAAAGTAAAAATCTCTGGTACTTACAGTCTTTGTCGAGTTTGGTTCCTCCACCGAAAGTCGACCACAGTGATACAGACTCATTAGGTGCTCGTACAAAAACCTCCTGCACTGTGAACAACAGTCTGTCCACTGAAGAGTCACTTGTTTCTGGTTAAACTACACAATTTACACTGAATATTTATATTGAGCTAATGTGGCTGGAAATTTCATCAAGATTGATTAATTAAAAAAAAAAAAACATTTTAATTTGTCTTACTTCTTAACATTGAGAGACAAAAAGTTGATTTAACTTTGTCATGCATTAATGTTTTGAAACATGGTTTGACTTCATTTGAAAGCTATAAAACAGACAGGATGGTTCAAAAGAATTAAAACAAAATGTTTGGAAAATTCTATTGTAAATCTACTCACCCTTTAATTCAACTGAAATACACATATTTGCATCAATGAAAGTGACACAATTTAAATCCAGATGCTGACGACCCTCAATTGTGCTTCTTCATATTTAGTGTAAATCCAAACAGCAACGCTCCTGAGTTTGTGTCCCACGTCACCTTCAGTCCGCTCAGAGCAGAGGAATAATTTCCATAGAGAGGAGGCTTTGCATCGTCAGCTGATCCTCCACTGAACTGAGAAGCTTTATAGTCCTGTGACTCCAACTCTGCAGGACTCAGATCCGTCAGTCCACCACAACCACCATGACTCTCATCACCCTCCTCATCTGGACGCTGGCCTGCTGCAGCTTCACAGGTTCAGTCACTCAGCAACATTTCAGACGTGATGCGCTGCCTGTTCTCTCTCTTCACCTCCGCTGATTAATGTATGATTTGTGTTTGTGTGCAGGATGCAGCGGCCAGATGACTGTGACTCAGCCTCCAGTCGTGACATTTACTCCAGGATCCACTGTGACACTGACCTGTAAAACCAACCCCAGTGTTTATACGTATAATTCTAAAGATTGGCTGTCCTGGTACCAGCAGAAACCTGGACAGGCTCCCAAGCTTCTTATATACTTAGCATCAACTCTTAATTCAGGAACTCCCTCTCGATTCAGTGGCAGTGGCTCTGGTTCTAGCTTCACCTTAACCATCAGAGGTGTTCAGGCTGAAGATGTTGGAGATTATTACTGTCTCGGTAGTCATGATGGCTATCTGTTCACACAGTGATTTAGAGCCGTACAAAAACCTCCCTCAGTTTGACTGAAGTGAAACTGGTCTGCTGCAGCTGCACAGAGAATAACTGGTCCAGTGAACACATCACAAGTCTTCAAGCAGAGCGACAATGAAGCTAAACACAACTGAAACAAACTCACAGTTTTAAATGTTAAGAAATCTCCAAACAAAGCTCCATGAAACCAACTTTGACATTTTTGCTTTTGGGTTGAAGACTAGAACGTCTGAATGTGTGTGTAAGATGAGCCTGAGGTGTGTGGTGGGGGGTGGGGCGGGGGGGGGGGGGGGGGGTGTTAAACATAAACGTTATTACTTCATTATCATTTACGTGGATGCACAGGTCTGTACTTTAAAAAATTTGACTATATACTCTTTGTCTGAAGATTGTTTTGATGTGGTTCATGTGTTTCTTTGTAGGAAGGTGTTCGGGTAAATGTAGGCTCCCCAGGCCCCTTTTGCCTGAGGCCCCTAAAGTCCCTTGAAACGCCCCTGGAGGCCCACAAATGAGTTTTCATGGTGATTCTCTGGTGGAGCAGTGAACGCTGCGTTGACCGGCCGAGTTGCACGTGTTGTAAACGGAGCTGTATCGTAAAAAACCTGCCTCAACTAGTTGCTCTACAGAGTTTAACAGAAAATAACAATAAACACAGAGAATATATTCAAAGTATTATAAAACACATTAAGCTCATACAACCAGCACATCCTGCAAGTTTAAAACCAGAATAATCAGAAAATTGTGGTTTTTCATTAATTTTATTTGATGACTAAATGTTGCCAGATATTTATCTATCAACTTGGATTTTAATTTCTATTCTGTTACACTTCATCAATTAGTGATATGATGATTATTATAATCTCACATTCCAAAGTGCATTACCATTAAGCACTCACACATAGGGTTGCAAAATTCCGGGAATTTTCAAAGTTGGAAAATTGCCATTGGGATTAACGGGAATATACGGGAATTAACGGGAATAAACTGGAAATTGTGCCGGTAATTTATACTCACTGTATTTACCTTGTCGAATACAGATATAAATATAAACATTTTGTTTTGTCATAGGCTGATTTGAGCCCTGAGGAAACTTTGGGCACTTGACTATATGCTTATGCATCTTTGTGTTATTCTTAACATAGGTCTTTGCACAGTATTTGCAAATGTACACAGCCTTTCATTCTATATTGGCTGGGGTGAAAGGTCTCCACATATGAGATATTGAACGTGGAATTGTTCTGTAGAATAAGATGAGAAAAAAGCTTGTAAAAAAAACGTATGCAAGGCCAGAGATATAAATAGTTGGCCAAACATTTGTAAGCGTCTTTAAAAATATTTTACAATTGATGGATAAATTAATAGAAATAGGCTAGATGAACAGATGAACAATCCTCAATCAGCATGCTAATATATTTTCCGCAGTAACATCATCGAAACTTACCTGACTAGTCCTGCACACCACAGCAGGCCTCAATAATGTAGTGTGGAGGTTGCTGGGAATTATCTGCGCATGTGATGGAGAACTGCACAGTGTAGGGTTGAAATTCAACGTGCAGCGTGTACTGCATCCCATACATCTTTAAAATAGAGTTTTGAATGATATTTTTATTGCTCAGTCTTTCATTTGCATATTTTTTTTCTTTTTCAAAATTCCCGAGCTTAATATTCCCATGGAAAGTTTCGGTAAATTTCCAGGCCCCTTTGCAACCCTACTCACACATCAGAACATGGATGGAACAGAATATCTTATTAACTCTAAAGCTAAATGTGTAATTTCCCTTTAATTCCTCCGGTTTCATTATAATTTTTTACTTCTGTCACTTATTGACAATAATGTGAATTATGAGGAAAGTCCTACAAACTACTAATATGATACGTTTGTGATTTTCATCATTTTGTTCAATATTCAACTCAAAAGTCAGAAACATGGTTTTCATGCAGATCCACACAAGAGAAATTACTGTCTAAGTAGAAGTTAAATACAGATTAACATTAATATCTTTTGCAGCAGAAAAAATTACACAGAAGCAGATGTTGGTGATGATATATTTTATTTTAGTGAAGTAAAATTAGAAATGTGAAAAACAAATGACATGAGAACATGAAATATTTATTCTTGTTTCAAAAGTAGCACAATACAGCATTGGACTGTCATAATGAGTTGAAGAAAAGACATGAAGACATGCAGAGCTGCAGTAGAACACATGTAAATCAAACGGACCCACAGTAGAGCACAATGACGTCTTCACGTCTGTTTCTCAACGTGTGACAGTGAAGAACTCGTCCCTGAGATGATTTTCTTCTGTTTAAACTCACAGAGCTGAAACACTGGTGTGAAAACAGTTCAAACCTTTGTCGTCTGTTTCTTTCACTTCCTTTTCACCACATGAAGCGTGAACACAAAGCTGAGCTGCATCTACTGATAAAATCCTGTTTGTGTTCAACATCGGATTTTGTGCCAAAATATGTTTGATCAATTCAAACTAAACATTTAAAACAGTTCATGATTTAGTTTGAAGCTTGAGCAAATTCTATTTTAAAACGTTTTAAACATGTGAAAAAAAATATGTATTTATCTACATAATTCATTACGATCAATAAATATTTATCTGCATTTCTTTTTCTCAGGATATGAGATTACCTCAGATTGATAAAAAACTCACAGTTTTAAATGTTCAGATATCTCCAAACAAAGCCCCATGAAACCAACTTTGTCAAATTTAGATTTTTAGTTGAAGACTAGAACGTCTAAACTCCAACTTAAACTTCATTACTTCTGTTGTGCTATAATAGGTAGACTTGATGTTGGCTAATTATTAATAATCATAAAATATGAGAAGTACAATCATGACATCATTTATTAAAAATAATACAATTATGAATTAAAAAACGACAAAGTTATCAGTTAAGAATAATGAAATTATTAATGAAAAACAATATAATTATAAATTATGAATACTTAAATTTGTAATTATAATTTATAAAAGAAACAAACCTTTGTGAAATAAAAACATTTATTATGAATATAATAAAGTATAAAAACACAAATTACTAACAATGTGCTAACTAAACAAAGATGTGTATGTGAGTGTGTGTCTGTCTTACATGCTTCCCCAAATGGCGGCTGACCAAAAGTTAACACCTTCCCCAGCATGCTTTCAAAATGGTCGGTAGCCAATCTAAATATAACGCCCCCCTAACCCCTTTTGAAGTGGTTTTACGACAGGTAGTGGGGACAGAGATAATTAAGTGAAGGATTATGCTAAACTTTCGAATAACTTATAACCCAAAATATCCCAACACATATCAAACTGATAAACATCACACAGAATCGAATTAACAATCTTGCTTAGCCTAGTATAATTATTAAGCCCAGTTGTGTTACCCGTCCGTCGAAAGGGGAAAAAGGAAGTTGCAGTTCATTCGCAGTTCTGTGAAGTCTTCATGGCTGGTTGTGTGGTTTCTGCCTTCGCGGTTCTGTTGAGCTGACGGGCTCAGTTGCTGGTTGAAGTTCTCCTGCAGGACATCGAGTCACTACTAGGAGTTTGGTAGAGCTTGAGTTGCGAGGAGGTTTCCTTGGTGAGATGAGCTGGAAGCTGCACCTTTGCGCTCCTCTCCAAGAGTCTGATGGAAAAGAAGATGTGAGCTGAAGCAGCAAGGATTCTCCCCTCGACGATGCAGGAGAAGATATCCCTCCGCCTTGGAGGGATTGTAGAAAGAGATAGAAGAGAGGGGGAACAAGCCTTTTATTGGTCTGGGACGTCACAGGTCATGGGGTCCAGAGTGAACATTAGGAGTTGACCCTTGTGTCTCTGGTAGCTTTTCAGACCTCTGTGTGAAGTTGACACAGAGGTTTGGGAGGCTTTCTCCGGAAAAAAGAACATGTGGTTTCCAGCTTTGACTACCATGTAGGCCGAAGAGGAGGCTTTGTCTTCACAAAAACACTGTCCCAACACTTCACTATCATTTACGTTGATGGACAGGTCTGCACTTTTTTAATTTTGACTATATAATATTTGTTTGAAGATTGTAGTGATGTGGTTCATGTGTTTCTTTGTAGGGGGGTGTTTGGGTCAATGTAGGCTCCCCAGGTCCCTTTTGCCTGAGGCCCCTAAAGTCCCTTGAAACGCCCCTGGAGTCCCACAATTGAGTTTTCATGGTGATTCTCTGGCGGAGCAGTGAACGCTGCGTTGACCGGCCGAGTTGCACGTGTTGTAAACGGAGCTGTATCGTAAAAAACCTGCCTCAACTAAATGCTCTACAGAATGAGTTCTAACAGAAAACTACAATAAACAGAGAGAATACGATGTATTACAAAACACATTGAGCTCATACAACCAGCACATCCTGCAAGTTTAAAACCAGAATAATCTGACAATTGTGGTTATTAATGAATTTCATTAGATGACTAAATGTTGCCAGATATGTATTTATCAACTTTAATTGTCATTTATATTCTGTTGCACTTCATCAATAAGTGATATGATGATTATTATAATCACACATTCAAAAGTATATAACCATTAAGCACTCACACATCAGAAGATGGATAGAACAGAATATCCAATTAACTCTTATGCTTAATGTGTAATTTCCCTTTAATTTCTCCGGTTTCATTATGAACTTTTACTTCTGTCACTTATTGACAATGTTTATTAATTATGGGGAAAGTCCTACAAACTACTAACGTGATACTTTTGAGATTTTCATCATTTTGTTCAATGTTCAATTCAGAAGTCAAAAACATGGTTTTCATGCAGATCCACACAAGAGAAATACGTCTAAGTAGAAGTTAAACACAGATTTACATTAATATCTTTTGCCGCAGAAAAAATAACACAGAAACAGATGTTGGTGATGATATATTTTATTTAGTAAAGTAAAAATAGAAATTTGATGAACAAATTACATGAGAAGATGGAATATTTATTCTTGTTTCAAAAGTAGCACAATACAGCATTGGACTGTCATAATGAGTTGAAGAAAAGACATGAAGACATGCAGAGCTACAGTAGAACACATGTAAATCAAACGGACCCACAGTAGAGCACAATGACTCCATCCGGTCGTCTCTCTACTCTGAGCAGAGGTCAGGGTCCAGAGTTTGAGTGACAGGGCTCTGTCCGTCAAGACTGGCCTCACAGCTCACTGAGCCCGCCTTCCTCCACTGATCTGCAGGGAGGCTCAAGGTGCTGCTCCAGCTGTAGTGGCCGCCCCCCCCAGGACCCCCGGGCTGTGAGACACCCCTGAGGACCTGCTGCTGCCCCCCACCTTCCAGAGTAGGCTCCAGGATGAGGGGAAGCCCCCGCTGGCCATACACACCAGAGTGGCAGTGCCTTGCTTCAGCTCTTCACTGGAGGGGGGGAGGAGGGTCAGGGTGGGCCGCACTACACCCACTGGAGGAGAGAGAGGGGAGAAAAGACAAAGGGATGAGGATGAAGGAAAATGACGTACAGGTGATTTCTTGTATGTTATAAAATGAAACAGAAGAACTTCTACTGTTGAACATCATTCACTCAGTGTCAGACCATCAGCCGCAGGGTTCAAGTGTCAATGTGGCTGAGAAGGTTCACTGATAATGATTATTGATGATTATTGAGGACGTCTTCACGGCTGTTTCTCAACGTGTGACAGTGAAGAACTCGTCCCTGAGATGATTTTCTTCTGTTTAAACTCACAGAGCTGAAACACTGGTGTGAAAACAATTGAAAACCTTTGTCGCCTGTTTCTTTCACTTCCTTTTCACCACATGAAGCGTGAACACAAAGCTGAGCTGCATCTACTGATAAAATCCTGTTTGTGTTCAACATCTGATTTTTGTGCCAAATTATGTTTGATCAATTCAAACATTTTAAAACAGTTTATGATTTAGTTTGAAGCTTGAGCAAATTCTATTTTTAAATATTTTAAAAATGTGAATACATATTATCAATGTACATGAAAATAGATAAAAAAATTGTTTTAGCATGTTTCTATAAATTTGTTAAACTACATAAACTGATTTCGACCAATAAGTATTGATCTGAATTTCTTTTAGAGATTACATCAGATTCATAAAAATTCAACAAAAATTATCAGCCGGTCAATCTCTGAACTTGATCAAATTCTTGTTCATTATTTGATAAAAGTTTTAAATGCACAAAGTAAAAATCTCTGGTACTTACAGTCTTTGTCAAGTTTGGTTCCTCCACCGAAAGTGTACCACAGTGATACAGACTCATTAGGTGCTCGTACAAAAACCTCCTGCACCGTGAACAACAGTCTGTCCACTGAAGAGTCACTTGTTTCTGGTTAAACTACACAATTTACACTGAATATTTATATTGAACTAATGTGGCTGGAAATTTCATCAAGATTGATTAATTAAAAAAAAATTCATTTTAATTTGTCTTACTTCTTAACATTGAGAGGCAAAAAGTTGATTTAACTTTGTCATGCATTAATGTTTTGAAACATGGTTTGACTTCATTTGAAAGCTGTAAAACAAACAGGATGCTTCAAAAGAATTAAAACAAAATGTTTGGAAAATTCTATTGTAAATCTACTCACTCTGTAATTCAAGAGGAACGAAATAAACATATTTGCATCAATGAAAGTGATACAATTTAAATCCAGATGCTGACGACCCTCAACTCTGCTTCTTCATATTTAGTGTGAATCCAAACAGCAACGCTTCGAGTTTGTGTCCCACGTCACCTTCAGTCCGCTCAGAGCAGAGGAATCATTTCCATAGAGAGGAGGCTTTGCATCGTCAGCTGATCCTCCACTGAACTGAGAAGCTTTATAGTCCTGTGACTCCAACTCTGCAGGACTCAGACCCGTCAGTCGACCACAACCACCATGACTCTCATCACCCTCCTCATCTGGACGCTGGCCTGCTGCAGCTTCACAGGTTCAGTCACTCAGCAACATTTCAGACGTGATGCGCTGCCTGTTCTCTCTCTTCACCTCCGCTGATTAATGTATGATTTGTGTTTGTGTGCAGGATGCAGCGGCCAGGTGACTGTGACTCAGCCTCCAGTCGTGACATTTACTCCAGGATCCACTGTCACACTGACCTGTAACACCAACCCCAGTATTTATAGTGATCGTATATCCTGGTACCAGCAGAAACCTGGACAGGCTCCCAAGCTTCTTATATACTATATATCAACTGTTCATTCAGGAACTCCCTCTCGATTCAGTGGCAGTGGCAGTAGCTCTGGTTCTAGCTTCACCTTAACCATCAGCGGTGTTCAGGCTGAAGATGTTGGAGATTATTACTGTCAGAGCTTCCATTATTTAAACGGAGCATATGTGTCCACACAGTGATTTAGAGCCGTACAAAAACCTCCCTCAGTTTGACTGAAGTGAAACTGGTCGGCTGCAGCTGCACAGAGAATAACTGGTCCAGTGAACACAACACAAGTCTTCAAGCAGAGCAACAATGAAGCTAAACACAACTGAAACAAACTCACAGTTTTAAATGTTAAGAAATATCCAAACAATGCCCCATGAAACCAACTTTGACATTTTAGATTTGGGGTTGAAGACTAGAACGCCTGAATGTGTGTGAAAGATGAGCCTGAGGTGTGTGTGTTTGTGTGTGTGTGTGTGTGTGTAGGGGGGGGGGGGGGGGGGGGTTGAACATAAACTTTATTATTTCACTATCATTTACGTGGATGCCCAGGTCTGTACAATTTTGACTATGTACTATTTGTCTGAAGATTGTATTGATGTGGTTCATGTGTTTCTTTGTAGGGGGGTGTTTGGGTCAGTGTAGGCTCCCAAGGTCCCTTTTGCCTGAAGCCCCTAAAGTCCCTTGAAACGCCCCCGGGAGTCCCACAAATGAGTTTTCATGGTGATTCTCTGGTGGAGCAGTGAACGCTGCGTTGACCGGCCGAGTTGCACGTGTTGTAAACGGAGCTGTATCGTAAAAAACCTGCCTCAACTAGTTGCTCTACAGAATGAGTTCTAACAGAAAACTACAATAAACACAGAGAATATATTCGATGTATTACAAAACACATTGAGTTCATACAACCAGCACATCCTGCAAGTTTAAAACCAGAATAATCAGAAAATTGTGGTTGTTTATCAATTTCATTTGATGACTAAATGTTGCCAGATATTTATTTATTAACTCTGATTGTCATTTATATTCTGTTACACTTCATCAAATTGTGATATGATGATTATTATAAGCACACTTTCAAAAGTTCATTACCATTAAGCACTCACACATCAGAACATGGATGGAACAGAATATCTGATTAACTCTTATGCTAAATGTGTAAATTCCCTTTAATTTCTCAGGTTTCATTATAAAATGTTACTTCTGTCACTGATTGACAATAATAAGATTTGTGAGGAATGTCCTACAAACTACTTAAGTAATGCTTTTGTGATTTTTATCATTTTGTTCAATATTCAACTCAAAAGTCAGAAACATGGATTTCATGCAGATCAACACAAGAGAAATTACTGTCTAAGTAGAAGTAAATAACAAATTTACATTAATATCTTTTACTGCACAAAAAATAAAACAGATATTGCCTTATCCAGTTTAGCATAAAACTTTATTGAGGTATGAACAGGAATTTGCTGTAAAAGGTAAAGGAATTTTGGCAGAACTGTCATTTTGATGAGGTTCACCCTAACGACAAACGATAGAGGCAAGGTAGACCATCTTTGAAAGTTCTTCTCAACTCTGCCAAGCAATGGGACATCATTTTTATTGAAAGTGTCTGTTAGAGACCTTGTTATAAGGATTCCCAAATATTTAAAACAGTTATCCACTCTTTTAAAGGGAACTCTGTTGTCTGGCAAGTCCCCAACTAAGTTATTAATTGCAAATAACTCACTCTTTCCGAAGTTGAGTTTCTAGTCAGAGAGTTGGCCAAATTGCTTCAGGATGTCCGAAACTATCGGGAGAGATGTGGATGGATTTGATACATAGAGAAGTAAATCATCTGCGTACAGTGACAGCTTGTTTAGTGATCCTTGGCGGGAGACGCCCTCAAATCCATTCTCGGATCTCAGCTAGATGGCCAGGGGCTCAATGGCTATGGAAAACAATAAAGGGGATAGTGGACACCCTTGCCTTGTGCCGCGGTGGAGCCGGAAGGGGGGGGTAATACTGTATTGTTTGTTTGCACAGAAGCTACTGGTGTGGAGTATAGCAATTTCCCCCATGAAATAAAACCTGAACCAAGACCAAATTTCTCCATCAACTCAAATAGAAAGTCCAACTCCAACATATCAAAAGCTTGTTCAGCGTCCAGCGACACCACTACCTCTGGGGTGCTGGAACTGGGCCTGCTCAGTATGTTGAACAGTCTTCTGGTGTTGTGGAATGGGTGCCTCCCCAGCGTGAAGCCAGTTTGGTCTGATGAGATTATCTGTGGAAGAACCCCCTGAAGATGGAGGGCTACTGTAAAGTACGAATAGCACTCATGATCTCAGCTGCTGAAACTGGATTGGACAAATTCTCCACCAGCTCCTCGTCCACTCTAGGAAACTCAATGTACATTTGACATTTTTCTGAGGTGCGTTGTGTAGGAAATTATGTGGCCTCTCAAGTATTCCTTAAAGCTTCCCACAAAGTTCCTTTTGATACTTCTGGTGTTTTATTTCTTTCAAAAAATAGTTGTATATTGGATCTTAGGAAGTCTACAAAGGGGTCACTAGATAATAAATTATGAATTAAAACGCCATGGTATTAAGATGCGGCTGTAATTGGGAAACTGTATGTCTAGTGATGTGGGAGCATGGTCTGCGATAAAAATACTGTGGTACTCGCATGAGTGTATATTAGAAATAAGTCTGTTGTCTAAGAGAAAAAAGGAAATATTTATTCTTGTTTCAAAAGTAGCACAATACAGCATTGGACTGTCATAATGAGTTGAAGAAAAGAGATGAAGACATTCAGATTGTCTATCGATTCTACATATTTTATATAGACTGTCATCCTCTTTATATAGACTGTTTAAAATATATTAATAATATATTATTATATCATATATATAGCTCTTATATGATAAATATATTCCTGAGACATATTCCACCAATTGTGCAAGTTGTCCCACTTAAAACGATGAGAGATGCCTGTAATTTTCATCATAGGTACACTTCAAGTACGAGAGACAGAATTGGGGGAAAGAGTCCAGGAAATCACATTGTAGGATTTTGAATGACTTAATTGGTAAATTGCTCGGTGAATTAAGTATTTGGTCACCTACAAACAAGCAAGATTTCTGGCTCTCACAGACCTGTAACTTCTTCTTTAAGAGGCTCCTCTGTCCTCCACTCGTTACCTGTATTAATGGCACCTGTTTGAACTCGTTATCAGTATAAAAGACACCTGTCCACAACCTCAAAGAGTCACACTCCAAACTCCACTATGGCCAAGACCAAAGAGCTGTCAAAGGACACCAAAAACAATATTGTAGACCTGCACCAGGCTGGGAAGACTGGATCTGTAATAGGTAAGCAACTTGGTGTGAAGGAATCAACTGTGGGAGCAATTATTAGAAAATGGAAGACATACAGGACCACTGATAATGTCCTTCGATCTGGGGCTCCACGCAAGATCTCAAAATGATCACAAGAATGGTGAACAAAAATCCCAGAACCACACGGTGGAACCTAGTGAATGACCTGCAGAGAGTTGGGACCAAAGTAACAAAGGCTTCCATCAGTAACACACTACGCCGCAAGGGACTAAAATCCTGCAGTGCCAGACGTGTCCCCCTGCTTAAGCCAGTACATGTCCAGGCCCGTCCGAAGTTTGCTAGAGAGCATTTGGATGATCCAGAAGAGGATTGGGAGAATGTCAGATGAAACCAAAATATAACGTTTTGGCAAAAACTCAACTTGTCGTGTTTGGAGGAGAAAGGATACAGAGTTGCATCCAAAGAACACAATACCTACTATGAAGTATGGGGGTGGAAACATCATGCTTTGGGGCTGTTTTTCTGCAAGGGGACCAGGACGACTGATCCATGTAAAGGAAAGAATGAATGGGGCCATGTATTGTGAGATTTTGAGTGAAAACCTCTGTGATGGGACATTTTGTATTTAGATAAGTTTGATGAAAGATTGACAAATGTATATATATAGAATGTAATATCCTAAGATGTTTTCTGCAGTTAGACTGGTGAAATCCTGTGCTGATGTGTATTGGCTGGACACTCCTGGTCCTGCTGCTGAAACAAAAGGGTTTTCACAGCAGGGGCTATCTTACTGTCTGCAACAGAGTGACCATAGGTGTTAACGGCGCAGACGAGAGGGTCTGAGAGAAAGACGGGTCTGAGAAACAGGTTTCTTCTTGAGACTCAGCAGAGGCCTGATCTCAATGTGTAGTGAGACTTGTAGGAGTGGTCCTCATTCAGATTGAAGGTGACCAAATCTAAGCCTGAAGACAACACGTAGAGAGCTGATTGGATAAATATTCTACCTCTGTGAAAGGAGGGGCTTATTTAGTATAAATTAAATGTGATTCCATTGTTCAGAGCCATTGACTCGAAGTCTGAAAGTGACAAGAGTGCTCTGGCCCCTAGCCGCAGCTAGGTTGAATTGTATGACCAGAAGATAATTGTTTTTCGTGTTATGTATTAAAAATCCCAATGCAACCTCCTTCCATCAGCAAGGGCATTGAAAATGAAACGTGGCTGGGTCTTTCAGCATGACAATGATCCCAAACACACCGCCCAGGCAACGAAGGAGTGGCTTCGTAGGAAGCATTTCAAGGTCCTGGAGTGGCCTAGCCAGTCTCCAGATCTCAACCCCATAGAAAATCTGTGGAGGGAGTTGAAAGTCTTTGTTGCCCAGTGACAGCCCCAAAACATCACTGCCCTAGAGGAGATCTGCATGGAGGAATGGGCCAAAATATCAGCAACAGTGTGTGAAAAGCTTGTGAAGACTTACAGAAAACGTTTGACCTCTGTCATTGCCAACAAAGGGTATACAACAAAGTATTGAGATGAAATTTTGTTATTGACCAATACAACAAAATATTACAAATATAACAAGAGTTACTTATTTTCCAACAATTTGCAAATAAATTCTTTAAAAATCAGACCGTGATTTTAAGGATTTCTCATTTTGTGTCTTATAGTTGAGGTATACCTATGATGAAAATTACAGGCCACTCATCTTTTTAAGTGGGAGAAATTGCACAATTGGTGGCTGACTAAATTCTTTTTTGCCCCAATATATATGTATGTACACCCTTTACATCATCAAATCGCATCCAACTGTCTATATCTCTATTGTGTGTATATATATATACAGCTTTAAATGCAGTCTGTTGAGTATCTATATATAGATACTCAACAGACTGCATTTAAATCTATATTGACCTTATATATTAATCTGACTGTCAATATATCTTCAAATAGACAGTCTATCTAACTAAGGTCTCTTTAGGCCTCATGATGCATTTTGCAGCTATTTTTATTCACATGGTTCTATCTTTATTAGCAGATGTAGTTAGCTCATTTTTAATAGAATTGACATGTTAAACTTGCTTTTATTTACAAAGTAATCGAATGAGCCTGATACTCGTAATCTTCACTGTCACATTTAGTTTTATTGATACTCAGAGTATTTTCTCAGAGGGTGAGAATACTTAAATAAAACAGAGGCCTGGGGTCACTGAGATCAGATGACTCACTCTTACTTACTTCTTTCACTAATATCAGAGCTGCCTGAAATGACTGATGTACATAGTGATGAAAAGGTTGAACAAGGACAGAAAACAAAATCAGCCTCACAACATGATGGAGTAATTGATGATGATGAACTGCCAGCAGAGGGCAGTGTGACTGTACTTATAGACATGAAGGGAAATTCCTGAGGGAGAGAGTTACTCCCAGAGCAGCTTCCTGGCTTCAGTGTTCAGTCGCAGTTGGATTTAGTTGAGGAGACAAAATCACGTGGTCAGATTTTGGTACATTTCTTGGTTTGCGATGAAATAGTCCATTAACAACAATCACATTCAAACTGTTTTCTGAACGTTTCAAAGTCAGACACGGAAGTGAAAGTTCCTTCATGCGATGTCCACATGTTCTCACTCAGCGTCACCTCTTCCTCTCAGTTTCATAAAGACAGGTGCACTCAAATGTATTTTGCATGAATTTATGCATCGCTGCTCCTCAGAGTTAAAGTCACACAGAGTCTGAACGTAAGATGAGCCTGAGGTGGTGGTGGTGGTGGGGGGGGGAGGCGTTGATCATAAACTTTATTAATTCATTATCATTAACATGGATGCACAGGTCTGCACTTTTATAATTTTGATGATAAAATATTTAACATTTTTGTTACTTCTGAACATTAAGAGACAAGTTGATTCAACTTTGTCATGAATTTAAATTTCGAAAAGAAGTTTGACATAATTTGAAGGCAGTTAAATAAACAGGATGCTTCAAAAGAGTTTTTATAATAGTTTTTTGTACATCTACTCAAACTGTAATTCAAGGGGAATGAAATACACATATTTGCATCAATGAAAGTGACACAATTTGAATCCAGATGCTGACGACCCTCAATTCTGCTTCTTCATATTTAGTGTAAATCCAAACAGCAACGCTCCTGAGTTTGTGTCCCACGTCACCTTCAGTCCGCTCAGAGCAGAGGAATCATTTCCATAGAGAGGAGGCTTTGCATCGTCAGCTGATCCTCCACTGAACTGAGAAGCTTTATAGTCCTGTGACTCCAACTCTGCAGGACTCAGACCCGTCAGTCCACCACAACCACCATGACTCTCATCACCCTCCTCATCTGGACGCTGGCCTGCTGCAGCTTCACAGGTTCAGTCACTCAGCAACATTTCAGACGTGATGCGCTGCCTGTTCTCTCTCTTCACCTCCGCTGATTAATGTATGATTTGTGTTTGTGTGCAGGATGCAGCGGCCAGATGACTGTGACTCAGCCTCCAGTCGTGACATTTACTCCAGGATCAACTGTCACACTGACCTGTAACACCAACCCCAGTATTTATAGTTATCATTATTTGTCCTGGTACCAGCAGAAACCTGGACAGGCTCCCAAGCTTCTCATATACTATACATCAACTTTATATTCAGGAATTCCATCTCGATTCAGTGGCAGTGGCTCTGGTTCTAGCTTCACCTTAACCATCAGCGGTGTTCAGGCTGAAGATGTTGGAGATTATTACTGTGCCGGTAGTCATGATAGCAATCGGTTCACACAGTGATTTAGAGCCGTACAAAAACCTCCCTCAGTTTGACTGAAGTGAAACTGGTCTGCTGCAGCTGCACAGAGAATAACTGGTCCAGTGAACACAACACAAGTCTTCAAGCAGAGCGACAATGAAGCTAAACAATGTGTGTAAGATGTGCCTGAGGTGGGGGGGGTGGACTTAAACTTTTTTCCTTCACTATCATTTACATGGACGTACAGGTCTGCACTTTTCATTTTGATGATAAAGTATTTGGTTGAAGATTGTCATGATGTTGTTCATGTGTTTCTTTGTAGGGGGGTGTTTGGGTTAATGTAAGCTCCCCAGGTCCCTTTTGCCTGAGGCCTCTTAAGTCCCTTGAAACGCGCCTGGAGTCCCACAAATGAGTTTTCATGGTGATTCTCTGGTGGAGCAGTGAACGCTGCGTTGACCGGCCGAGTTGCACGTGTTGTAAACGGAGCTGTATCGTAAAAAACCTGCCTCAACTAGTTGCTCTACAGAATGAGTTCTAACAGAAAACTACAATAAACACAGAGAATATATACGATGTATTATAAAACACATTGAGCTCATACAACCAGCACATCCTGCAAGTTTAAAACCAGAAACAATTGTGGTTATTTTTTAAGTTCATTTGATGAATAAATGTTGCATTTATTTATCGCTTTTAATTGTCATTTAGATTCTGTTACACTTCATCAAATAGTGATATGGTGATTATCACACATTCAAAAGTGAATTAGTATTAAGGACTAACACATCAGAACATGGATGGAACAGAATATCTAATTAACTCTTATGCTAAATGTGTAATTTCCCTTTAATTCCTCCGGTTTCATTATAAGTTTTTACTTCTGTCACTTTTTGACAATAATATACTAATATGAATTATGAGGAAAGTCCTAAAACTACTAATATGATACGTTTGTGATTTTCATCATTTTGTTCAATATTCAACTCAAAAGTCAGAAACAAGGTTTTCATGCAGATCCACACGAGAAATTACTGTCTAAGTAGAAGTAAAACACAGATTTACATTAATATCTTTTGCCGCAGAAAAAAATTAAACAGAAGCAGATGTTGGTGATGATATATTTTATTTTGGTAAAGTAAACATAGAATTGTGAAAAACAAATGACATCAGAACATTGAATATTTATTCTTGTTTCAAAAGTAGCACAATTCAGCATTGGACTGTCATAATGAGTTGAAGAAAAGACATGAAGACATGCAGAGCTGCAGTAGAACACATGTAAATCAAACAGACCCACAGTAGAGCACAATGACTCCATCCGGTCGTCTCTCTACTCCGAGCAGAGGTCAGGGTCCAGGGTTTGAGTGACAGGGCTCTGTCCGTCCAGACTGGCCTCACAGCTCACTGAGCCCGCCTTCCTCCACTGGTCTGCAGGGAGGCTCATGGTGCTGCTCCAGCTGTAGTGGCTGCCCTCCCCCAGGGCCCCCGGGCTGTGAGACACCCCTGAGGACCTGATGCTGCCCCCCACCTTCCAGCCCAGGCTCCAGGATGAGGGGAAACCCCCGCTGGCCATACACACCAGAGTGGCAGTGCCCTGCTGCAGCTCTTCACTGGAGGGGGGGAGGAGGGTCAGGGTGGGCCGCACCACACCCACTGGAGGAGAGAGAGGGGAGAAAAGACAAAGGGATGAGGATGAAGGAAAATGACGTACAGGTGATTTCTTGTATGTTATAAAATGAAACAGAAGAACTTCTGCTGTTGAACATCATTCACTCAGTGTCAGACCATCAGCCGCAGGGTTCAAGTGTCAATGTGGCTGAGAAGGTTCACTGATAATGATTATTGATGATTATTGAGGACGTCTTCACGTCTGTTTCTCAACGTGTGACAGTGAAGAACTCGTCCCTGAGATGATTTTCTTCTGTTTAAACTCACAGAGCTGAAACACTGGTGTGAAAACAGTTCAAACCTTTGTCGTCTGTTTCTTTCACTTCCTTTTCACCACATGAAGCGTGAACACAAAGCTGAGCTGCATCTACTGATAAAATCCTGTTTGTGTTCAATATCAGATTTTTGTGCCAAAATGTGTTTGGTCAATTCAAACGAAACATTTTTAAACAGTTTATGATTTAGTTTGAAGCTTGAGCAAATTCTATCTTTAAATATTTTAAACATGTAAATAAAAATCATCATTGTACATCAAAATAGATGAAACATTTGTTTTAGCATGTTTCTATAAATGTATTAATCTACATAAACTGATTTCGACCAATAAATATTGATCTTCATATCTTTTTCTCAGGATATGAGATTACCTCAGATTGATAAAAATTCAACAAAATTATCAGCCAATCAATCTCTGAACTTGATCAAATTCTTGTTCATTATTTCATTAAAGTTATAAATGCACAAAGTAAAAATCTCTGGTACTTACAGTTAATGTTGAGTTTGGTTCCTCCACCAAAAGTCCACCACAGTGATACAGACTCATTAGGTGCTCGTACAAAAACCTCCTGCACCGTGAACAACAGTCTGTCCACTGAAGAGTCACTTGTTTCTGGTTAAACTACACAATTTACACTGAATATTTATATTGAGCTAATGTGACTCGAGATTACATCAAGATTTAAAAAATAAAAATAAATATTTGTGAACATTTTTGTTACTTCTTAACAAAATGTTGAGTTTGTCATGAATTAATGTTTCAAAATACAGTTTGACATCATTTGAAAGCTGTAAAACAAACAGGATGCTTCAAAATAATTAAAACAAAATGTTTTGAAAATTCTATTGTACATCTACTCACTCTGTAATTCAAGGGGAATGAAATACACATATTTGCATCAATGAAAGTGACACAATTTGAATCCAGATGCTGACGACCCTCAATTGTGCTTCTTCATATTTAGTGTAAATCCAAACAGCAACGCTCCTGAGTTTGTGTCCCACGTCACCTTCAGTCCGCTCAGAGCAGAGGAATCATTTCCATAGAGAGGAGGCTTTGCATCGTCAGCTGATCCTCCACTGAACTGAGAAGCTTTATAGTCCTGTGACTCCAACTCTGCAGGACTCAGACCCGTCAGTCGACCACAACCACCATGACTCTCATCACCCTCCTCATCTGGACGCTGGCCTGCTGCAGCTTCACAGGTTCAGTCACTCAGCAACATTTCAGACGTGATGCGCTGCCTGTTCTCTCTCTTCACCTCCGCTGATTAATGTATGATTTGTGTTTGTGTGCAGGATGCAGCGGCCAGATGACTGTGACTCAGCCTCCAGTCGTGACATTTACTCCAGGATCCACTGTCACGCTGACCTGTAACACCAACCCCAGAGCTTATGCGTATAGTTCGGGTGATTTATTGTCCTGGTACCAGCAGAAACCTGGACAGGCTCCCAAGCTTCTTATATACTATACATCAACTCTATATTCAGGAACTCCCCCTCGATTCAGTGGCAGTGGCTCTGGTTCTAGCTACACCTTAACCATCAGAGGTGTTCAGGCTGAAGATGTTGGAGATTATTATTGTCTCGGTACTCTTAACGATGGAAAGTTCACACAGTGATTTAGAGCCGTACAAAAACCTCCCTCAGTTTGACTGAAGTGAAACTGGTCTGCTGCAGCTGCACAGAGAATAACTGGTCCAGTGAACACAACACCAGTCTTCAAGCAAAGGAATCGAAACACGACTGAAACAAACCCCACACACACTTCTCTGTATTCTCATCATTCACTTCCCGCTCTGAAGCTACTGACTGAATCTGGCACTGTACATCAGTCCAAACAAAAAGCTTGAGGATTATTGTTTTAGATTTTGAAATTTTAGCATTGTTGTAAGATGACCATACTATTTATTATACCCATTGGCTTCTCAACATGTAAATGATTTAGATGCATGTAATACGAGAATGCAGTACTTCAACCAAAGTTCAACTGGCCCCATTCAAAACCACATTTATATTTAAAGTCACACACTCAGATATATCAGTCTCTTACCCCGTCCCTTCATCAAGAACCATGAATTATTCCCATGGTTATTGGTGAAAATCTCATTAAAGGCCTGATCTGCCCATCATAAGAATGAAAAATCCTGTATGTATCTGAATGTCTGAGTGTCTTAATGGCATTTGTATTTTGCCCATGTCTAATCCTTCTACCAAGTTTTCTTGAAATCATTTCAGTCGTTTTTTCCTTAATCGTGTTGACAAACAAACAAACAGACCTAAGTACATATTTGGGTAACTGAGGGGCTTCTTTGTTAATTTAAGCCTATGGATAGAGAGTTCCTATTTTGGTCGTCAAACAGGATAAAGTGTCCTTTTTCTTTTCTTCTGTTCCTTGATGCTGCTGCGTGCATTGTTCAAGGCAAGGATTAAGTGTTATTGGATTGGTTACAGGTGACGTGGGCACAGACACTGTTGCACGGGACAGAGTCAGGTTTGGATCTGCTCCCAGGTCAGGACGGACACAGTGACATCAGCAGACGAAGGGCGACTACAGAATTAACGAGGGAGGCAAACAACACACAAGAATAACACAGACGACTTGGACGGCTGACAACAGTCGCTCGTGTAATGGAACATTTTATTACATTTCACAGCAAAGACAATTATCAATTCTGGTTCATACAATTCTACCTAGCTGCAGCTAGGGACCAGAGCACCCTGTCACTTAGTCAGACTGGGTCAATGGCACAGAACAATGGAATCACATTTGATTTATACTAAATAAGTCCCTCCTTTCACAGAGGTAGAATGTTTATCCAATCAGTTCTCTGCGTGTTGTCTTCAGGCTTAGATTTGGTCACCTCCAATCTGAATGAAGGACCCCTTCGAAAGTCTCACTACACATCAGGCATCTGCTTAGACTCCAAGTCTCTCTTAGACCCCCATCTCTGCTGGATGACCCATGAAAGAGTCTAGGTGTGAAAACCTTTTGTCCCAGCAGAGGCACAGACGAATCTCTAACGAATACACATCTGAGTCTCCTAAGCTGACCCCCACATGTTATAGTCTAAACCCACAGAAATACATCTCAGAATAACATTCCCATCTATAACTGTCATTCCTTGCATGAAACATAACTAAATATAAAATCTGCCATCACAATCCTCCCTTTTGAGACTATTGTCTCAAACATCTCCATAACACCTTATCATTATATTTAGAAAGAGTCCAGGATACATGAGTTTCAAGAAATCGAACATTTTGTCCAATCATGGACTTGGTTAAGGAAGTAACCACAGTCTTAACAAAAAAAACAATATAACAGTTTGTAACACCTCTACATAATTAAAAAAAATCAGAATCTGTCTCAACAAATCAATAACATATTTAGCAATTATTCAAAAGAAACCATGACCCTTAATTCCCACCCATCAGGAATATGTCCTTGTTCTCTCTCTGGACAATAGATCATTTTACCTTACATTTAACAATATGCACCATATTATCGAATTGTTCACTGTGCCACACTTCATATGTGTCGAAGTCCTCCTTCAGCTGACGAACATCTTATTTCAGAGCTTCCTGTAGATGCAGAGTTTCATTTCCTAATGTCCTTGAACTAACTCTTAGAGCCAGCTCATCTGTGTGTGTGTTCTTCACAGTGCCCCCCCATGGGACAAGCTCTCCAAACCATCCCTTGTGGAGACTCTCACACTGTTGAATGCTTTTCTCGCACACAATGAGTTGAATCTTGTCTGTTATCATCATGGTCGCCTACCATGAAGCTCTCCAGGCTCTATCAGTTCATCCCTCTGGTGAGAGGCATTTGGCTTGCACTCGTTCCATCGACGTCCTCTTCCAATCTTTTCTCCTCACGTCCTTCAGTACAATCCATTCTCCTGGTTCCTTCGCATGCAGCTCCCTTTCCATGGATTTCCAATAGATTCTCCTTCATCTGCCTGTGGATTTTAAAGAGTACAGGGAACAAGTTCACAACATATCCATCAGTTCATTTTTCAATGTACTGTTAAGTTTTAATTTTACTGCCATCTCTCTCTCCTGTACCATCCCTGGCGGGATGTGGCACGATTTTGCCTTGTATTGATACCCCGATACTCACCAGCATCCTTAATGCTGCGCTTACAAATTGGGTACAATTATCAGTGGACATCCTTTTAGACTCTCCCATCATGGATAAGTTCTCCCGAGCAGTGACTCCTTCACTGCTGAAGAATCCTGTTTAGATGTTGGGAAACTTCTGCTTGCATAGAAAACATTTCAATGAAAATAAAACAGTATTTATTCATTTCCCTAACTTACATAATTTTTATCTTTATCAAATCTCTTTATGAATGATCAAGTTGTTTATTTGGAGGTGGATGTTCACCTTGTGGAATCCAGATTGTTTTACCTTTTTATTTTGTAACTCAAATCACACAACTCTTCTAAAAAGTTAAAAAGTTTTAGTGAATATTATTAAGTGTGTATTGTCTGTACACTCAATATACCTATATTTAATTTCATTTCATATGTAACTCCTCCCTTTTGACACTTAGACACCAGTCTTGTGTCAATCCAACCTAATGAAGAAACATATTCAAAATGAAACTATCAAAATCATCTTTATGACCCACATTTAAACTAATCAACAACCAAATAAACTCCTGTTAATCAAAACTACTTAATTCCTAAATGTATTAAGTCTAAATTCTAAAAAATTTAAGTTCCTATGTAACTTTGCTTACAGCTCCTATAAGCCATATCAAATGTCAATATTCAAATCTTCAAACCGTAATCCATGTTCTCGGCCAACTGCATACTGCTTGCAAAACACAAATACCACAGTCAAGCAAAAACAATGGTGTTAAAGTTAAGTTCATGAATGTCTATTCAGCCCCCCATCACATGCAAACCTGCTGTCAGTGTAAATCTTGACACTCTCGTCTCTAGCATATTTGCATCTCTTTGGTCAATGCATATAATGTGAAGGGGGTTGATTTCCTCTGTGTCCCACAGTCGTAACCCACTTTGTTATCACACTGCGGAAACCTTTGAAGCTGAAACAGTCACAAAACACTTCACGTTTACATTTATCAGCTTGATTACCATTTAAATCCTAATTCAGGAGAAAAGCTTTAGTTTAGTCTAAAACCTCTTCTACTGATGTAGCTAAGAGTTTCCTAGTTAAACACTTTCTATCTGTAATAGTAATGTCTATCATCTAAAAAACAATACTGTATCCTAGCTGAACCACCTAGCTGTTGAAAAGTGATCATTTTTTCTCAAGCAATATCATTGTTACAGCATATGACACTAGTAAAGTCTTATTTCAAAGTATCACATATCACACATCACATATAACAGTTCTCTCAGCAGCTACCATAGCTCTGAGACATGTTTGAAGCTTTGCCTCCCTTGGTTTATCCTTGAAGACAAAAAAATGTATGTTAAAACAGAAAATTCACTTTCCACAAGAATATTTACAGAATATTCTTTTCTATTGCGTCTGCTCCTCTGATCAGACCAATACCATTTTTGTGACCAGTTCACAAACATGATGGTACCTGTATCAACTTAGAAAATATCATTAATTTTTACAACAACAAACTAAAAATATCAATCCAGTACCTCAAAGATACTTAACATTCAAAAATGCGTTAAAAACTCCTTATTTAATTTATCTATACAGAAAATCGGTTACGATTAACTGTTAATCCTCTTTAAAAAAATTTAATGTGCTTATATGTATTTTATTGGGATTAAATGTCTTTTTCCTCTATTTAATCCAAAATTATAAAACCTTTACTCTTGTTTCTGGTTTTATTCATCTTTCATATGAATCAGAAGTTAATCATAAATCTTTTAGCCAATGAGTCTATCAAAGACTACTAAAACAACACAGTATTTACTAGTCCAAATTTCAAACTTACATTATCCTCAATGTATTTCCTATAAATGCTTTTTAAACTAAGTTCTCTTACCAAATGGTTAAATTCCTCTAAGAAAATACATTTTATGATCTAATTTATTTCTCCCCCTGCTCTTCGCACGAGGATGTTACTTTAGACCTGAGAAAGGTGTCTGGGATCATTCTCTGATATGCTAGTGTTAAATCCCCCTCTCTCTCTCTCTCTCCTTTAAATAAATGTAGATGTCATTTCCACTTTTGTTCTAACAAATGCCCTGTTGTGTCAAAATTTAGCATACTCTCCAATCTAGTTGTTTTTATCAAGCAGCTTGGTGACAACAAAATAAATGTTTAAATCTTGTATTTAACCTCTAACACATATAAAAAACACAATGATAAAAATGCATCTCTCTATCACTTTTTGCACATGTTTTCCCATCATTTATGAGCTATCTAACAATCATTATGAGAGTGATATCACATTCTTCACATATATTTAATGTTGATTCTAATCCCTGAATCTACAAATATATTTGATGTCTCTGCCAATCACTCTGATTTGTTTGTTTTAAATTTAGTTCACATGAATCTTGTGAAAGTATTTAGCTAAGGCACAATGGGCCTCTCTATAGTAATTTCTAATTTAGCTCTTATAATGTTAATCATCTGCTCTATGTAACATTAATTCACATGGTGTATGTGTGTCAGTGTTCTTACTTAGATGAAGTTTTTGTTGAACCTCTTTGTCTCCCTCTTCCACGGGCTTGGCATCTCCAAGCTGTTATTTGTGCCATTTTCAGCGTCTCTGAAAAATTTGCACATCTTTCACATGTAAAATGGTGAAAACTGAAGGTATGCTCACCTTCTCCTCAACAACAAAGTTGAATTCCTGAAGTGTGGATTGGGACGGTTGAAGCTGATGCATTTTCTGTCTGCAGCGGTCTCCCTCTTAGTGGAGATGCATCAAGATCAGAACTTAATTGGAGATCCTGGGACCTTGAGATTATTTCAGTTACAACCTCCTGAATTCTTTCTCTGATATTCACTTCAGTGAACCAACATTCAAATGCTCTCAAGTCTGGCACAAATATCTCCACATCTCTCCAATGGTATGTTTTAACAGTTACGTCTTAACTCTAATTTATTTAGTAAAATACTAAACTTCGGGGACTAAAGTTTACCTGGTATGGAGAATGACCCTAAAAGCTCCCTAATTTATCTTTAAAACCAATTGTTTTCCTTATATCTTAAAAATGTCTATTTTAAATTTATTTTAAGATTTGTTTTAGGCTATTTCCTTTTTCCTTCTGTTATTATTCTTTAAAAAGCCTACTTATATCCCAAATATACTTAAAAATATACTCACCTTGCTCCAGTGTTGAGAATTTCAAGAACTCCTCTCACTCCTCTCTTTTTCTTTGTCAGCTGTAAATTCTCAGACTGGTCTCATCAAATCTTACAGGTTACTTGTACAGACACTCGTAATCAAACCAGCAACACTTGTGTAACGTTTATAGTAACCTTATACCTTCAACCAATCTAAAAAAAAAAACACTCCCTTAAGAGACATTGAGAAAAAATACCCTTAGTGCATCCTGATACCTTTAGAGAAATATCATTCAAATCTCTACACACACACTTCTCTCCAGTTATACGCCTCCAGGTACTAAATACTTGAGAATGCTATTACTATTTTATGAAAATAGTTATAATTATCATGAAACTCGACGTCAGAGCTCAATCTTAAAGTTGTGTTTAAATTAATAAACACTCCATATATCTATATCTATTCCGTTTGACTCAGTTGAGCTTTGTTTTTTTTTTGCAGTGGTTCTAAACCCTGACTTTGTTAAACCCAGTTAACTTGTTGTTTTTTTTTGCAGTGGTTCTAAACCCTGACTTTGTTAAACCCAGTTAACTTGTTGGTTCCAAACCCTGACTTTGTTAAACCCAGTTAACTTTTATTGGTTCCAAACCCTGAAGCTTCTTGGATTCTACACCGGTTTCCAAAACCTTGCTATGTAAGCACGTCTGCTCCTCACTTTGACAAATGAGTGAATCTCTTAACCCTTATAAACCTAGTTTATTTTTCGAAATCAGAATTTTACTCACCAGAACGAAATTGCTTGCCAATCCCCCTCGGTTCTTTCGGTCATCTTAGTGAGTACTCCTCGCTCTCAGGACATCAGGCCCTCTGTAAAATGAAGGTTTAGTCCGAGACGTACTGCCCCGATGCAGTTACTTACCGTCAGCTCCAAGAGCCAGAGTTCACTATATGATGGCCTCTGCCGACAATCGCCAAATGTAATGGAACATTTTATTACATTTCACAGCAAAGACAATTATCAATTCTGGTTCATACAATTCTACCTAGCTGCAGCTAGGGACCAGAGCACCCTGTCACTTAGTCAGACTGGGTCAATGGCACAGAACAATGGAATCACATTTGATTTATACTAAATAAGTCCCTCCTTTCACAGAGGTAGAATGTTTATCCAATCAGTTCTCTGCGTGTTGTCTTCAGGCTTAGATTTGGTCACCTCCAATCTGAATGAAGGACCCCTTCGAAAGTCTCACTACACATCAGGCATCTGCTTAGACTCCAAGTCTCTCTTAGACCCCCATCTCTGCTGGATGACCCATGAAAGAGTCTAGGTGTGAAAACCTTTTGTCCCAGCAGAGGCACAGACGAATCTCTAACGAATACACATCTGAGTCTCCTAAGCTGACCCCCACATGTTATAGTCTAAACCCACAGAAATACATCTCAGAATAACATTCCCATCTATAACTGTCATTCCTTGCATGAAACATAACTAAATATAAAATCTGCCATCACACTCGCATGCCATCATTTCTTTTCACAGCTTTATCAGATCCTTATATTCCCTTTTTTTCCCCTTTTATATTGCTTTGCCTATTATATACAAGAAATTCTTATTCCACCATTTTAGAGATTTCATTCTGGGATATTACAGAGAAAATGTGCAGGTAACCCAAGTGAGTCTCAAGTGGTAATTTGCCTGAAACACACTTCTCTCACCACCCTGCATGGTGCAAGGTCACGCTGGCGACTTCAGGTTTGCTTATGGCTGCTTCTCTGGGCCAGAGAGGAATTATTTACCCATTAAAATGCCAAGTCCTGGCGCTAAGGCCTGTTAGTACACGGCCTGACCTCTGAGCACATGACACAGCCTCACGTCACGCTCAGATCAAAAGGACAACAAAGTGTTAGGACATGTCCTGAACACAGAGGACGGATGCTGTGGTGTCTTACCTTTACGACTGCCCTACATATACCTGCGCAACCTGAAAGAAAATAAAAGGAAGTATCTTATAATTATACAAATATCTCTCTATATATATATATATATGAATATATGGATTCTTGCATACTGTCCAAGTTAAGTGTATAACTGAAGCTATGATCAAAACAAAGAAATGAAAGGATAAAAAAGTAGCAAAAAAAAACTGATTTAAAAAACATAGTAAAAATCTAACGCAATTTAAGTTTGAAACAGCGCGAGGGAAGCTGGAGCCAATCCCAGCGGACATTGTGAGAGAGGCGGTACATGGGACACAGGTGTATCGCAGGGCCAACGTACAGAGACAAACCATTCATACCTACTTCCAGTCTGGATCCAATCCCAATTTGCATGTCATTGGACGGTTGGAGGAAGCTAGAGTATCCGAAGAAAACCAACGCAAACACGGGGAGAACATTCGAACTCCACACAGAAAGGTTAAAGCCGGGATTCAAACCTTCCTGCTGTGAAGGTCCACTTGAAGGTTAATTTAGAGGTCAAAGGGCGAGCACATGTTTCATGAATGGGAGGACTTGGGGGTGGGTAGTGACAGCTCACAATGATCTATGCACGGTGGAGCTAATCAGTGTCTTATTCTTGAGCCTCTTAAATGAGCCTGAGTGGCTGTGAAGGAGACTGTTACCATTGGATAGGGATAATCCTTGGAGGCCGCACTTTACCAGGAATCAACTAGTTAGCGCTTCCTCTCTCCGACTGGGTGAGCTCGTTCAGTGCGAGACAGGAGCCCCACTGGATCTGATTCTGTCCTCCGCCTCGGATCTTGCGGGACACACACTGGTCTACCTCACTCAACCGGGAGATCCGGACATCTGTAGCCGCTCAGGGGGGAGGGGGGGACACGGAGCGATCCTGAATCAGGATGGAGGGGATGAAGAAGTGCATGAAGAAAATGTTTTCAAGGAAATTCAGGGAGTACGTGACGGACTACTGCAAGAGGAATGGCCTCCTGACTCTCTCGGTCTTTGCTGTGGTGACGGGCTGCGTGCTTGGATTCCTCCTCAGGTCATTCAACCTGTCCACACAGGTATGGATGAGTGGATGGATGGATGTTCAGTGAGGATGTGAAGTATCAGGTACAACAGAACAACCAGAGATGCCAGAGGAGGCTTAAAAAGAGTTTAATCTGCCATCATCAATATTCTGACACCAAGGAGTTGATACAGAGCTGTCAGACACACATAGTTGATATATCCTTAAGGAGGAGGAGACCAAAACTGAGCTAAAAGAGATGCAATAGACAGACATTTGTGTAAAAAAGGCAACTGTCATAACACCTCAGTTTCCACCCAAAACAATCTGGTTTAAAAGGTTCATGTTATCATTTCATTATTAATTTCATAGATTTGTTTTTTTCTCCAGCTTTTCAACCACTGAATTTGAGCTGTTTAAATGTCTCGTTGGAGGCCACATGTAATCCTGCTATCATGTTACTGTGACGTAAGAAGCTCTAATTGGAAACAGACTTAGTCAGCGATTAGCATCCAGCGTACTAAGAAATGTGACCTTCGACCTTGTATCTTTGACCACATCCTGTAAAAAAGCATATTCATCTGCTGACCAACAAAACAAACTGTGAAACACAAACAGGATTATTAAAGAGGATTGGTTTACCTGCCTTTATTGCTGGGAATACAAACAATAATGTCTTCACCAGGTTGAATCAGTTATTAACTAGAAATGAGCTTAATGTGATTGATAGACACGTTTAAATGTTTGGATGTCTTTCATTTGATGACAGCTTCCTGATCATATTTAAGTTTTTGAGGCAAATAAATATTGACGTAAACTAATATAAAGTACATATGATATATATTGAGTCACAAGCAACACTCAACTTATTTGGGAAAATAATTTAAAACAGGGTTATATCTAGTCCTTATTGATTCATTAAAATTATTAGAATCTAGATACATTTCGTCAGTGCATCAGAGAGTGTAGATATTATCATGTAAAATCAGACTCAAAGTGCATTTTACAATATCAACAGTATTTTTAAAAGATATCATATAATATAACATAAGATAATATAATAAAGGGAACTACTCAATAACAGATTTATTTTACTAACACCGTAAGCTGTAGTATGTTGTAAGTATGTTTCTGAAATGCACAAACTGTCCCAGGTCCTGTTTCCTTGGGATTCTATTTGGTGATTACATGATGCTAAACTCTGCAAAAGGGAAATTATTTTCTATGTAGAAATACGTTTTTGCTTTTCACCCAGGCCAAGATCTACTTCTCGTTCCCGGGAGAGCTGCTCATGAGGATGTTGAAGATGCTTATTCTGCCTCTCATCACTTCCAGGTAAGAAAAGCACCACCTGCGTCGGGAACACTGGTTCTGAAGCCTTTAGAATAAACGTCTCACCTTCTATCAGCGGTAAGATATAAGGAAGATAGAAGATCAAGGATAATGCATCACTACTGAGAGATTTACCATGAACCACACCTTACCTTACATAAGTACAGGTTGTTTGTTAGTTACAAGGCTCATACTGACTCTGTCCAGTGACAAAGTAAGAGCTGGATCTTCAATTTAGAGCATGATGATATTTGTGTCACAGCGTTTTGCATTGTTTTGGGACGGGAGAGATCTGCTGGTGGTTTATGATGCTGCGTTCAGACAAGTTGGCGATGTTGAATCTGGTCTGGAAGTTGTTTCCGACATCAATCTCTCCTTCTCCCAGTGTCTTCAGTCTAATGTAACAAACTTGTTAATTTGATAGAGAATCTGATAATAATACATCTGACACTGATTTAATTTACCTTTGCATTATGTGCTTCTTCATCGTATGAAATGCCCAAAATTAAAACATGATTACTTCTTCTATATTTCTTTTTCTTCCAAACTGAACTTTTGTTTGGACTGGAATGTTTTTTTTATTTGATAATACCCCCAAAATAATTCCTATAAGCTGCTAATGAACAATAAATCAACAAATGCAACTCTTATAATAGTCTGATTTAAAATGATTTAATCCGAAACAAAGGCTTTTCCACATGTCCTGTTTTGCCATCCAGTCTTATGTCCGGCCTGTCAGCCATGGACACCAAGGCGAGCGGCCGCCTCGGAGTCCTGACCATCACCTACTACCTGTGGACGACCTTCATCGCCGTCATCGTTGGCATCGTGCTGGTGCTCATCATTCACCCGGGGACGGGCTCCGAGAAAGAAGGTCACCATGCGAGTTCAGGGCCTGTGATGACCTCCGCTGACGCTCTGCTGGACCTCATCAGGTAAACATTTGTCACGTTGACGAGGAGACGTCGTGATGGTGTTGCTGTGACTTCAAGATTTACCACAGTGACAAGATAATGAGCCCTAATCTGCTCTACACCTGAGTTCTGACCTCCTCGTTAAAGTTGAACCCAAAAAGAAGAATTGACATTATGTCAATGTTAAAACAAACCGTCCAATAGCTGCTGAGACTGTTTAAAAAGCAACAAGTGTGTATCGACGGGAGCAGACTCTGACTCCGAATGCACTAAATGGAATATTGGGGTCGTCATGATGATAACAACTCCATGTAAAAAGCACATATGTCAACCCCATGGGAGGGCAGATAGTAGGATTCATCCTCTGGGCACCATGAACGCATGAACCAAATTTCAATCTTCTCTATTATATATATTAGTTGTGGAGAAATGTCCGTCTTGACCAATCAATGCCATTGAGATACATAGCTAGCATGGATATGAACAACTAATTCAGATTTAGTCTGTTTGTTTGTCCAGGGGATTCGGCTCCAGACACATTAAGAAGCGACAGTGACACTATTTTCAGACACAATCTTCTTGGTAAACTAATACCAACCCTCACTCTTCCTGTGCGAATGGAGACCCCCCCCCCTCTGTCATGGGATTTTCAAGAGATTGAAGGTTTTCCACTCAATCTAATTAGCGTTTTTCCAGGATTAAGAAGGACATATTTGAATTTGAAACACTAGATAAATGAAACTGACATGTGAAAGCACATGTGATGTTGAACTCTCCACTGTCTTTCAAATCTGGCACTTAAAAAAGTGCTTGTATGATAGTCGCAGTGTCATTCCAATGCAGAAGGTCAGCTAAGAATAGGGAAACACTTAATTGTGATCTGTTAAGCCTGCACTTTCTCCCTTATGCACTGTTACGCTGAGCGAGACGGAGCCTGCATGCTGCTGGGGAGCGTGAGGCGAGCTGGGCTTACTGCCGTGGCCATGTCCGAGATCCACTAATACCTGCGTCTTAAACCTGATTATTTTAGAGAGCGTCTCTGTTGCTGTTTCAGTCCTCTTACGTGTGTTTGACAAGCTTGCTTCCTGGGTTCAGTGTCCCTGACGCATGTTGGACAAATACACTTCCAGTACATGATGCTGGACATTAAAGGCCTGTCTCTGTTTTCCTGCGCTGTACGAAAAGACAACAGGAGTTAGTCCATGTGGGAAAAGCCCCTGTGAGTGTTATGATGTTATATATATATATATATATATATGTATACTTCAAGTTCACAAAACAGCATTTTACTAGTGTAGCAGCTCAAAGTGGAGATAGGTCAGCTCCTCTTTTACATGCTGTTAGGTGGTTTCATTATCTTCATTACCTTCATTACCAAGGAGGTTGCGGTTTCTTCTGGATCTTGTGAATTTGAATGTGGTTTCACGAGTGGACTCCTTGCTGGAGGTATGTGCTCGACTGAGTGCGTTGTAGTTTATTTTCAGTTGATTTGATTTATTGTATTTGTAAAATCCTCACTACCTGTGTCAAGGATGTGATGTTTGTTTGCCTGTTTGTTAGCAGCATTAGTCAAACTAATTTACATTAAATTAACGTTCCATTCATGCTGTGACATTTGTCAATGTGCTCTCTTTTATAGGAACATGATCCCGTCGAATCTAATCGAGGCAACTTTTCAGCAGGTGAGTGGACAAAAAGAGGAAACTCACACACTCCTTATTAATTCACATATTGACTGATCTCTGTGCTTGTTCTCCTGTTCGTCAGTACCGGACAGATTTGGTGCCCATCGTGCAAAGCTCTGATTCAAAGGAGTCCCAGGCCAACTATGTGTACGTAATGCCCGACTACCACAACCCTCGCCTGGGCCACCCGGTCTTCCTGGAGATCACCCCTGCGCCTGACATCAAGTATAAGATCGTGCCCAGTACGAGCAAGGGCATGAACGTGCTGGGGATCGTCATCTTCTCGGCCACCATGGGTAAGACCATCGCTCAGCTCATTGTGTCACAGCATAACATTTCAAAACTCTACTTTCTATTGTGTCAGCTTCCATTGCAGGTTTAGAAGTGGCCACCATACATACTGCACGTCATTATTACATTCATGGCACATAGCTGCCACAACTTTTGGGTTGCCAGGTTGTGAAAAATCCCCGTCAGTTTTTTTTATCTCCTTCCAACGGGATGCATCTTCTCTTTGGCTCTTTGCTCCATTGACGAGACTCTTTCAAATACAAATAGATAATGTAATTTTCATTGGAAGGTTATGAACTCATTTTTTACTAGTGGTAGAGGAAAAATACATGGTTTCAGTAGTAATATGACATTATATTAGAGTCTTTGTTCATGCAGAGTTTAATCTACTTTATACTAGTGATATAGTGGTGTGATGGTTCCTAACCTAAGGGCAGAGTTTCTCCTGAGAGTCACAAAATAAATCTAAGCTGTCGTCACAGTATAACGGAAGAAGAAAGAAAGGTCTACTTCTCCGATTTTTGTTTAATTAAAGACATGGGGCGGTTTTCATAATCTAAAGTTTTGCTCTTCCATCTGTTCTAACTAATGACTAATTGATTTATTAACCTTTAATCACAGACAGAAATACAGTTATAAAGAGTCACTATGATTACTAAACACAAACACATCTCAGGTCTGCTGCTGGGGAAGATGGGAGAGCGTGGCGCACCGCTGGTCAACGTGTGTCAGTGCATCAACGAGTGCGTCATGAAGATCATTAACGCAGCTATGTGGTAGGTTTGTTGTGTCTCTCTCTAACTCACACACACACACACACACACACGTACACACACATGAACACTTTTAAAGGTACACTATGTACAGACTACATAAAGTTCACTGAGCAGAGCTGGATTATTTCTAAAAATAAATCTCACACAACAACTCAGGGAAGAGTCACCGTTGGCGTCTGAAGTGAACTGCTTCACACGAGCATCACCTCAGATAACATTTGTGCGAATGGAGCAAGGAGCCCTGTTATATAGCCTTACATACAAACTGTGTATTATACACTGTACTGTATAACATATGGCTGTATGAAGCATGTAGACATCTTCCCAAATATTATTCACTCATAAAAATGTAGTACAGAAGAAAGCATCAATATTTTTTGGTATATCTAGGTCAGTAAAAGCTAAAAGTACCTGAAAATACCTGAAAAATACGCACTTCAGTACAATAACAACGTGAATGTGCTTTACAACATCCCACCACTGCTCACATTTGTGATGTCTCATTCCAAACTTGTGTGCATTCATTTTCTGATATAACTGCCTCCTCTCTTATGGCCCGGCTGCTGGCTTTTGGCCACAGGAGCATTAGCGAGTTCGGCTGCTGATGTTGGACGATAAGGCTTCGGTGTCCCAATTAAATCTAAAGGCGTTTAGATGGGGTCAGGAACAGGCCAGCCAACTTCTTCCACACCAGTTTTGAAAAACCAGTTCTTACCATTCAAAAAATACCTTTTACATTATCCAACATAACCTGTTCAGCCAGTTTAACATACTATAGATTTCAACGATGATATTTTGTCGTCCCCACCCCAATAAATCACAGTTAAATTAATGTAGATGGGTTGATTATTACATTCATACACATCCATTTATATTGATACTAAAATGATCAAGATACATAATCTTAAATCAACGGTATATTGCTCCAGACAAAATTAGCCTTTGTCCCATGACTGCAGTGGCATCTCTTTCTTCCATAAATAAATACTTTTCTGTGCATTGAACACTAGGGGGCGGACTCTCAAATGAAATGGAATTACAAAACAAAACTTTAAAGGTGCCACTTGTCAAAAACTCTACAGGGTAGCTTCTCCCCAGATACACCATCGAACACATCCTCTTCTCTCTGGTCCTCCGTGAAGGTACTTCCCCTTCGGTATTGTGTTCCTTGTGGCCGGGAAGATTCTGGACATGCACGACCCCGCCCACCTGGGAGAGAAGCTGGGCATGTACTTCATCACAGTCCTGTCCGGTCTGTTTGTGCACGGCCTCATCCTGCTGCCGCTCTTCTACTTCTTCTTCACCCGCAAGAACCCCTTCCCGTTCATCAGAGGGCTGCTGCAGGCTCTTGTCATTGCACTGGCCACGTCATCCAGGTAAGAGCAGAGAGATCTGTTGGTGTTTTCATTTCTAATATTCCAGACATATAGACGTGGCCCAGTCTGTTCGCCCAGTACCTCCTTCCACGTCTTTTCTCTTCTTCCTCTGCAGCTCGGCCACTTTGCCAATCACCATGAAGTGTCTTCTGGAGAACTGCGGAGTGGACCGGCAGATCGCTCGCTTTGTGCTGCCAGTGGGAGCGACCATCAACATGGACGGGACAGCTCTGTACGAAGCCGTAGCGGCCATCTTCATCGCTCAGGTCAACGAGTACGACTTGGACTTTGGCCAGCTGGTCACCATCAGGTGAGAATAGATACTGAACTCCCTATGACTTGTTGGTTGAGTTGAAAGGTGCAACATACTTGACTCTTTTCTCTGGTCAGTATAACGGCGACGGCAGCCAGCATCGGGGCAGCTGGGATACCTCAGGCAGGTCTGGTTACAATGGTGATTGTCCTGACCTCGGTGGGGTTACCGCCTGCTGACATCTCGCTGATCGTGGCCATCGATTGGGTTCTGTGAGTTCCACTGAAAGTTGATACGCCATACGGAGCATTGGTGGGTAAATGATTTCTTCCATTTCTTTTTTTTCTTTCACAGCGATCGCTTCCGCACGATGATCAACGTTCTTGGTGATGCCTTAGCTGCTGGGATCATGGCTCATTTATGTAAGAAGGACTTTGAGAAGGCAGCCGACACCAGCACAGAACTTGCCACCATGGTTGACAACAACGGAGGGGGCCCCACACGGGTGAGAAGGACAGTTTCTATTTGACCGGTTTAAGATTGCAAAATGAAGCTCCTGAAAACTGCTGGAATATAGGAAGCATTTATTCTATAAGTTTAAATACAGAACAACTATCAAAGCAAATTATGTCTCCCGTCTTGCATTCATCTTTGCAAGGCTGTACCATAGAATGCCCAAAGATGGATGACATTAGCTTCCCTACAGTAGAGCCAAATCCTCTTGATCGTCCCCTGGTGGTTGGCTGCTTACGTCACAACCTCCGCCTTCTCCATGTTAGTGAATGGGTCACGGACCAAACTAAAAAAGACACAAACCACACTTAAATTATGTTTCTGACAAAGAAGGTTTTTGTCGTTTTATACAATGGAGTTTTAGGGCCACCTACAGGAATGTTAAATTCAAAGGGATTTCATAGTGAGATTATAATTCATATTTTTAGAATTCTGAAAGCATGGGTTCCACTTGTTCCTTATAATTATTGTAATATTACGACTTAATCCTTTGAAATCTCAGAATCTCTTTACCTATGGCCATAATACTGTCGTAATTTTAGAAGGAAGGTGTTTATCTTTCCCATAAGTTTGGCTTTAATTATTATTTGATAATATAAAAATATGATAAAATATCATGATTAACATTTGACTCGTGATGACATCAAAAGCTCAAGATAGCCGCATCAGGATCTGATATTTTACTCTCATATTGTACATAGAGGAAATGGAGATCTTGTCCATCTTTATAAACATGTACTTGCTTTCAGCTTAATGCTGACATCAGGATGTTGCGATGCTTGATTGAAATATGAAATTGCGATGCAGGTTAAAAGAAGTCTAGAGCATTTTGACAGGTTAACAACTGTGTGTTACTGTCACATAATCCATGACTCCACGTGTACCTATAGATGCATCAGAATGGTTCGGATGTGATTGCAATCTACAAAATAATAAACATAGACATTGTATTTGGCATGATTTCCAGTTTTTATAGCAATTTCCTAAACTTTCAATGTCATTTTTGATTCAAGCCCTGACTCATTATCCTATTCCACGTTTTGCATGTCCCACACAGAGAGACACAGTGATCTCCTTTGGGAATCAGAGCGTGGCGATGTCCGATGCCCCTCTGATCACACACCGCTGCGATTACGTGTTCGAGGTGGACGGAGACCACGTGCTGGAGAGGCCTGTGGCCTGCTACAACCTCTGCCAGGTCTGAAGCGCTTCCACTAGACGGACAGCGAGTCATACTGCCTTCTACGGAGATTCACCTCTCAGGATGGAAGGGGCTGAAGTCCGAGGCCCTGCGAATCCAAGTTGGGTTTCCATCCTAAATGAGAGTAACGATTGAGTGTGTTGGTGTCGGAGTTACACGGTGTAAATGGAGTTTTGCCTGTGCCATGACGAAATCAAAAAATAACCCTCCATTACTTGACATTCATTGTACGTGTGTGTCTATTCAGTTGTGACTGGATGATGGGTTGTGAGGATACGCATTAAGTTTCAGATGAAATCTCACTACTGTGTTGCAGCGACATGCATTACATGATTCATGTGTATCAGTTAGATGATCACAGTGGGCCTGTTTCTAATGAGGTTCCACTACAGATCTAGATTTAAGTCAAGGTTCTGAGTTGCCTTAACTCTCAGTTCTGAAAATGAAACTGAGAGCCTGACTGACTTGAAAGCAAACCGGAAGTAAAAGATGAGACTCACATTCATTTTGTTGAGCTGAACCTTTATGTTGTCTATGGATAGTTATTAAAGCAACACTCACAAAACATATTTACATTATAGTACAAAGAAGTCACTTTAAGAGTATTTGTTTTTATACATCGTGCGTTTGATTTTGTGTTGTTTTTCTAATAAAAACCTGCCGCGCTCCAACTTCTGTTTGGTCATGAGTCTTTTGTGATGTGTTTGAGTCACATGTGCTTCAGATCAGTGCATCTCTGCTTTTACCAGGCATTCGAGAGCGATTAGAAACTGACCACTAAAAGATGGTGTACACAGTTACAATGTGCAGCTTTTGTCATTTCAAGTTGTGGTCATGTGATATTAATATATTAAAAGTTATCTACATTGTCTGGCGATGAGTAACGACTCCATCGGCAGCACTTTTCGAACATGTTGTCGTCTGAAGTTGAGGACCACATTCGTTCTACACATATAGTTTTTTTTTTTTTTAAACAAACACTTGGTTATAATGTATCTCATCAAAAAACAGTCATATTATTTACCTTACAACTCAAACAACACATTTAAATGAACAGAATCTCTTCAAAGCCCGACTAGTCGTGGTGGATGTGGCTGAGGAGTTGGAGCTTGGTTGGAATTCAGTTCCCTCTCCTCTGCACACGTGTAGAGATGTACTTTATGTTCTTACTACATAACTTGTCTGCAAATATTTTATACAAGACGGTTCTGTGATCTTCATGGGGTTTACATCAGACCACCTTACTAGTTTTTTTAAGATTCATGTGATTCCCCCTGCTATTTTCAAAATCGCAGTTTGGTGAAATCAATAACAGTTTCCGACAGAGCCAACATCTGAGGTTGTTTGTTAGCAGGATGACACAATAACTACCAAAAGGATTTGAACAAAACTTGGTGGAAGGATGGAACCTGGGCAGGAAATTTGGGGCGTGGACCCGTAGAAACGGGCGGGAAAAGGATTTTTTTTAATATGGGTAACAATAGGTAATATAGTGATCTTACAACAATGCTATTGCACCACGTTTTTATTGAAATGATCCAATGTTAGAAGACATTTAATGGACTTCAATTTAGTGTCCGTTCAAGAGCAAAAAAATAAAACCCCACAAAAAATATCAAGACTCCATTAAAAACACTCCAACAAGTGTAACCGCAAACATTGTCAAATAAATGTTTGCGCCTCCTCTGATGTAAAAGTCACCAAATCCACTTAAGAATTAAGGCGGAATGCAGTTTATTCCGACTGCCCCTTGAAAAAAATCAAATGTCACTTGCATCTTTTCATGCAAATCCAACAAGACTGCTGAGAAAATTAAACAGTACCAGAACGTCAGTAGAAAAAAAAGAAATCATGAAACATGACAGTTCAAGACTACAAGTTCCTATCGCCTGCTTCGAACAAGTCACAAAGTATTGCACAAAGTTAAGGATTGACACACAACACGAAAAATACTAAATCAAAAGCACTTTTAAGACCAAAATCTGAAGCTGTGATGGTAAAAGAATATATCCTTTAAGTAATTGATTAAATACGCAGTTCATGAAGTGTCAGGTGTATTATTGCTGGGAAAACAATGGTTTTAAAAGTGAATCCTAAAAAGTGTGAGCAGGAACTGTCTCCAGGAATCATCTGCTACGTGTAGCTCCATCGAGTGGTTCCTCTGTGGTCAGGTAAAATCTGAAATGATAAATTACAGTACCGATGCTAATTCTCCACCCTGGAGAAAGAGACAAGACTAAGACTAATACAAAGGCATCACTACAAGAAAAAAAAATAGTAGTCTTATGCCAGTAATCTTTGCTAGATGGACAACATGAGAAAAGTGCAATTCGCATCGGCAATCAAGCAAGTGGTTTTGAGTCTAAATGTCTGAATCGTAACATTTTCCTGCACAAACAGCCACACACTAGTTACTGAGCCATATGATGAAAAAATCATCGCAACATACAACCGTCAGCTGCTGAAGACAACTGTACCTAAAGTGAACACTTACAGCTCAATTGTTCTTAATACTTAACCCCTCCGAAATGTTGCTTCACGAAATTTCTGCTGGACAATCATTTTCCTTCAAATGTCTGTGCAGTCATAATCACCATATCTCAACTAAAGATTGGTCAATTAACAATTTGAAGTCCCAAAGTCTTAAGTTACTGCTGGACCAGGGATTGTTTTGTTAATCAGTGCCGCAGATTTGTTACAAGAAAAAGAAAACTGCAAACCATATTCGAAAAGAAATAAAAAGATAAAGAAACAAAGAAACAAACAAAACTTTCAGCAAAACAAAATAAAATTTAATGGTTTATGTTCAAAGTGAAACAACCAAAACAAAAAGGGAGAAAAAGAAAAGCAAGTCTAAACTGTAATCATTAACAAAGGCCATTAATCTCTCTCCAAACTTGAGATGAGCACTCATTAATACAAGTTTGGAACTTACATTGTAACAAATACAAATCTAAAGCTCTAAAAGGAAAAGAAAAGAACTCAATCAAAGTCAAAACAAAATAGAACGGCAAACTGAGCATGAATGAAGTTGCTCTCAGTCAGCATCAGATATAACCTCAGTACCTCCTTAAAAATAAAAGTGTGATTTTTACCTCGTGGAAATCTGCTCTGGGGTTTAAGGATCAAATCTCTCCCTGTCTTTGGTCCATTTCAATTCCCTACTCATCATTTTCACAGGATTCTGCTGCGATGCAACTTAGAATAAAAAGACAATTTACACAGGGATAAACAAAAAAAACATCTCCCTCCAAGACTCGTCATGTTTTAAACTGTTAATCTGGTCGGAGGGTGAGAAAAAGTAGATCAACTTCACAATGACTGATATACATAGAAACCTAGAACAGACTGATTAAAAGTGCTTTGCTTTTTTTTTGTTTTAGATTGACTCCAGACGGTGAGTGGTTGTGTAGTCTGCGTCACTGGGTGATCATTTAAGGCATCTATTTCTAATTCTGATGAGGATCCAGGACACAACACTTCTTCCCCAAAAGAAAACAACCACCAGCTCATTGCCAAACGTGGTTTCCCCGTCTGCAGATTTATAATTGTCCGCAAAATTTTAGACACTTTTAAAACTATTTGCAGGTCGTTCTTTATGCTTCTGGATTTTCAGTGCACCCATTGCCTGCCTCTTTTATTCTAGTCCCCACAGTTAAACATGCAACAGATACTGACAGTATTTCAGATTTTTAGATAATTTTTCGAACTTTATGTTGAAGATATCTTGGGTAGCTTTTGCACTCAACATCTTCTCCCTAAAAAAAACAAAAACCCCACTGAGTGTCCTCAAGCCACAAGCATGAGAATAAAGATAAGAAAAAACAGAACAAACAAAAAAACATTAAGTCAGCCTTAGACCAGTAACAAAAGGTGCAGAAGAGTCTCATTTCACTCGCAGTACACTAAAACCCAAACAGATGTGCCAGACTTTGCAAACTCGTACTTTAGCTCTCTCAAATAAAAGCCTGGTGCAGGTCATTTCCCTCCCCCCCGTCTCCTCTACACCCGATTGTCCAGCTCTCTCTACTTGTGGCCCTTGCTGGTCTTGAAGGACACTTGCAGTATCTTGTCTCCGAGCCGGTAGCCGTTCAGGCTGGCGATGGCCATGGCCGCCTCCTCGTAGTTGGTCATGGTGACGAAGCCGAAGCCCTTGCACTTGTTGGTGTTGAAGTCTCGGATCACCTTGACGTTGGTCACGGCGCCGAAGGGGCCAAACATCTGCCACAGGAGGCTCTCGTCGGCGTCCTGGCCCAGGTTGTAGGTGAAGATGCACCAGCCGGAGGTTGGGTTGCTGGGGACGCTGACACCTCCCATGCTACCCATGTGATCGACACTCATGGGGGAAAACCTGGAATAAGAAGAATCTCAATGAATCCAGGAGCTTGTTAATCACTAGGCTACAAACTTTAAATCTTCATTTGGCTCTAAAGCAGAAACTATTCCTGTTATATATCTACAATCAAGCATAGTATTACTGCAAATAAATTAACTATGCTTCTTTCAACAAATATTTTTCCTTTTTTTCTTTAGTGAACTATAAGTTTATTTAGGTTTCGGATATGACTTGCAAAAGATCGGGTCCTACTCAATGTCACAACATGCCTCACCTGAACCTCTGTGCCTGGTGGTGTACGGGGCCCCCGAAGCGTCGGGATTGGTTGTGGTAGAGCTGAGAAATGAGCTGTGTGTTTTTCGCCTGGTTAGGGTTGGCGGCAAATTTCACTGTGATGGGCTCAGCGGTCCCCGGTGGTGTTTGGCCATTCAGGCTCTTGACAGCTTCTTCTGCCTCCGCCCGCTTGTCAAACCGGATAAAAGCCACGCCGCGGGACACACCTGGGGACGAGAGTGCAGCTGGTCACAGCCTATTCTTGCACAAGGAGCATACCTACATTTCCGTGTAGCTGCTTTCTGGTGGCTACTTTTCATTTCTAAAAATATTTGTTCTTTTCAAAAGCAAGGAAGTCATTCACCTGTCGCCCCTGTACCCTGATCTACAAGTACTCGGGAGTTAATGATGTGCCCAAAACATGAAAACATGTCTTCCACGTCTTTCTGGGTCATGGCCTTTGGGAGACCGCTGATATACAGGTTGGCATCTTTTATTGTATCAGAGCTGGGCCGAGCGAAAGAAACCTGGTGATAAGAGCAAACAATCCCCTGATTACAACTCTGAGACACTTGTACAACATAAAGTAACAAAAAGAGTAAAAGAAATGAAATCTATCAAACTACTGACATTTTACACAACTTATTTGAATTTACACGGACAGGTATATCAATCGGTTCATTAGATAAAACCATCTGAAAAGTTTTGTCTATTTACTAAAATAAACACTTTAATTCCATTAAAAAACTTAAAGAACCCGATCACTAAAACAGTTTTGGGTGTGATGTTTTAGGTCTGAGCAAAAATGAGTGGAGTCAGAAGCATAAGAAACATTACAGCAACGTAAAAAGATGAAATAAAACTGATAAAAAAGGTACTTCAAATACATATATGTATGAAATCAAATAAGTAAAATTAAAGTCAAACTCAACAGACATGTCAGGTAGGGCAGTAAGTGAGCTGTGAAAGCAGTGTCACTTTCTCGGGCTGACATGTTCTAGCTAGTTAGCGGACAGCACAGGAGCCACAGGAGAGTTATATGACATGACATCTTTGGTTTGAGAATTGTAGAACACCTTATTGCACGTTACCTTGATAGTTTTGGACTGTAGCCTTAGTCCATTCAGTGTACTGATAGCTCTTTCTGCATCACTAGGGTTAAGATAGTTAACAAATCCGTACCCTAAACTGTGGCCTAGAGAAAAAAAAAGGAAAACAATAAAACAAAACAAAAAAACGTTGTCGTTCAAAAAAAGCTGCAAACAAATAAATATTTAAAAACAAAAACAAATCTTAACATTGCATGCTAGTTCTGAACAAACAAGCAAAACCAATCTACAGTTAAACAGCGCTGGGCTGGTTGGAATAAATAAAAACAAATCTGTGGTGGTGAAAAGCTGAGAGAAACTAGGACCCAACTCAAGCAGGAAAATAAATTTGGGATATTTTTGGAAATTAGTTACTCTATAAAATCAAAGAGAAGAAAGGAGTCAGATACACCTCTTTAGAATATATCCTGCCAGTAAAGACAAATTCATTTGAAAATGAGGGATAAACCAAACGTCACAAAGCTGGTACACCACTGATGTACTCAGAGGCTGTTGCCACCACTTGTATCTGGTTATTTGCTAAGTGTGAAACAGGAAACCTTTGCCATTTTAAACAAAATCTTGGTTTAAGCGGCGAGCTCATCTGTCACAGGTCTTATCGCTTCAGAGCGTAGCGTACCTGCGACTTTGTCTCGAATCAGCTTGGCGGACTCCACCTCCCCGATGCTGCTGAAGAGGCTCCGCAGCTCGTCCTGCGTCATGCTCTGAGGCAGGTAGTTCACGATCAGGTTGGTCTTGGAGTCCTTCCCCTCGTCCCCTCCCATGTGGTCTTCATAACCGTTCGACATGTCATACACCTCCTGCAAGTCGGCCAGGTGGGTCGGGAAAAAAAGGACACGCAGGTAAGCACGTAGAGTAAGCAGAGGTTACGTTCAAATTGAAAAATTACCCAAACATCTTTCAACAAATATAAATAAACAAAAGGCACACAATCCCAAAAACTGCCTGTGGTTCACCTACACATGCAAAAAGAGACGGGCAGATGATACAGGAAATCAATTCAAACTAATTACTTCACACTCAATTGCTGGCAGCAGCACAAAATGAGAATAGAGTGAACAGTCATGTCCTCCAATTTACCCTCTTTGTCCACCCTGCTACCTCAAACAACCCCTTTACATCACTGATAGACAAACCAGAGCACACGGTGGGTACAATAACACAACAAGTGGTCCATGCTATTTTCAAAACTCCCAATTAATAAATCTTCATCTGAAAGGATGTTTAAATGTTTTTTCCATCTGAACTCTTTGACCCAGAAAAACGCTTTAGCTTATCTTAATCAATCAAAAGCCCAGATTCAGTCGATTGGGAGGAGCAGATTCAGAAAGTTAGGGGGGGGGGGGGGGGGGTCTTTAAGTTGCAGTCTGCTGGTCCAACACAGGTACCGCTGCAGCTTCATTCACAAATAAGGAATTAAAGCTGATATTATTTCTTGCCACTCAATAGTTTTACTTTCTTGTCATTGTCATGTTCTTAAAAAGAGACTGAATGAGAGGGGGTGGGTGAGTTAATGGGCTGCAATGACAAAAATTGGAACAGGGGAATTTAAAATGCCATGGTGGTTTCGTTCTAAACCATAAAAAACTTGAGAGCCAGGGATCGCAACGCCAACCTTCTGGTGAGTGGCTGACACGTTCTACTTCCGGAGTCACAGCCATCTATAGATAAGTAACAGATTAGGTCACGTCGCAGCGCAATGTAGTCTGAAGGATCTGAGATTAGTTAAGAAAACAATATAAACTTTCCAGAGCCATAGCGAAACGTTGCTTCATTAAACTGTTACATTTTCTGTTTTCCCCTACATGCGGGTGTCGTGGTCGATACATTTACTGGTGGCTGCGTTGGGATCGGGTTTGAAATGGGAACAAGTGCGGCGGTCAAGTTGACAGAGGTCCATTCATGCAGGAGAGGGGCTGTGATTGTGTATTCTGGTGGGTAAGATCCACCGCCCAAGAGGATGAATGAGAGTCCTGTATTCAAACAGTAAACATGGGCAAAGCTGGTGGAGGGCTGACATGCATATTTATTTTTTGATTTCTCCTAACACCATCTCAGCGTCTAATTCTAGGTATGAAGTGAAATCTTTAACAGGATAACAGGACATGAGGAGTCGACTCTTCTTCCAACACTTGACCAGAACATCTGATCAAACCAATACGGTTTGTAATGGAAACTCGCATCTCAGACTCACTTTCAAGTACTTGATGTTTCCTCGACGAACTGCCATTAAGACACTTCACTGCTCCTGGGGCTGAACAGGGAAGACAGAGAAGAAAAAAATAAATCAAACACTGCAGGGGGGATATCCATACAACAACCATTAAGCTGTGATGGGCTTTTCTGATTTACTGGTCAGAAACCCAGGACACAGGGGGGGGGGGGGGGGGGTCTTTAATCACTATTGGCTCATTTCTTCGAGAATAGTTTTGTACAAGGTTGCAAATTGCTTACATAACGTTCTGTATGTTACGTTCAGGACGACACTTGACAGCTTTTTTATTTCTCACATCTGCTGCATGGATGAGCCAGATGTGAAGGAAGCTGCAACCGTTATGAAATGATCGGCATGTAACGAGACAAACCCTCGCTTGTGCGATCTGCAGTTCGGGCATTTCTGTCTTTACCCCGTCCGGTTGAAAAGGGGGATCAGTCATAAATTAAACTGGGTAAAGCAAAACCAAATTTAGAATTTTTAAACACATTCTCAAGATGAAAACCACTGTTAGTGACCAAAGAGGATGGCGGTGATCAGCATTGTCACAGTATTGAGATAAAATGAGCTTAATATGTGCAAAACTTTAACATTAACACAGAAGAACGAAGGCTTCAGCTGTAAATAAGTCATGTCAGACAATCAGGATGATGCCGAAGACAGCAAATTCAATATCAGTGTTTTCCAATGTCGGCAAAGACTGATCCAACTGAATTTAAAGCAAATAAGCTTTAATATTCAATATGCTAAATATTAGGCACGGCAAAGTGTAATTGTGTAACACATTTCAACCTTAATTCTGTGTGCCTTGTATCAAACATGGTCGTCATAAATTGCATGAGACCATATAATCCTGGATGACAACAAAAGCAGAATAGCACTGTAACACAACCAGGGATTTCTGATGCACCACTCCGTTATAAATGAGGAGAAAACATGGCTGTGGTGTGATTTTCAGATGAACGGTGATCTTTTATTGTTCTGAGCTGATCCACCTTCTACCTGGACGAGTCGCCTCAGCACAGCACTTGAAATCCACGAGAGAAATGCGACATTAGCTGCAGGACGACGTTAAAACGCGGGGCCACTGATGATTATTTACAGTAGAACATAGACTTACTACACAAACAGTTTAACGTCCAAAGATAACTGAGCCCTTTATCGGCGATCTGCAGCTCACTGCGCTCCTGAGCTTCTCTCCATCCCGGAAAAAACGTGCAGAGGCCCGATTAGCATTAGCGGGCTAGCGGCTGCACGCTCGCTCTGGTAGGATTAGAAAAGGCGACCCACGTACAACCAGGCTCAGCAACAACATCAGAAAAACGACACAACACGGCGGATACTGGTCTGTAATCATTGACGCAAAGCCACCGGCACGACCCGCTCGTGTGCGCGGCAGCACGACACACTACGTGGCGGTGCGGTTCCCGGAAAGGCTAACGCGAAGCACCGTGGCGCTATTTTTGGAAAGCGCCGGGTCGTTGTGTATCTGTCCCCGCGCCCAAAACCCCCACGGCTTGCTAACGGGGGCCGCGGCGGCCAAGCATCGCTTAGCTTAGCCACCGCTAAGCTAAGCTAAAAGCTAAGCTAACCGATGGCTCCGCAGGGCCGCGAGAGCGACGCGGCGGCAAACGGGCTAATATCACACCACGTCGAAACCGGGAGATAAACCCGCCATTTTATAATCTCACCAGCTTGATGGGGGGAGTGGGTGGTGTTTTCTGCCTTCGTCTCCCGGTTTTTAAAATGATTTCTTCACGACGTTCGCCTCCCTCCGAATCGACCTCACGTAGCGGAGAAGCGGAGGAAGGAGCTGCGCGATGAGCCCCGTCACGAACGCTCCAGCCCGGCCACGCCTCTGCAGAGGTATCGGGGAGGTCAACATCCACCCGGGGTCTGCGCTCACCTGTCAGATTATTAGGAACCACGTACATTTACTCATCTACGTACCTGTACTTTGTGTAAATTGATTTATACTCGGGTACTTTTACTCTACTACATATATCGGCGAATATGTGTACTCTCTACTTGAGAACATGTTTACAAAGCATTGCATTACATATTCAAATTTGTATCATTATCATCATTATTATTATTATTGCGATTAATATATCAAATTAGTAATAATTTAGATATAGGTGGGTAAATAGGTGGGCACAAAGACCCAGCCACACTGTACAAATACATTTGACTTTGAATACGTCAACTTCATCTTTTAAACTTTATTTGTCCCCTAAATGGAGCTCAACAAACTGCAATTAAACAAACACATGCATGTAGAAAAAAACATGTGTAATCAAGAAAACGCCTTCAAGGTAGTAACACGTAAGACATGCACGAACGTGGACATATTGTACAAGGACATAGTTATAATTATATCATAGCAAGTTAGAATTTCAAGTATTAAAGGTATTTTTACTCAAGCAGAAAAGTTATTGTGTTACTTTTACCTTACGCAACAGACAAAATTGTGGTAAATGCTGCAAAGATGATAGATATTATATCAGTTTTAGTTTAATTTCCCTCATAAATGTCCCTGTTTCTCTCTAATAAGATTACACACTGAAGCAGTGAAAAAAGTGCAGTGTCTACAATAATAATAAAACAAAAAAAATCAAGGTCAAGACCATATAACATTTCATATGAAACTCCAGTCATCATATCACACTTATTTGTTTAAAAGTACTAAGACAACTATAGTGTTGAGCCTATAGACTGAATGGTGCATTCATCTTTAAAGCAATAAACTGCTTTCCATAAACCATCATCAACAACACAACTGCATCATGTGCATAACATCTTTAACCTAATTTCATGTGGCAGGTTTTGTAGTGTACAAATATATATATATATACACATATATTTGCAGTATAGGGGGATAGGTGAGTTCACAAGTGTGTCTGCAGCTAAGAAACAATAATTTAACAACAGTCACAATAGACAGACGTGACGGGATCTGTGCAGTGCAGTTCAGTTTTTGCCCAGTATTTGATATTCCATGAAAGGTCGCTCCCTCATCAGCTGTGCCAACATTATTAAAACGACAACCTACAATGTAAGAGAAAAAGAAAGGAGAAGAGGATTCTGGTTAATTACACCTAGATAAACTTCTGAAACCGGAATAATTATATGAGACATATGAAGCTGTTTCCTCTCATATATTCAACATGTCTGTTGAGGAGCCCCACCCACAAGTTAGCAGGATGGTTGCTTTGTGACATCACAAACCCTGGCTGTTTGAATGGTTTTTGAGGGGAACTTTAACGACAAACCAAGTGTGTACAGAAAAAACTGAAGATGAAGAGTTCCGCACCTCGACCAGAAAAACCACCGGAAGGCCCCAGATGATAAATCTCAGCACAAACTGTAAAGCCTTCTCCAGCTTGACCTGGCAGCCCTGAGAGAGTGAGAAACACAGGTGATCAATCCCACATTCATGCTGGTATGTTTTATATGTATGAGTGCTGGGCTTGTCTTGATTTCTACCTGTTTGTAAATCTGCTGCTCCACTGTGCCATTGCAGGAAAGGAAAGTAGAGTTGCAGCAGCTTTGGGGCAAAGCTAGCTCACCGGTGCGATTGAACCAGGAGGTTGTAAGCCAGTCCCTGTAGTCATGGACGCCACAACACTGCAACTGAACAAATAATACCCAGTCACCTACACCATCCATCCATCCATTGTCTTCCACTTATCTGGGCTCAAGTTGTGGAGGTAGCGATTCAGGGTATCCAAGATGTCACTATCTCTAGCAATGTTTTCCAGCTCTGCCTTGATGATTTTGAGATGTCCTCAGGCCAGATGGGATATGTAATTCCCAGTCATCCAGGAGGTATTCTGACTATATGCATGAAACCACCCGACTGTCCCCTTTCAATGTAACAGGGCAGCAATTCTACACCGAGCTCCCTCCAGATGACTGAACCCTATCTCTGAGGCAGAGCTTAGCCACCAAACGGAGAAAACTCAATTTGGCTGCTTGTTTTTGTTATCTTGCTGGAAAGGTGTGCCCTGTTGCTCAGCTCCATCTTCACCAAAATGGTCCGGTACAATGCTCCCATTACTACTGATCATACCATTCCGTCCATTTCACGCTCCTTCTCCACCTCTCTCATGAGCAAAAATCCAAGATACTTCAATAAGTAGTTTGCTCCCACAGTCCAAAGACATGCAGCCATGGGTTCATAGCCCCACACAACCCTCAAAGTATTTATTTTTCTACATTTTGCACAAACATGCAAGGGGTGTGTCGATGCCTACAATAACTGAACTGAGCACTCACTTGCTCCTGCATAGTATCCACAGCTCGAGAGCTGGGGTCGTCGCTCTTTCCTGTGTAATTCTGAAAGACTCCACTGAGGGAAGCTGTTTCTGAATCCAGCTAAACAAAAGGGCAAAAGACATCAAATAAATCTGTAACAAAATAATCCACTAACTATAAAAACTCCAGTAAATCCACATGAAATTACCCAGAGACTCACTGGTAACTGTACTGATGTTTCTCTTACCTTCACAGAATGATAATAAGCCAACGCAGTAGCTGTGCTTTCCAGACAGAAGACCACGACGAGGAGATAAACAAACTGGAGTGGAGAGGAACACACTTTATTATGTACAGCCCAAAGACTGTTACACACAGAGATGCCCTCATTAACACATACACTGACAACCTTACCAGGCCCTGCAGACAGATGGAATCCCTGAGGCTCAGCCACGAGCCAAGGCACCCGCTGGCTACGAGGAAAGCGGCGCTGGCAAGGGTGAGGATCGCTGGCATGGTGATGTAGGCGTTTGAAAAACATAAGCTGCCCTGCCAGTACTTCATCAGCAGATAGACTCCGCTCAAGCCCACCACCAACCCCAGCACCTGGTGAGGTAAAAAAAGATCAAAAATCAAAGTCTAATCTTTTTTTGTTTTATTTTTATTCAGTAAAACTCAACACAGTATGCATTGTGTCTGTATTCACTGCTGATGTAAAACACTAGGCCCAACGTTAATTTCCCAAGCAGTCACAAGAGTGTGTGTGTGTGTGTGTGCATGTGTGCATGTGTGCCCTGTGGTTTGTGTAGTGTCAGTAGCTTTATCCAAAAACTAAAATAGTCTGAAAACTCAAATAGTCTGAAAACTCAAATAGACACAACAGAAACCCAATCAGATGCCTGATTAAGAATTTCTTTAAGCAGAGATAATTAAATAGGCTAATTGTGTGTGTGTGTGTGTGTGTGTGTGTGTGTGTGTGTGTGTGTGTGTGTATGTACCTAAATCTCTTTACAAAGTCACAGTATATGGATTTGTCTTCCTCGTGGGGATAAAAGCAAGTTCCTGTTTTGTAAACCATCAAATTCTAAGATAAAGACATGTTTTAAAGGGGACATATTATGAAAATTCCACTTTTGTAGTGCTTCTACACATTAGTTTGGGTATCTGGCATGTCTAACGTCCCAAAAACTCTGGAAAAAAATCACTCCCGCGATTTGTTGTGGTTCCTCTATTTCAGAAACTATGTGCTAAAGTGCGTCCAATGGAATTTCCCCCGAAATAGACGTCATAGTCGAAAAATGCCCATTTAGTACATTCCCCCATAGCTCTATGCACTCCCCCACTACCACTCGACCCACCCCTAGATGGACCCTCCCACTTTATAGAAGCTCGGTCCACCGGTGTCCGCCATTTCATTCTTGCAAGCCTTGGAAACACTTGGATAAGCTAACAGCAGCATGAATCAATTTCGACAACCGAGATGCTCAGTGGTCGGCTGCACAAATCAGCACAAATGTCTTCATGTGACTCCAGCTTCCGAAGACACAAGATTGAGATGGATTGAGTTCATATATGATGGCAACGTTCCTGCCACCACTTTGAATCGGACTGTTTTATCAACCTGGGCCAATATAACGTTGGATTCTCTAAAAGGTTGTTATTGAAAGAGGGGTCGGTGCCATCTTTCCATCGCAATACTGAAGACGAGGGAAATGTAAGTATTTTTTTTAAATAATTCTGGTATTTGCTTCTTTTAGACATTTTGTGTGGAGGCTAGTGCCGTTAGCATGTTGTGCCGTGTGTGAGGGGGTGGGGGGCTAGTATGTAGTGGTGGGGGATAGGGAGAGACTTTACAGGAGTTTTCATGTTCGACTGTTAATAACGTTATTGAACAATTAATCGAGGACGGCTGGCGAGTCTTAGCGAGAGGACGGCGTCGGAGTCCACGGTGAACGGTGTTCGCACGGCAGGTTCATGAGTGTTGTGCTCTCCACGCGCTTTCCCCCCCTCCGCTGGTGTGTGCCTAGTAGCTGCTGTAGCTGGAAGTTAGCTATGGCAGCCGGCCGTCAGTAGCTGCTACGGTTGCCGGCCGTCCGTAGCTGCCACGGCCGTAGCTGCTGCGGCATCCGGCTGCCAGTAGCTGCCGCGGCCGCCAGTAGCTGCGGCGGCCGGCGGCCGTCAGTAGCTGCTAAGGTTGCTACTGGCGCTGTAGCTAACTTCCAGCCCAGTGCTGCCGTGGGAAAAAATCGGCGGCACAGTACACCAGGGAGGACACGCGAGCGGACGGAGGGAAAGAGCGTGGAGAGCACAACACTCACGAACCTAACTTCCAGCTGCAGCTGCGGCTACGCCCGCTCGTTCAAGATACCGGAGTATGTTGTTGTCATAATGTGCGGGACTAGAACGATTATTCATTACCAGCCCTAGTTGGGGAAATGTGCCCTTGTATCCTTGTATGCATGACAGTAGTACAAACATGAATAACATTGCTGCTTTTGGTGTTCAGGCAAGCACATCTGTTCACGGTGCTAGGCTACATCACGTAGCATGCCAGACGGACCCACCACAGATGCGCACACATGGAACGCAGCTTTCTATGAAAACACTGCGACCTCACTACAAAAGTACAGGTTGGTTTACCCTCAGTTACTTCTTCATGTCATTGATTGTGTCTCCGTGTTAAAGTTGTAACAGCATCTCATTTGTTGTGACTCCTGTGTCTGTTTTATCATAGGCACACAGAAAACTGTGCTGCACTGATGTTGGTGTTGGGACCTCAGCTGTAAGAGACCTCGCTTGGAGGAGGGAGAGGACAACCCAAGTTGTTCAAGTATGGACTTCGGAGAGCCACAGGATGCTACCTATGATCCTGATGACTCAATCACAGTCTTGACTGAGTCAGCAGATGTGACGTGAGTGACTCAATATTTAATCTAAACATTTCAATAATCAGATGGATTACCATCCTACACTTTTTTAGCTGTTGCAGCCTTTTGGTGAAATCTTTGTCGTTCTAATATAATGGAATCTTCCAACCCTGTTCATAAGACACCCACATATATTGTCTATGAAAACTGCCTCCTGGAGCTGTTTGAGGTTTGTCCTGTGTGTCGGCGGGGGACAGATGTAATATATAAGAAGGGCAAGTGCACAGAAAAGCCGGTGAAAGCAGATGCAACCTTCCGTGATTCTCACAGGCTTTATTTAAAATCCAAACATACAACAGTATGTGAAACATAAATAACATCAATTAACTGCTGTCTCTAAATGGTCTTCACGATTTAAAGACCATTTATTTATCGTCTTCACGATAAATAGAATAAAATAATTATAAAAAGAAAGTAATAAATACAAAAAGTGCAAAATGTCCAACTTTTCCCCCCAATTTGTATTACAGATTACATGGATAACCTGTTGGACCTCATCTTTCACGAGGTTTTTCAGGACCCGGCCCCATTTGTGAATGAGGTGCTGAAGATCTCAAAACGTGAGGATCTCTCTGCCAAGTATGAGAAACCTGACAAGCAGGAAGTTATAGCCAGCTATGTGTCGAGTTTCAATCAAGGGCAGGTCTGAACCCTGCATAACTTCCCTGAGCATCAGGGAACACTCAGCGTATCTGGAGCACCGAGCAGGAGGGCAGGACCACCCTGATTCTCCGGCCCAGAGGGCCTCAACACCAGCTCACAAAGCTTCTGTACGCCAAATACCTGTAACGGCTGAGCAAAGTTTACATTGTATTTAGAGAATAAAAGGTGACACACAAATATAAAGTGTTCCTTTGTTTACAGTATGGCTACTGATGGCACAAATTTTATTTTTGTAATCAATGTTTTCATTATACTTGGTATGTTTAAAAAGCTCTGTGGCAATCTTTCTGACAATAAAAGTTTATAGAAGCAGTTGTGTGCTTTTAATGTTTGATATGTAACATGTCAACAATTGACACGTGTAAGATGAGCAGTTAGCAAAGTAATACACAGAGAAGAGTAATTTATGTATTTTATTCCTCAGTCATAATTTTATTGCAGAAATGACTGATATCTCATGCATAAAAAAAACAAAACTTACCGCTCTATTCCTCTTGGACATAAAGGCCCATAATCTGCCCTATAGATGTTGAATGCATTCTGTAGTGAGAACCCATTCAAACACATGTCCTACACCTCCATGAGAGGGGGGAGGGGTGAGAAGGGGGAGGGATGAGAGGGGTGAAAGGGGGTGGGGTAAGATGGGGGCGGGGTGAGAGGGGGGCGGGGCCCTCAAAACTGCTTGATCTGAGGAGGTCTGTTTTAGACAGAGTAAAAAGGTGCTGTTTTAAATGATCCTTGGGGTATTTTTACCAAAAAATGTTACAAACATTTCATTAAGACCCCAAGGAACCATATCAACTGTGGTGAAATGGGTATAATATGTCCCCTTTAATATTGGGTGAAGGATTGGCTTAGGTTTTGATTCTCCAGGAAATTACATTACATTTCTCTCTCTCTCTCTCTCTCTCTCTCTCTCTCTCTCTCTCTCTCTCTCTCTCCGCTACTGTGTGTTTCCTCATCCGAGCTGGTTCTGTGGTCACTTCTCCGTCTGGGAGCCGCAGAGACACCATCTGTTTCCTCCGAGCCACCGACATCTCTAAGTTAAAGAAGAAGGTGGTCGGAGCGTCCATATCACGTAATCTAGTGAAGCGGGCTCTGACAAAGGCTCCTTTGGCTCTCTCGCGTAAAAAAGAGTTTAAATCCTTTCTCTTAGTTTTGAGCCGTTTAAATCCTGCCCGTTGCTTTGTGTGACAGCTTCCAGGTTTCTGATCTCCTCCTCTACACTACATATTCTTATATATTTAGATATTTATATATATTTATTTTTCTGCTGTTTTTATATACATATACATTTGATATTTTATTGTACTATCCACTCCAGCAGCACAAGAACACTTTCCTACTCGACACTGACACAATCACATCATTGCATTCCATTCCTGTATCTGTAAATATGTTCTCCGTATGTGATTTATCTATGTATGTCAGTGATGTGTTAAGTGTACAAGCTACTGGATGATCTGAATTTCCCACGGGATTAATAAAGTATCCATCTATCTATCTATCTATGTATCTATCTAATGTCTGAATGGCTCTTTTTATTTTAACTGTCGAGTTGGCTGAGTATTGCTGACAGATCACTCTGATTTGGGCCTCTCCTAGTCCCCACCACTGGGTAAGGGAGGAAAACTTGTGTATCTTATTTTTCCAAAAAGCCCAAAACAGTTAAAATTGCAATAATTTAACGTTAAAATGCCAAAAACACTTTGGTTTTAATGTTGAGGATAAAATATACTCCATTAAAACTAAATGATGATCAGTAAAACCAACAGGGATGATCTGACAGTTAAAAACCTGATTAGATCTTTCTCTCTCTCTCTCTCTCTCTCTCTCTCTCTCTCTCTCTCTCTCTCTCTCTCTCTCTCTCTCTCTCTCTCTCTCTCTCTCTCTCTCTCTCCCTCTCTAGCTAATGGCCTATGAGAGCTTGTCAGAGCTGGAGAAGAATAAAAGCAGCTGGACATACAGATACAGTAATGGAGTGTCACTTACGCCCAGGAGCAGACAGGTCAGCTGAAGTGTTGTTGTCACCGCGTTTCTGCTCCGCTCGCTCATTGTGACGCGACAGGAGCGAGTGCCGTTAAACTCCGGAACCGCGTTAACGTGGAGAAACCGTAACGGAGCAGGAACTATGTTCGGAGGCAGAACTGCAGTTTTTTATTTGATGAGAGGAAGAGTGAGAGCCGGAGTCACGTGTTTTTTTAATTTTATTATATCGCTTCAGACTTTGGTTCCGCGACACAAGGTTCCTCAAAGAACGCGGAAATGAGAGCGGCAGGAAACATGAACTGCACTCAGCTCAAGTTAAAAGACACTAAAGAGTATTATAATAACAACAACTATAATCTACACGACAAAAACAATAATAATAATGATAACAATAATAATAATCATATCAAAAACAAACATAATAATACCATTATTAAGACTAATATATATCTATAATACTAGGGAGTATAATAATAACAAAAACAATAATGATAACTATCATCTATTCTACATGATAAAAACAATCGTAATAGTGATAATGATACTTCAAGCAATAACAATTATCATAAATATAATGATAAAACAAAATTAATATTTATAATAACAAACAACAACAACAATGATATAATAATTTAATTTCTGAGTTTAACATTGAAAAAATTCATCTCAACAAAATTGGGAAAATCACAAACCGATTACATTAGAAGTTTGGGTTAGTTTGTTTGTCCTACTTGTTGATGTATGAGGGCTTTATAACATGTATTTTTTAAATATTTGTATGAAAAATAAAGCCAATAAGTGAAGGACAATAAAAGGTGGTCAATGCAATATCAACATAATTTAGTCTTTAATTGAAATAAAAAATAACCAGTTTGAGGAATTCTTTGATTATTCTGGTTTTACACAGACTTTACACCAGGATATATTGGCAGCTTTAACTTAACTTAACCTACTGTGTCGTTAGTACACGCTTCTCTGTACTTATTGAAGATTTATTTCTAGGATATATTTAGTGTAGAAAGAAATGTTAGTATCTAGTGGGAGGATGCTTAGAGTTAAACACTTTGGTTACTTTCCTCCTCTAAAGCGATAGTGTGCTCAGTGAACCAATCCTTCAAGTCACGGTCTGCTGCAGAAACTCACAGGTGCAACAAACTGTACGTGGTACTGATTCAAGGTTTTTGTACGACTCTGTATCAGTGGCACCCGCTTCTCAGGTTTCTGCAGGTACCAACTGAGATCATCATCAACGCCTGGAGTGGCTGTGCAGCTCAGAGAGACTTGGATGCAGGACACTGAGTCACAGAAGCATTGAAAACTGATCCTGGAAAAGAAAGAACACAGTTCGAAATAGTTTTTCTATTGTGAGGTGAAGAAAATGCCAATACAGATCAGACATTCAACTCAGGTGCAAGCATGTTTGTAGGGGTTTGCACTGTGTGGAGCTCAGCGTTAATAAACTGTGATGCTCTCGAATGAGGTTTTTCCAATAAAGGTTTTTACTGATGCATAACACAACAAACTGTTTTGTCTTTAATCTTCTTACATGATTTTAAAACGCCAGTTGATATTCCTCCTCTCTGCAGAATGAATATCTTGAAATTTTAATAAGCTTGTAAAAATAACTTCTACTACTTCTTTTAATTTGTAAGAAAAATCATGACATATTATTGATCGCATTATGAAGATCGGAATCATTGATTTTAAGCTAAGCAAAACCAATGATATAAATAATTAACAGCCAAAATTTGCCCATAAATTTGACTATAAATGTAATCATTAGATCTTATTAACTTCGATTTTTTTAATGATTCATCCAAAACTCTAAATAAATTGCTAAGATTGTGTATGTTGTGCTTGGTGAGGTTACTGTCAGTCTCTGTGTTCACTGGTCTGTGTCCCACTCTCTTCCTGCTGTAACAGCTCATGTCTCTGCGTCTGACTGAGGGAGGTTTTTGTACGACTGTAAATCACTGTGTGAACACATGTGCTCCGCTTACTACATGGAAGCTCTGACAGTAGTAAACTGCTGCATCTTCACTCTGAACTCCACTGATGGTTAAAGAGAAGTCAGAGCTGCTTCCACTGCCACTAAACCGAGCTAGTGTTCCTGATTGTTCATTATCCACCCAGAATATTAGGAGCTGTGGAGCCTGTCCAGGTTTCTGCTGGTACCAGGACATAAAATCATAAATACCATTGTTATAAACACTGGGGTTGGTTTTACAGGTCAGAGTGACAGTGGATCCTGGAGTAAATGTCACGACTGGAGGCTGAGTCACAGTCACCTGGCCGCTGCATCCTGCACACAAACACAAATCATACATTAATCAGCGGAGGTGAAGAGAGAGAACAGGCAGCGCATCACGTCTGAAATGTTGCTGAGTGACTGAACCTGTGAAGCTGCAGCAGGCCAGCGTCCAGATGAGGAGGGTGATGAGAGTCATGGTGGTTGTGGTCGACTGACGGGTCTGAGTCCTGCAGAGTTGGAGTCACAGGACTATAAAGCTTCTCAGTTCAGTGGAGGATCAGCTGACGATGCAAAGCCTCCTCTCTATGGAAATGATTCCTCTGCTCTGAGTGGACTGAAGGTGACGTGGGACACAAACTCAGGAGCGTTGCTGTTTGGATTTACACTAAATATGAAGAAGCAGAATTGAGGGTCATCAGATTCTGGATTCAAATTGTGTCACTTTCATTGATGCAAATATGTGTATTTCATTCCCATTGAATTACAGAGTGAGTGGACGAACAATGGAATTTTCAAAACATTTTGTTTTAATTCTTTTGAAGCATCCAGATTGTTTTAAAGCTTTCAAATGATGTCAAACTATTTCTTTAAATATTAATTCATGACAAAGTTAAATCAACTTTTTGTCTCTCAAAGTAAAGAAGTAACAAAAAATGTATCAAATATTTTATTTTTAATTATTGAATCTCGATGAAATTTCAAGCCACATTAGCTCAATATAAATATTCAGTGTAAATTGTGTAGTTTAACCAAAAACAAGTGACTCTTCAGTGGACAGACTGTTGTTCACGGTGCAGGAGGTTTTTGTACGAGCACCTAATGAGTCTGTATCACTGTGGTGGACTTTCGGTGGAGGAACCAAACTCAACATTAACTGTAAGTACCAGAGATTTTTACTTTGTGCATTTATAACTTTTATCAAATAATGAACAAGAATTTGATCAAGTTCAGAGATTGACTAGCTGATAATTTTGTTGAATTTTTATCAATCTGAGGTAATCTCATATCCTGAGAGAAAGAAATGCAGATCAATATTTATTGGTCGATATCAATTTATGTAAATTAATACATTTATAGAAACAAACTGAAACAATTATTTCATCTATTTGTATTTAAAATTAAGATTTTTATTCACATGTTTAAAAAAATTTAAATAGAGTTTGCTCAAGCTTCAAACTAATTATAAACTGTTTAAAAATGTTTATTTTGAGCTGATCAAAAATATTTTGGCAAAAAAATCAGATGTTGAACACAAACAGGATTTATACTTTGTGCATTTATAACTTTAATCAAATAATGAACAAGAATTTTATCAAGTTCAGAGATTGACTGGCTGATAATTTTGTTGAATTTTTATCAATCCGAGGTAATATCCTATTCTGAGAGAAAGACATGTAGATCAATATGTGTTGGTTGTAATCAATTTATGTAGATTAATACATTTATAGAAACATGCTAAAACAAATGTTTCATCTATTTTCATGAACAATGATTTTTTTCATTCACATGTTAATTATGTTTTAAAATAGAATTTGCTGAAGCTTCAAACTAAATCATAAACTGTTTAAAAATGTTTAGTTTGAATTGATCAAACATATTTTGGCACAAAAATCAGATGTTGAACACAAACAGGATTTTATCAGTAGATGCAGCTCAGCTTTGTGTTCACGCTTCATGTGGTGAAAAGGAAGTGAAAGAAACAGACGACAAAGGTTTGAACTGTTTTCACACCAGTGTTTCAGCTCTGTGAGTTTAAACAGAAGAAAATCATCTCAGGGACGAGTTCTTCACTGTCACACGTTGAGAAACAGACGTGAAGACGTCCTCAATAATCATCAATAATCATTATCAGTGAACCTTCTCAGCCACATTGACACTTGAACCCTGCGGCTGATGGTCTGACACTGAGTGAATGATGTTCAACAGTAGAAGTTCTTCTGTTTCATTTGATAACATACAAGAAATCACCTGTAGGTCATTTTCCTTCATCCTCATCCCTTTGTCTTTTCTCCCCTCTCTCTCCTCCAGTGGGTGTGGTGCGGCCCACCCTGACCCTCCTCCCCCCCTCCAGTGAAGAGCTGAAGCAGGGCACTGTCACTCTGGTGTGTATGGCCAGCGGGGGCTTCCCCTCAGCCTGGAGCCTGGGCTGGAAGGTGGGGGGCAGCATCAGGTCCTCAGGGGTGTCTCACAGCCCGGGGGTCCTGGGGGGGGGCGGCCAGTACAGCTGGAGCAGCACCTTGAGCCTCCCTGCAGACCAGTGGAGGAAGGCGGGCTCAGTGAGCTGTGAGGCCAGTCTGGACGGACAGAGCCCTGTCACTCAAACCCTGGACCCTGACCTCTGCTCGGAGTAGAGAGACGACCGGATGGAGTCATTGTGCTCTACTGTGGGTCCGTTTGATTTACATGTGTTCTACTGCAGCTCTGCATGTCTTCATGTCTTTTCTTTAACTCATTATGACAGTCCAATGCTGTATTGTGCTACTTTTGAAACAAGAATACATATTTCATGTTCGAATGTCATTTGTTTTTCACATTTCTATTTTTACTCTACTAAAATAAAATATATCATCACCAACATCTGCTTCTGTTTTATTTTTTTTGAGGCAAAAGATATAAATGTAAATCTGTGTTTTACTTCTACTTAGACAGTAATTTCTCTTGTGTGGATCTGCATGAAAACCATGTTTCTGACTTCTGAGTTGAACATTGAACAAAATGATGAAAATCCCAAAAGTATCACATTAGTAGTTTGTAGGACTTTCCTCATAATTCTTATAGTTGTCAATTACTGACAGAAGTAAAAGTTTATAATGAAACCTTTGAAATTAAAGGGAAATTACACATTTAGCATAAGAGTTAATTATATATTCTGTTCCATCAATGTTCTGATGTGTGAGTGCTTAATGGTAATACACTTTTGAATGTGTGATTATAATAATCATCATATCACTAATTGATGAAGTGTAACAAAATCTAAATGACAATTAAAGTCGATAAATAAATATCTGGCATCATTTAGTCATCAAATGAAATTGATAAATAACCACAATTGTTTTTGATTATTCTGGTTTTAAACTTGCAGGATGTGCTGGTTGTATGAGCTTAATGTGTTTTATAATACATCGTACGTGACAAAGTTGGTTTCATGGGGCTTTGTTTGGAGATTTCTGAACATTTAAAACTGTGAGTTTGTTTCAGTTGTGTTTAGCTTCATTGTCGCTCTGCTTGAAGACTTGTGTTGTGTTCACTGGACCAGTTATTCTCTGTGCAGCTGCAGCAGACCAGCTTCACTTCAGTCAAACTGAGGGAGGTTTTTGTACGGCTCTAAATCACTGTGTGAACTGTGCACTGCCAAGATCACCGAGACAGTAATAATCTCCAACATCTTCAGCCTGAACACCTCTGATGGTTAAGGTGAAGCTAGAACCAGAGCCACTGCCACTGAATCGAGAGGGAGTTCCTGAATATAGAGTTGATGTATAATATATAAGAAGCTTGGGAGCCTGTCCAGGTTTCTGCTGGTACCAGGACAATACATCACCACTACTACTCCTCCAAACACTGGGGTTGGTGTTACAGGTCAGAGTGACAGTGGATCCTGGAGTAAATGTCACGACTGGAGGCTGAGTCACAATCTTCTGGCCGCTGCATCCTGCACAGAAACACAAATCCTACATTAATCAGCGGAGGTGAAGAGAGAGAACAGGCAGCGCATCACGTCTGAAATGTTGCTGAGTGACTGAACCTGTGAAGCTGCAGCAGGCCAGCGTCCAGATGAGGAGGGTGATGAGAGTCATGGTGGTTGTGGTCGACTGACGGGTCTGAGTCCTGCAGAGTTGGAGTCACAGGACTATAAAGCTTCTCAGTTCAGTGGAGGATCAGCTGACGATGCAAAGCCTCCTCTCTATGGAAATGATTCCTCTGCTCTGAGCGGACTGAAGGTGACGTGGGACACAAACTCAGGAGCATTGCTGTTTGGATTTACACTAAATATGAAGAAGCACAATTGAGGGTCGTCAGCATCTGGATTTAAATTGTGTCACTTTCATTGATGCAAATATGTGTATTTCATTCCCCTTGAATTACAGAGTGAGTAGATGTACAATTTAATTAAATTTTTTTTTTCGTTTTAATTCTTTTGAAGCATCCTGTTTATTTTACAGCTTTGAAATAATGTCAAAATATTTTTTTAAAAATATTAATTCAAGACAAAGTTACATCACTTTTTTGTCTCTCATTGTTAAGAACTTTTTTATTTTTTTTTATTTTAATTACTCACTCGTGATGAAATTTCAAGCCACTTTAGCTAAATTTAATCAGCATCTGGATTGAAATTGTGTCTCTTTCATTGATGCAAATATGTGTATTTCATTCCCATTGAATTACAGAGTGAATTAACGTACAATTTAATTTTCAAAACATTTTGTTTTAATTCTTTAGAAGCATCCTGTTTGCTTTACAGCTTTCAAATGATGTCAAAATATTTTTTTAATATTAATTCATGGCAAAGTTAAATGAACTTTTTGTGTCTAAATGCTAAGAAGTAACAAAAATGTTAACAAATATTTTATTTTTTATTATTGAATCTCGATGAAATTTCAAGCCACATTAGCTCAATATAAATATTAAGTGTAAATTGTGTAGTTCAACCAGAAACAAGTGACTCTTCAGTGGACAGACTGTTGTTCACGGTGCAGGAGGTTTTTGTACGAGCACCTAATGAGTCTGTATCACTGTGGTGGACTTTCGGTGGAGGAACCAAACTCGTCAGTAACGGTAAGTACCAGAGATTTTTACTTTGTACATTAATAACTTTTATGAAATATGAACAAGAATTTGATCAAGTTCAGAGATTGACTGGCTGATATTTTGTTGAATTTTTATCAATCTAAGTTAATCTCATATCCTGAGAAAAATAATTTCAGATCAATATTTATTGCTTGTAATCGATTTATGTAGATTAATACATTCATAGAAACGTACAAAAAACAAATTGTTCATCTATTTTCATGTACAATGATGATTTTTATTCACATGTATAAAACGTTTTAAAATAGAATTTGCTGAAGCTTCAAACCAAATGTGATCTCATATTCTGAGAGAAAGAAATGTAGATCAATATGTATTGGTTGTAATTCATTTATGTTGATTAATACATTTATAGAAACATACTAATAGAAATGTTTCATCTATTTTCATGTACAATGATGATTTTTGTTCACATGTTTACAACGTTTTAAAATGGAATTTTCTGAAGCTTCAAACTAAATCATATACAATTTAAAAATGTTTAGTTTGAATTGATCAAACATATTTTGGCACAAAAATCTGATGTTGAACACAAACAGGATTTTATCAGTAGATGCAGCTCAGCTTTGTGTTCACGCTTCATGTGGTGAAAAGGAAGTGAAAGAAACAGACGACAAAGGTTTGAACTGTTTTCACACCAGTGTTTCAGCTCTGTGAGTTTAAACAGAAGAAAATCATCTCAGGGACGAGTTCTTCACTGTCACACGTTGAGAAACAGACGTGAAGACGTCCTCAATAATCATCAATAATCATTATCAGTGAACCTTCTCAGCCACATTGACACTTGAACCCTGCGGCTGATGGTCTGACACTGAGTGAATGATGTTCAACAGTAGAAGTTCTTCTGTTTCATTTTATAACATACAAGAAATCACCTGTACGTCATTTTCCTTCATCCTCATCCCTTTGTCTTTTCTCCCCTCTCTCTCCTCCAGTGGGTGTGGTGCGGCCCACCCTGACCCTCCTCCCCCCCTCCAGTGAAGAGCTGCAGCAGGGCACTGTCACTCTGGTGTGTGTGGCCAGCGGGGGCTTCCCCTCAGCCTGGAGCCTGGGCTGGAAGGTGGGGGGCAGCAGCAGGTCCTCAGGGGTGTCTCACAGCCCGGGGGTCCTGGGGGGGGGCGGCCACTACAGCTGGAGCAGCACCATGAGCCTCCCAGCAGAGAAGTGGAGGAAGGCGTGCTCAGTGAGCTGTGAGGCCAGTCTGGACGGACAGAGCCCTGTCACTCAAACCCTGGACCCTGACCTCTGCTCGGAGTAGAGAGACGACCGGATGGAGTCATTGTGCTCTACTGTGGGTCTGTTTGATTTACATGTGTTCTACTGCAGCTCTGCATGTCTTCATGCCTTTTCTTCAACTCATTACGACAGTCAAATGCTGTATTGTGCTACTTTTGAAACAAGAATAAATATTTCATGTTCGAATGTCATTTGTTTTTCACATTTCTATTTTTTCTTTACTAAAATAAAATATATCATCACCAACATCTGCTTCTGTTTAATATTTTCTGCGGCAAAAGATATGAATGTAAATCTGTGTTTTACTTCTACTTAGACAGTAATTTCTCTTGTGTGAATCTGCATGAAAACCATGTTTCTGACATCTGAGATGAACATTGAACAAAATTATGAAAATCACAAAAGTATCACATTAGTAGTTTGTAGAACGTTCCTCATAATTCATCTTATTGTCGATAAGTGAGAGAATTAAGTTTATATGAAACGTGAGCAATGTAAGGGATATTACACATTTAGCATAACAATTAATTAGATATTCTGTTCCATCCATGTTCTGATGTGTGAGTGCTTCATGGTAATACACTTTTGAATGTGTGATCATTTTATCATTATATCACTAATTGATGAAGTGTTAAAGAATCTAAATGACAATTAAAGTCGATAAATAAATATCTGGCAACATTTAGTCATCAAATGAAATTGATAAATAACTACAATTGTTTAAGATTATTCTGGGTTATGACCTTCATGTGTTATAATATACAACGTGTATATTATCTGTGTTTATTGTAGTTTTCTGTTAGAACTTGTTGGGACATGATATTTGTGGAACCACAGGCCTACTCTTCGGCCTACATGGTAGTCAAAGCCTGAAATCCAGCATGGTCTTTGTTCTTGAGAAAACCTCCCGAACTCCATCTCCCAGGATAATGCATGTCCTTTTGTTCCAGGCAACTTTACCCAGAGGTGTGAAAAGCCACCAGGGTCAGCTCCAATTGGTCACTCTTGCCCCATGACCTGTGAGGTCACCAGGCCAATATAAGGCCAGGTATCCCCCTTCTCTCTCTCTTTCCATCAACTTTCCAAGGAGGAAGGCTGCCGGCCTATCTTCCTGCATTGGCCAGAGGAGAAACCTGATTTCTCCAACTCAAATCTTCTCTTCCCATCCAACGAGAGGAGGTCAAAGGTGCAGCTTCCAGCTCATCTCACTGAGGAAACCTCGTTGAATCTCAAGCTCTTCCAAACTCCTAGCAGCGACTCGACGTCCTGCAGGTAAGATTCAACAAGCATCTGAGCTGCACAGCTCAACAGAGCCGTGAGGCAAAAACATTACGACCAGCCCATAGACTTCACAGAACTGCGAACGGAACCACAACATCCTTTTCCCCTTTCCAAGGACTGGTAACACAACCTGGGCTTAATAATTATACTACGCTAAGCAAGACTGTTTATTTGTTTCTGTGTGATGTTTATAAGTTTGATATGTGTTGTGATATGTTGGTTATAAGTTATTCGAAAGTAAAGATAGTTTGTAATGATCTTCACTGTCTTTCTTTGCATATCTCTCTGACCCTTTCATTCTCTGACTTAACATTTACACAGACACACGCATATCTCTTCACCTCATTTAAATCTTCCCCAGCTACCGGTCGTAGGGGAGAGCGGGGTAATGTGGGACATTTTTTACATTTGCTCCCCTCTAGGCGAGCTAAACGGATATATCAGTAAAATTGACACATTTCCCATTAATTACGGATGTTTTCTAGCAATGGAAATGATCAGAATGTCTTCAGGACAGAGGGCCGTGAAAATATGATTGTTTTAAAAAAAGTGGTCTTGTGTCCCATAAAGTGGGACACTTACTTTTTCCACTTTAAAACTACCATAACAACACATGTTGTAATAGTTAAAATCCCGAAAGCTAGATTGACAACGACTAATATCGGACTAGTAACAGAATCATGGGGATTGGTCAATTAAGCACATTTATGATTATTATGATTCATGTGATCTCTTGCACACCCTAGCTTACCTGCACATTGTTTCTCTGTCCAATTGGCAGGCACAGGGATATTGTTTTTCTCTGCGTATTCAAATCCCAGTTCACGGCACTTAACTGGAGCAAGGCCATGGAACTGGTCAGCTAGTTGTTTCAAGTGTTTGGCTCCTCCTCCATCTCATCTGTGAATATTCTCTTTACCTCAGCTACTGCACCCCAGGCTACTGATTTTACTTTCCCTTTCTCTTTTTCTTTATGAATCTTTTGAGGGTTGTCTTATCAATATTTCTATCCCTTCCAGCTTTTCTTAAGGACTTCTTTCCTTGCATGACCTCAGCGGCTGCACTCTCCATCTCTGTGAGGGGTGTTTGGCCCGAGGTTGTCTTCCTGCTGTAGTTTCTTGGCATGATGGCTTTTCTACAATGATTATCACATTAAAAATAAAACATATATAATGTAATATAACACTAAAATATATTTAAGACTAAACTTAACTTGTGCTTCATGGTGGGGTAAAGTGAGACACTGTCCCACTTTACCCCACAGCATTCGTCCCACTTTACCCCGAAGCCACAATTTTAGAAAAACAACATCTTTTATCAGATCAGGCTAATCTTCAGCTAGCATCAATCACATGGTTTTATATGTTGGAAGTTCATCAACATTTATGATATAAGTTTTTCTACCTGAATCAGTTTGTTTTGACACAGCAGTTGACTAAGTTCCAAGCAAGAAATTTTACTTTTACATGCAAAAAACAAATTTTTCTGAAAAAACATACTTTCCACAGCACCTACACCAACTTCTCCTTTATGGCAAGGGTGGAAAGGGAGGGGCTTGAAAACATAATAATCACATGACCACAAATGTGTTCCGTTGCCTAGATATAGGGGGTGTTTCACATCACCCGATGTCCCACATTACCCCGCTCTCCCCTAAAACCACTTCTGAAGGAAGGGGGGGCCGTTAACAAAGGGGGGGGGGCGGGGGGCAGCTATCTTTAGGGGGTCAGCGACCATCTAAGAAGTCCACAGGAGGTTGTCACTCTTTTGGCAAGCCACCATTTTGAGAGCACCCTGATCTACATAGGCACACACACACTCACATACACATCTTTGTTTAGTTAGTACATTTGTTAGTACTTTATGTTTTTATACTTTATTATATTCATAATAAATGTTTTTCTTTCAACAATGTTCTTTCATTAATGTTGAATTTTGCCAACTGCTACACTGTCAAGATCTCCATAACCTTCACTGTTCATTAAATAATGTTTGATAGTAAATATTTAGATTTCTAATTGAACTAGATCTGAATGAGACTGATCTTTACGTTTGATTGTTGGTCCCTGTCACCATGGTTGTGCCCCGTCGATTATAAATTATAATTACAAATTGTGTTATTCTTAATTGATAATTGGACTGTTTTTCAAATAAATAAAGTAGAAAATATAAATTTGACAAAGTTGGTTTCATGGGGCTTTGTTTGGAGATTTCTGAACATTTAAAACTGCGAGTATGTTTCAGTTGTGTTTAGCCTCATTGTCGCTCTGCTTGAAGACTTGTGTTGTGTTCACTGGACCAGTTATTCTCTGTGCAGCTGCAGCAGACCAGTTTCACTTCAGTCCAACAGAGGGAGGTTTTTGTACGGCTCTAAATCACTGTGTGAACACTCCACAGCTATGATAACTCTGACAGTAATAGTCTCCAGCATCTTCAGCCTTAACACCGCTGATGGTTAAAGTGAAGCTAGAACCAGAGCCACTGCCACTGAATCGAGAGGGAGTTCCTGTATTAAGAGTTGATGCTAAGTATATAAGAAGCTTGGGAACCTGTCCAGGTTTCTGCTGGTACCAGGACATACGATCACCAGCACTATTCCTCCAAACACTGGGGTTGGTGTTACAGGTCAGTGTGACAGTGGATTCTGGAGTAAATGTCACGACTGGAGGCTGAGTCACTGTCACCTGGCCGCTGCATCCTGCACACAAACACAAATCATACATTAATCAGCGGAGGTGAAGATAGAGAACAGGCAGCGCATCACGTCTGAAATGTTGCTGAGTGACTGAACCTGTGAAGCTGCAGCAGGCCAGCGTCCAGATGAGGAGGGTGATGAGAGTCATGGTGGTTGTGGTCGACTGACGGGTCTGAGTCCTGCAGAGTTGGAGTCACAGGACTATAAAGCTTCTCAGTTCAGTGGAGGATCAGCTGACGATGCAAAGCCTCCTCTCTATGGAAATGATTCCTCTGCTCTGAGCGGACTGAAGGTGACGTGGGACACAAACTCAGGAGCGTTGCTGTTTGGATTTACACTAAATATGAAGAAGCACAATTGAGGGTCATCAGCATCTGGATTCAAATTGTGTCACTTTCATTGATGCAAATATGTGTATTTCATTCCCCTTGAATTACATAGTGAGTAGAAGTACAAAATAATTTTTTCAAAAGAACTTTTTGTTTTTAATTCTTTTGAAGCATCCTGTTTGTTTTACAGCTTTCAAATGATGTAAAACTTATTTTTTTTATATTAATTCATCAACTTGTTTTCTCTCAATGTTCAGAATAAACAAAAATGTTTACAAATATTTTATCATAAAAGTGCAGACCTGTGCATCCACGTAAATGATAATAAGGTCATAAAGTTTATATTCAACGCCCCCTCACCCCCCCCCCCCCCCACCACCACCACCTCAGGCTCATCTTACGTTCAGACTCTGTGTGACTTTAACTCTGAGGAGCAGCGATGCAGTAAATTCATGCAAAATACATTTGAGTGCACCTGTCTTTATGAAACTGAGAGGAAGAGGTGACGCTGAGTGAGAACATGTGGACATCACATGAAGGAACTTTCACTTCTGTGTCTGACTTTGAAAAGTTCTGGTCTGCACACATGGGAGAAGTTTGTCTTCGAGGCTTTTTACCAGAAAACATTTGAATGTGATTGTTGTTAATGGACTATTTCATCCCAAACCAAGAAATGTATCAAAATCTAACCAAGTGATTTTGTTTCCTCAACTAAATCCAACTGTGACTGAACACTGAAGCCAGGAAGCTGCTCTGGGAATAACTCTCTCCCTCAGGAATATCCCTTCATGTCTCTAAGTAGATGCACACTGCCCTCTGCTGGCAGTTCACCATCATCAATAACTCCATCATGGTGTGAGGCTGATTTTGTTTTATATTATATTTCATTTAGCTGATGCTTTTATCCAAAGGGACTTACAATAAGTGCATTCAACCTTGAGGGTACAAACCAAGAACAACAAGCATCAAGAAAGTAGAATTTCTTCAAGAAAGTCAAACTACTAAGTGCCATTTAAGTTCTACTAATGTGTTGGTTTAAACTTCTATTCAAGGTATAGTCTGAAGAGATGTATTTTTAGTTTGCGGCGGAGTATGTGTAGACTTTTTGTCCTAATGTCAATGAGGAGCTCATTCCACCATTTAGGAGCCAGGACAGCAAACAGATGTGATGTAGATAGATAGATAGATAGATAGATAGATTGATACCTTATTAATCCCGAGGGAAATTCAGATCATCCAGTAGCTTGTACACTTAACACATCACTGACATATATGCATAAATCACATACATCACATATATCACATACGGAGAGCATATATACAGATACAGGTATTGAATGCAATGATGTGATTGTGTCAGTGTCCAGTATTAAAGTGATTTTGTGCTGGAGTGGATAGTACAACAAAATATAAACTGTATTTATATTATAAAAACAGCAGAAATATATATATATATATATAAATATACAGGAATATCAATCAATCAATCAATCAATCAATCAATCAAATTTTACCTATATAGCCCATATTCTCAAGTTACAATTCTTCTCATGGGCTATAACAGGGCGTGGCACCCTCTGTCCTTAACCCTCAACAAGAGTAAGGAAAAACTACAAAAAAAACTTTAACAGGTAAAAATACATAGAAACCTCAGAGAGAGCCACATGTGAGGGATCCCTCTCCCAGGACGGACAGAAGTGCAATAGGTTCCACGAATATGGTCATCTCATGCCGGGAAGATCTCTCCCCCCCACTCTCCCTCTGTGTGGCGTTATGAAGCCGAATGGCTCTGGGGACAAAGGACCTCCTCAGCCTTTCCGATGAGCATGACAATGACAGGAGTCTGCCACTGAAAACGCTCCTCTGACCTATGAGAGTTTTGTGAAGTTGGTGGTGCTCATTGTCCAAGATAGACTGCAACCTCAACAATGTTGTTGAGTGTTTAGCAGTGAGGGAGCAACAAGCCGATTGGCAGATGCAGAGCGGAGTGAATGGGCTGGGGTGTCACGTTTGACCATGTCCTGGATGGAGACTGGATGAGCTGCAGAGGTTGGATGGCACTAGCAGGTAGACCTGCCACGAGGGAGTTGCAATAGTCTAGATGTGAGATGACCAGAACCTGCGCCACCTTCTGAGTGAGAAGGGGACGTGTTCTCCTGATGTTGTGCAGCATGAATCTACAGCAGGGATGCCAGGGTGGCGGCCCAGGGTTGTGTCGAATGACAGGCTCTCATTGGCTAGTTTGTTGGTGGTTCAGGGGTGAATGAGGAAGTGGAGGGAGAAGACGAGTGTTGATGTTAGGAGTGAAGAGACGACACACTGACATCTGAAGGATGTTATGAAAATAGCCACTGCCCAGAAACTGTCCCCGATATGGACAAGCTGGTGAAAGATAAAAGATGTCTGGCTTCAACAAGTAGCTGAAGAAGGTTGGTCTCCCCATTTATCATAATCCAGTGTGATATGGGTGGGAGGGAATAAAAGTGGTTGGGGTTGACTGATAGCCAGGCTAGTGCCATATAGGCATATGGGTGTGTGGGAATATGGATTGGGGTTGACTGGTGATGACTGGCAAAGTTAATGTGCCTCATCTGTTGTTGAGCAAATTTAATATTTTTAGATAGCTCATATTTGGCTATTTTTTCAAGAACATCTTTTTTTTACTAATTCCTACTGGATATTCAATCACATGGCCTATTGTTGGACTACTTTATTCTGGCGCTTACTTTCTGTGACTCGTTTAGGCCTACTTGGCCTGGCCTTCTTTTAATTTACCTAATTTTGCATTGATGTGTTTTCATGTGCAAGCCTTCAATAAATAAAATATGAGTAAATAACAGTTAACACTTGTGGAAATGTGTTTTTGTGGCACCTAGTCTATTTTGTTGCTTTTCTAATTTATAAATGTTGGCTACTTGCATGGATGTAGGAAAATGATACTTTTTAGAGTGGAACTGTCTCCTGCTTTGGGCTATGTAATTGTAGGCCTCATTGTGAGGTGATTTTGGTGCCAATGCAATTTCTTATTGATGTGAATAATCAACATGAATAATTTCAAATAGCCTACCTATCCATGTGTTGAGTCAGTCCGAAAGTGTAATTCGGCCCCCGAGGTCTCGCTTGACAAAAATCTGGCCCCCTGTCCAATTTCACCCTGGCATCCCTGATCTACAGGAACGTGTTGTTGCAGTAATGTTGGCCGTAAGGGAGAGTTGACTGTAGAGTGTCACACCCAGGTTCATAGCAGTCTGGGTGGGGGCTAACACAGAGATGTCTGTCAAGTTTCTGTTTTTGTTCCACCTTTTCATCACCATGTACATCAGTCACTTCATGCAGCTCTGATATTAGGGAAGGAAATAAGTACGAGTCTTCTGACCTCAGTGACCCCAGGCCTCTGTTTTATTTAAGTATTCTCACCCTCTGAGAAAATACTCTGAGTATCAATCAGACTAAATGTGACAGTGAAGTTTTTACGAGTATCAGGCTCATTTGAATACTTTGTACAAAATTTTTTATTTAACATGTCAATTCCATTAAAACTGAGCAGACTGCATCTGCTAATAAAGATAAAACTATGTAAATAAAAAGAGCTGCAAAATGCATCATGAGGCCTAAAGAGACCTAAGTTAGTAAGACTGTCTATATGAAGGTATAGACAGTCTGATTAATATATAAGGATATATAAGGTCTATATAGATTTAAATACAGTATATTAAGATTAAGATACATTTATTAGTCCCAAACACAGGCACACTCATGCAAGGAGGGAAATTTAACCTCTGCTTTTAACCCATCTGGTGAACACAGGAGGACACACAGAGCAGTGAGCAGACATGTACGGCGCAAGGGGAGCAGATGTTGCAGGAGTAAGGTGCCTTGCTCAGGGACACTAGACAGGGTAGGGAGAATCCTCTTGGATTTTTGGACGGATCAATCCAGGTTCGTCTTTTAGTTGTTTCTCCGTGGAGTCGAACCAGAGACCTTTTCTGCACATAGTCCAAGGTTCTGCCACTAGTCCACGCCTCTCCTTTTGTGTGTGTGTGTGTGTGTGTGTGTGTGTGTGTGTGTATGTGTGTGTGTGTGTGTGTGTGTACACTGTTTATATTTGTTTATATTTATCAATAAACAGCTTTATATCACTATAAGCGGTCAACGCAGCGTTCACCATGAAATCTCATTTTTGGGACTCCAGGGGTGTTTCAAGGGACTTTAGGGGCCTCGGGCAAAAGGGACCTTGAGCCTACATTGACCCAAACACCCCCCTACAAAGAAACACATGAACCACATTACTACAATCTTCAAACTAATATTATAGTCAAAATTAAATAGTGCAGACCTGAGCATCCACATAAATGATAGTGAAGTAATAAAGTTTATATCCCCCCCCCCCCCCCCCCCCCTCAGGCTCATCTTTCACACACATTTAGGCGTTCTAGTCTTCAAACAAAAATCTAAGTTTGACAAAGTTGGTTTCATGGGGCTTTGTTTGGAGATTTCTGAACATTTTAAACTGTGAGTTTGTTTCAGTTGTGTTTAGCTTCATTGTTGCTCTGCTTGAAGCTTGTGTTGTGTTCACTGGACCAGTTATTCTCTGTGCAGCTGCAGCAGACCAGTTTCACTTCAGTCAAACCGAGGGAGGTTTTTGTACGGCTCTAAATCACTGTGTGAACACACTGCTACGATATCCGAAACAGTAATAATCTCCAACATCTTCAGCCTGAACACCATTGATGGTTAAGGTGTAGCTAGAACCAGAGCCACTGCCACTGAATCGAGAGGGAGTTCCTGATTGTATCCTGTTCGCCAAGTATATAAGAAGCTTGGGAGCCTGTCCAGGTTTCTGCTGGTACCAGGACATACGATCACCAGAACTATCAGTATAAACACTTGGGTTGGTTTTACAGGTCAGTGTGACAGTGGATCCTGGAGTAAATGTCACGACTGGAGGCTGAGTCACAGTCAACTGGCCGCTGCATCCTGCACACAAACACAAATCATACATTAATCAGCGGAGGTGAAGAGAGAGAACAGGCAGCGCATCACGTCTGAAATGTTGCTGAGTGACTGAACCTGTGAAGCTGCAGCAGGCCAGCGTCCAGATGAGGAGGGTGATGAGAGTCATGGTGGTTGTGGTCGACTGACGGGTCTGAGTCCTGCAGAGTTGGAGTCACAGGACTATAAAGCTTCTCAGTTCAGTGGAGGATCAGCTGACGATGCAAAGCCTCCTCTCTATGGAAATGATTCCTCTGCTCTGAGCGGACTGAAGGTGACGTGGGACACAAACTCAGGAGCGTTGCTGTTTGGATTTACACTAAATATGAAGAAGCAGAATTGAGGGTCGTCAGCATCTGGATTCAAATTGTGTCACTTTCATTGATGCAAATATGTGTATTTCATTCCCCTTGAATTACAGAGTGAGTAGACGTACAATAGAATTTTCAAAACATTATGTTTTAATTCTTTTGAAGCATTCTGTTTGTTTTACAGCTTTCAAATGATGTTAAACTTCTTTTCAAAATATTAATTCATGACAAACAAACAACCTTTTGTCTCCAATGTTCAGAAGTAACAAAAATGTTCACAAATATTGTATCGTCAATATTATAAAAGTGCAGACGTGTGCATCCACGTTAATGATAATGAAATAATCAAGTTTATGTTCAACGCCCCCCCCCCCCACCAACACCACCACCTCAGGCTCATCTTACGTTCAGACTCTGTGTGACTTTAACTCTGAGGAGCAGTGATGCATAAAATTCATGCAAAATACATTTGAGTGCACCTGTCTTTATGAAACTGAGAGGAAGAGGTGACGCTGAGTGAGAACATGTGGACATCACATGAAGGAACTTTCACTTCTGTGTCTGACTTTGAAAAGTTCTAGTCTGCACACATGGGAGAAGTTTGTCTTCGAGGCTTTTTACCAGAAAACATTTGAATGTGATTGTTGTTAATGGACTATTTCATCCCAAACCAAGAAATGTATCAAAATCTAACCAAGTGATTTTGTTTCCTCAACTAAATCCAACTGTGACTGAACACTGAAGCCAGGAAGCTGCTCTGGGAGTAACTCTCTCCCTCAGGAATATCCCTTCATGTCTCTAAGTAGATGCACACTGCCCTCTGCTGGCAGATCACCATCATCGATAACTCCATCATGGTGTAAGGCTGATTTTGTTTTACTTTATATTTCATTTAGCTGACGCTTTTATCCAAAGCTACTTACAATAAGTGCATTCAACCATGAGGGTACAAACCGAGAACAACAAGGATCAAGAAAGTAGAATTTCTTCAAGAAGGCCTAACTACAAAGAGCTATAATTAAGTGCTATTTAAGTGCTACTAATGTGTTGGTTTAAAATTGTATTCAAGGTATGTCAGTAGATTTGTGTTTTTAGTTTGCGGTGGAAGATGTGTAGACTTTCTGTCCTGATGTCGATGGGGAGCTCATTCCACCATTTAGGAGCCAGGACAGCAAACAGTCATGATGTTGTTGAGTGTTTAGCAGTGAGGGAGCAACAAGCCGATTGGCAGATGCAGAGCAGAGTGAACGGGCTGGGGTGTAACGTTTGACCATGTCCTGGATGGAGACTGGATGAGCTGGATGGCACTAGCAGGTAGACCTGCCAGGAGGGAGTTACAATAGTCTAGATGTGAGATGACCAGAGCCTGGACCAGAACCTGCTCCGCCTTCTGAGTGAGAAGGGGACGTGTTCTCCTGATGTTGTGCAGCATGAATCTACAGGAACGTGTTGTTGCAGTAATGTTGGCCGTAAGGGAGAGTTGACTGTCGAGTGTCACACCCAGGTTCATAGCAGTCTGGGTGGGGGCTAACACGGAGATGTCTGTCAGGTTTCTGTCCTTGTTCAACCTTTTCATCACCATGTACATCAGTCACTTCATGCAGCTCTGATATTAGGGAAAGAAGTAAGTAAGCGTCATCTGACCTCAGTGACCCCAGGCCTCTGTTTTAATCAGGTATTCTCAACGTCTGAGAAAAGAGTCTGAGTCTCAATCAGAATAAACGTGACAGTGAAGTTTTTCGAGAATTAGGCTCATTCGAATACTTTGTTAAAAAAATAAACTGTAATGTTTCAATTCCATTAAAACTGAGCAAACTCTATCTGCTAATAAAGATAAAACCATGTGACTAAAAAGAGCTGCAAAATGCATCATGAGGCCTAAAGAGACCTTAGTTAGATAGACCGTCTATAAGGTATAGACAGTCTGATTACTATATGATGATTTATAAAGTATATTTAGATTTAAATACAGACTATTGACTGTCTCAATAATTTATTTATTTTAGAATATTTAAATACAATAATAATATATTCATAGTTTATTTTGAAACAGTCTATTTAAAGAGGATGACAGTCTATGTAAAATATGTAGAATCTATAGACAATCAATTCAAATATATATGCAATCTATATGTCTTTAAAAACTGGTAATACAAAGATAGAGTCCACAAACAACATATATAAAGATGTGTACAGCCTATGGAATGCACCTTGCTCTATGTAGGATTCTTGTGTATACTACAAAATACCTCATGAATTTATTTACTGCAAATACTGCACTTGAGAAAATCTATTTTGTACAAACTTAGAAATATTCTACTGAGACTCATGTGGAAAATAAGAGAATAAGCAAAGCTTGAGGTGAAATGATATTTAAATATTACAAACTGGTCATTGATTTGTAGGAATAAAGTGATGTAGTTAGTAAAATAAACTTTTGAAGAGCTTCATCTTAGGTCTGAAAGTGTGTGATTGTTTCTGTTGTGCTTGGTGAGGTTACTGTCAGTCTCTGTGTTCACTGGTCTGTGTCCCACTCTCTTCCTGCTGTAACAGCTCATGTCTCTGCATCTGACTGAGGGAGGTTTTTGTACGACTGTAAATCACTGTGTGTACAGATTCGCTCCGTTTAAATAATGATAGCTCTGACAGTAGTAGATGGCTGCATCTTCACTCTGAACTCCACTGATGGTTAAGGTGAAGCTAGAACCAGAGCCACTGCCTCTGAATCGAGAGGGAATTCCTGTATTAAGAGTTGATGCATAGTATATAAGAAGCTTGGGAGCCTGTCTAGGTTTCTGCTGGTACCAGGACATACGATCACCAGAACTATCAGTATAAACACTGGGGTTGGTGTTACAGGTCAGCGTGACAGTGGATCCTGGAGTAAATGTCACGACTGGAGGCTGAGTCACAGTCACCTGGCCGCTGCATCCTGCACACAAACACAAATCATACATTAATCAGCGGAGGTGAAGAGAGAGAACAGGCAGCGCATCACGTCTGAAATGTTGCTGAGTGACTGAACCTGTGAAGCTGCAGCAGGCCAGCGTCCAGATGAGGAGGGTGATGAGAGTCATGGTCGTTGTGGTCGACTGACGGGTCTGAGTCCTGCAGAGTTGGAGTCACAGGACTATAAAGCTTCTCAGTTCAGTGGAGGATCAGCTGACGATGCAAAGCCTCCTCTCTATGGAAATGATTCCTCTGCTCTGAGCGGACTGAAGGTGACGTGGGACACAAACTCAGGAGCGGTGCTGTTTGGATTTACACTAAATATGAAGAAGCACAATTGAGGGTCGTCAGCATCTGGATTCAAATTGTGTCACTTTCATTGATGCAAATATGTGTATTTCATTACCGTTGAGTTTCAGACTGAATAGATGTACAGTAGAATTTTCAAAACATTTTGTTTAAATTCTTTTGAAGCATCCTGTTTGTTTTACAGCTTTCAAATGATGTCAAACTATTTTTTTCGAAATATTAATTCATGACAAAGTTAAATCAACTTTCATCTCTCAATGTTCTGAAGTAACAAAAATGTTCACAAATAATTATTTTTAAATTATTAAATCTTGACCTCTGCTCGGAGTAGAGAGACGACATCACTTCCTGTCTGACATGATGCTGATTCTTTGATGAGCTGCACATCTCCTCTCTGCAGCTTTCTGCTGGGTTTTAGTGTCCATGTTGCTTTTCAGTATTGATCATCTGCATATTCTGCTTTATCTTCGATATTTTTGTAATTAAACAGACTTTTATTAGTTTCATTCTAATTTTGAACAAAACTACTTATTCATCAAATTATCATAATCATCAATTAATAAAACTGTGTGTCACAATAAATTAGTTTTTTGCTTTTTTGCTTTCAACATTTTACACATTACAAAACCTCAAGTCTTGATCATTGCAGTGTCAGACAGTGCAGGAGATGGTTTCAGTTGTGTCTCTTCTCTGCACGTCAGTAGAGGATACTACATATGAAGCATTAAAGCATTTATTTCAAAATCTATAACAATAACCTGGAGCTTTTTGTTTGGACTGGTGTACGGTGCCAGGCTCGGTCAGTAGCTTCAGAGCGGGAAGTGAATGAGGAGAATACAAAACGAGAAGTGTGTGTGGGGTTTGTTTCAGTTGTGTTTCCATTCCTTTGCTTGAAGACTTGTGTTGTGTTCACTGGACCAGTTATTCTCTGTGCAGCTGCAGCTTCAGTCAGACTGAGGGAGGTTTTTGTACGGCTCTAAATCACTGTGTGAACTTTCCATAGCCAAGAGTACCAGCACAGTAATAATCTCCAACATCTTCGGCCTGAACACCTCTGATGGTTAAGGTGTAGCTAGAACCAGAGCCACTGCCACTGAATCGAGAGGGAGTTCCTGGATTAAGAGTTGATGTTAAGTATATAAGAAGCTTGGGAGCCTGTCCAGGTTTCTGCTGGTACCAGGACATACGATCACCATGCCTGTCAGTATAAGCTCTGGGGTTGCTGTTACAGTTCAGTGTGACAGTGGATCCTGGAGTAAATGTCACAACTGGAGGCTGAGTCACAGTCATCTGGCCGCTGCATCCTGCACACAAACACAAATCATACATTAATCAGCGGAGGTGAAGAGAGAGAACAGGCAGCGCATCACGTCTGAAATGTTGCTGAGTGACTGAACCTGTGAAGCTGCAGCAGGCCAGCGTCCAGATGAGGAGGGTGATGAGAGTCATGGTGGTTGTGGTGGACTGACGGGTCTGAGTCCTGCAGAGTTGGAGTCACAGGACTATAAAGCTTCTCAGTTCAGTGGAGGATCAGCTGACGATGCAAAGCCTCCTCTCTATGGAAATGATTCCTCTGCTCTGAGCGGACTGAAGGTGACGTGGGACACAAACTCAGGAGCGTTGCTGTTTGGATTTACACTAAATATGAAGAAGCAGAATCGAGGGTCGTCAGCATCTGGATTCAAATTGTGTCACTTTCATTGATGCAAATATGTATATTTTATTCCCCTTGATTAACCGAGTAAATAGACATACAATAGAATTACTTATAAAGTATTTTTTTTAATTCTTTTGAAGCATCCTGTTTGTTTTACAGCTTTCAAATTATGTCAATCTTCTTTTCGAAATATTAATTCATGACAAAGTTAAATTAACTTGTTGTCTCTCAATGTTCAGAAGTAACAAAAATGTTCACAGATACTTTATCATCAAAATTATAAAAGTGCAGACCTGTGCATTTACGTAAATGATAATGAGGTAATAAAGTTTATGTTCAACGCCCCCCCACCACCACCACCACCTCAGGCTCATCTTATGTTCAGACTCTGTGTGACTTTAACTCTGAGGAGCAGCGATGCATAAAATTCATGCAAAATACATCTGAGTGCACCTGTCTTTATGAAACTGAGAGGAAGAGGTGACGCTGAGTGAGAACATGTGGACATCACATGAAGGAACTTTCACTTCTGTGTCTGACTTTGAAAAGTTCTGGTCTGCACACATGGGAGAAGTTTGTCTTCAAGGCTTTTTACCAGAAAACCTTTGAATGTGATTGTTGTTAATGGACTATTTCATCCCAAACTAAGAAATGTATCAAAATCTGACCACGTGATTTTGTTCCTCAACTAATTCCAACTGTGACTGAACATTGAAGCCGTCAGGAATATCCTTCATGTCTCTAAGTACATGCACACTGCCCTCTGCTGGCTGTTGACCATCATCAATAACTCCATCATGGTGTGAGGCTGATTTTGTTTTCTGTCCTTGTTCAACCTTTTCATCACCATGTACATCAGTCATTTCATGCAGCTCTGATATCAGGGAAAGAAGTAAATAAGTACGAGTCATCTGACCTCAGTGACCCCAGGCCTCTGTTTACTTAAGTATTCTCACCTTCTGAGAAAAAACTCTGAGTATCAATCAGACTAAATGTGAGAGTGAAGTTTTTCGAGAATCAGGCTCATTCAAATACTTTGTTAAAAAAATTTAGTGTAATGTTTCAATTCCATTCAAACTGAGCAAACTGCATCTGCTAATAAAGATAAAACCATTTGAATAAAAAGAGCTGCAAAATGCATCATGAGGCCTAAAGAGACCTTAGTTAGATAGACTGTCTATATGAAGGTATAGACAGACTGATTACTATATGAGGATTTATAAGGTATATTTAGATTTAAATACAGACTATTGACTGTCTTAATAATTTATTTATTTTAGAATATATATATATAATAATAGTATATTCATAGTTTATTTTGAAACAGTCTATTTAAAGAGGATGACAGTCTATGCAAAATATGTAGAATCTATAGACAATCAATACAAGTACAGTCCCTGACAAAAGTCTTGTCGCCTGGGTACAAGTTGACCTTAAGTGCCCCTCAAATATATTTGTAATAATTTTTTTTTACAAGAAATGCCTAATTTCAATCCCAACAGCTTTTCAAATAATGTTCTGGTGCCAAACGAAACTGCTGAAAAGCATTCTAACGTTCACAGCTTGGTAAAGCCCACTGTCAGCTTTTGCAAAGACAAAAGTCTTGTCGCCTTGTTATATGATGCACCCAATTGTAGATTACAGTCTCACCCGTGATCAATAATTGATCAATCAATTAGTGGGTGTGTATAAAAAGAACCCCAGCACACCAGACCTTCACATCAACTGCAACTTGACCTCTGACAACATGCCCAAGATTCACCCTGAGACCAAAGCGTTGATTATCAAGAGGCTGAAGACCAGATCCACTGCTGAGGTGGCTGACACCTTCAATGTGTCTCAGCGTCAAGTACAAAGAATAAGAAAAAGATTTGAAGAGACTGGAGATGTTTTTGACAAGCCCAGGTCCGGCAGACCCCGCAAGACAACTGCTCGGGAGGACCGTTTGTTGGCTCGAAAATCCAAGGCCAGCCCCTTTTCCACTGCAGCAGAGCTCCACCAGGCCTGGTCACCTCAAGTCCCTGTGTCAACCAGGACAGTTTGTAGAATTCTGTCTCGAAATGGCCTCCGTGGTCGAATCAGTTCACAGAAACCAGCACTAAACAGAAGGCAATTAAAAAAACGTGTGGCATTTGTCAAGGCCCACAGCCTGCTAAAAGGACAGACGCTGGAAAAGTGGCAGAAGGTGGATTTCTCAGATGAATCTTCGGTTGAATCACATCACAGCCGCCGCAAATATTGCAGGAGACCTACTGGAGCCCGCATGGATCCGAGATTCAACCAGAAAACAGTTAGGTTTGGTGGCAGAAAAATCATGGTCTGGGGTTACATCCAGTATGGGGATGTGCGAGAGATATGCAGGGTGGAAGGCCATATCAATAGCCTAAAATATCAAGAAGTATTAGCTTCCTCTTACATTCCCAACCATAAAGGGGTCAAATTTTGCAGCAGGATGGTGCTCCATCGAATACTTCCATCTCTACATCAAAGTTCCTCAAGGCGAAGAAGATCAAGGTGCACCAGGAATGGCCAGCCCAGTCACCAGACATGAACATCATTGAGCATGTCTGGGGTAGAATGAAAGAGGAAGCATGGAGACGAAACTTAAGAATCTTGATCAGAATCAGAATCAGAATCAGAAGTATTTTATTGCCAAGTAGGTTTACACCTACAAGGAATTTGCTATGGTAATAGGTGCTTACAATTAACATAGAAACATAAAAACGCAATAAATACAACATACATAGATAAGCAATAAAAAATAGAAAACCAGTATATATTTACTCACTGTTTACTTCTTATTTACTCATTTTTTTCCAATATCTATACAAAGTAACATTTATTTCGACATAAACATTACTGAATAAAAATATATAAAAGATAAAAAATGTAAAAAGTGATATGCAAAATGCAAAACAGTAAACAGTGTCCGATTGCAATATGCAATGTGATGCAGTATAGTATAATATGATGTAATGTGTTCATTTAACACATCCTAAAGGTGAGGGGGCGGAATAAAAGTCTGAGTCAGGTGGGGGTCCCGGGCCTTGTTTATGAGGCCAACTGCAGCCGGGAAGAAGCTGGTCTTGTGGCGGGAGGTTTTGGTCCTGATGGATCGCAGCCTCCTGCCCGAGGGAAGAACCTCAAATAGTTTGTGACCCGGGTGGGAAGGATCGGCCACAATCTTACCTGCCCGCCTCAGGGTCCTAGAGGCAAACAGGTCCTGAAGAGATGGCAGATTGCAGCCAATCACCTTCTCAGCAGAACGGATGATCCGCTGCAGCCTCCTTTTGTCGTTGGCAGTGGCAGCAGCGTACCAGATGGAGATGGAAGAGGAGAGGATGGACTTGATGATGCAGGTGTAGAAGTGCACCATCATTGTCTTTGGCAGGTTGAATTTCTTCAGCTGCCGCAGGAAGTACATCCTCTGCTGACCTCTTTTGGTGAGGGAGCTGATGTTCAGCTCCCACTTGAGGTCCTGGGAGATGATGGTGCCCAAGAAGCAGAAGGACTCCGCAATGACGATTGCGGGGGGGTCTCTCAGGGTGATGGGGGTGGGTGGGGCTGGGTTCCTTCTGAAGTCCACAACCATCTCCACTGTTTTCCGAGCGTTGAGCTCCAGGTTGTTCTGATCACACCAGGTCACCAGATGGTCAATCTCCCCCCTGTAGGCGGACTCATCCCCACCAGAGATGAGCCCAATGAGGGTGGTGTCGTCCACAAACTTCAGGAGTTTGACGGACTGGTGACTGGAGGTGCAGCTGTTGGTATACAGGGAGAAGAGAAGAGGGGAAAGAACACAGCCTTGAGAGGAACCGGTGCTGATGGATCTGAGTTCAGAGACATGCTTCCCCAGCCTCACGTGTTGCCTCCTGTCAGACAGGAAGTCTGTGATCCACCTGCAGGTGGAGTCAGGCACACTCAGCTGGGAGAGCTTCTCCTGTAGCAGATCCAGAATGATGGTGTTGAAGGCAGAGCTGAAGTCCACAAACAGGATCCTGGCGTAGGTCCCTGAGGAGTCCAGGTGCTGGAGGATGAAGTGAAGGACCATGTTTACTGCATCGTCTACAGACCTGTTGGCTCTGTAGGCAAACTGCAGGGGGTCCAGGAGAGGGTCACTGATGGCTTTGAGGTGACAAAGCACGAGGCGCTCAAATGCCTTCATCACCACAGAGGTCAGCGCGACGGGTCTGTAATCGTTGAGTCCAGCGATCTTGTTTTTTTTGGGGACAGGGATGATGGTGGAGGTCTTGAAGCAGGCTGGTACGTGACATGTCTCCAGTGAGGTGTTAAAAATGTCAGTAAACACCGGAGACAGCTGATCAGCACAGTGCTTCAGGATTGATGGAAGTCTGGGAGGCATGTAAGACTGCTTTCTTTGCTATTCCTGATGACATGATGACCGCATGGATGCAGTCCTTCAAGCTCATGGAAGTCACACAAGATATTAAATATGGATCTCACAGCACCACTACTTAATTCACTGATGTTATGCAACATATTTTTGTATTTGAAGTAAATTATTTGTTCAATTTTCACATTACACTCTGTAGGCGACAAAACTTTTGTCTCCCCAAAATCTGACCTTTCTGTGTTCATTGAATGATCAATCTTTTTTCAGTGAAGCAAATCTTTTTTAGTATATTAAACATAATTTGGGAAGGTTTTAGCTTTCATATGAGCCATTTCTAAAACAGATGGATTAATTAAAAGTCAGGTTATAAACTGTTGTTTCTACAAAATAAATAAGTGACAAGACTTTTGTCAGGGACTGTATATATGCAGTCTATATGTCTTTAAAAACTGGTAATACAAAGACAGAGTCCACTAACACTATATATAAAGATGTCTACAGCCTATGGAATGCACCTTGCTCTATGTAGGATTCTTGTGTATACTACAAAATACATCATGAATTTATTTACTGCAAATACTGCACTTGAGAAAATCTATTTTGTACAAACTTAGAAATATTCTACTGAGACGCAAGTGGAAAATAAGAGAATAAGCAAAGCTTGAGGTGAAATGATATTTAAATATTACAAACTGTTATTGATTGACATTGATTTGTAGGAATAAAGTGATGTAGTGAGTAAAACAAACTTTTGAAGAGCTTCATCTTAGGTCTGAAAGTGTGTGATTGTGTCTGTTGTGCTTGGTGAGGTTACTGTCAGTCTCTGTGTTCACTGGTCTGTGTCCCACTCTCTTCCTGCTGTAACAGCTCATGTCTCTGCGTCTGACTGAGGGAGGTTTTTGTACGAGTGTAAATCACTGTGTCAACACATCTGCTCCGCTGACTTCATGGACGCTCTGACAGTAGTAAACTGCTGCATCTTCACTCTGAACTCCACTGATGGTTAAGGTGAAGCTAGAACCAGAGCCACTGCCACTAAATCAAGAGGGAACTCCTGTTTCTAGAGTTGATGCTATGTATATAAGAAGCTTGGGAGCCTGTCCAGGTTTCTGCTGGTACCAGGACAATAAATCTACCTCAAGATCATCGTTATAAACACTGGGGTTGGTGTTACAGGTCAGTGTGACAGTGGATCCTGGAGTAAATGTCACGACTGGAGGCTGAGTCACAGTCACCTGGCCGCTGCATCCTGCACACAAACACAAATCATACATTAATCAGCGGAGGTGAAGAGAGAGAACAGGCAGCGCATCACGTCTGAAATGTTGCTGAGTGACTGAACCTGTGAAGCTGCAGCAGGCCAGCGTCCAGATGAGGAGGGTGATGAGAGTCATGGTGGTTGTGGTCGACTGACGGGTCTGAGTCCTGCAGAGTTGGAGTCACAGGACTATAAAGCTTCTCAGTTCAGTGGAGGATCAGCTGACGATGCAAAGCCTCCTCTCTATGGAAATGATTCCTCTGCTCTGAGCGGACTGAAAGTGACGTGGGACACAAACTCAGGAGCGTTGCTGTTTGGATTTACACTAAATATGAAGAAGCACAATTGAGGGTCGTCAGCATGTGGATTCAAATTGTGTCACTTTCATTGATGCAAATATGTGTATTTCATTACTGTTGAGTTTCAGACTGAATAGATGTACAGTAGAATTTTCAAAACATTTTGTTTAAATTCTTTTGAAGCATCCTGTTTGTTTTACAGCTTTCAAATGATGTCAAACTATTTTTTTCGAAATATTAATTCATGACAAAGTTAAATCAACTTTCATCTCTCAATGTTCTGAAGTAACAAAAATGTTCACAAATAATTATTTTTAAATTATTAAATCTTGACCTCTGCTCGGAGTAGAGAGACGACAGCACTTCCTGTCTGACATGATGCTGATTCTTTGATGAGCTGCACATCTCCTCTCTGCAGCTTTCTGCTGGGTTTTAGTGTCCATGTTGCTTTTCAGTATTGATCATCTGCATATTCTGCTTTATCTTCGATATTTTTGTAATTAAACTGACTTTTATTAGTTTCATTCTAATTTTGAACAAAACTACTTATTCATCAAATTATCATAATCATCAATTAATAAAACTGTGTGTCACAATAAATTAGTGTGTCTTGTTTTGCTTTCAACATTTTACACATTACGAAAAACCTCCAGTCTTGATCATTGCAGTGTCAGACAGTGCAGGAGATGGTTTCAGCTGTGTCTCTTCTCGGCACGTCAGTAGAGGATACTACACATGAAGCATTAAAGAATTTATTTCAAAATCTATGACAATAACCTGGAGCTTTTTGTTTGGACTGATGTACGGTGCCAGGTTCAGTCAGTAGCTTCAGAGCAGGAAGTGAATGAGGAGAATACAAAATGAGAAGTGTGTGTGGGGTTTGTTTCAGTTGTGTGTCCATTCTTCTGCTTGAAGACTTGTGTTGTGTTCACTGGACCAGTTATTCTCTGTGCAGCTGCAGCAGACCAGTTTCACTTCAGTCAAACTGAGGGAGGTTTTTGTACGGCTCTAAATCACTGTGTGAACTTTCCATCGCCAAGAGTACCAGCACAGTAATAATCTCCAACATCTTCAGCCTGAACACCTCTGATGGTTAAGGTGTAGCTAGAACCAGAGCCACTGCCACTGAATCGAGAGGGAGTTCCTGAATATAGAGTTGATGTATAGTATATAAGAAGCTTGGGAGCCTGTCCAGGTTTCTGCTGGTACCAGGACAATACATCACCACTACTACTCCTCCAAACACTGGGGTTGGTGTTACAGGTCAGTGTGACAGTGGATCCTGGAGTAAATGTCACGACTGGAGGCTGAGTCACAGTCATCTGGCCGCTGCATCCTGCACACAAACACAAATCATACATTAATCAGCGGAGGTGAAGAGAGAGAACAGGCAGCGCATCATGTCTGAAATGTTGCTGAGTGACTGAACCTGTGAAGCTGCAGCAGGCCAGCGTCCAGATGAGGAGGGTGATGAGAGTCATGGTGGTTGTGGTGGACTGACGGGTCTGAGTCCTGCAGAGTTGGAGTCACAGGACTATAAAGCTTCTCAGTTCAGTGGAGGATCAGCTGACGATGCAAAGCCTCCTCTCTATGGAAATGATTCCTCTGCTCTGAGCGGACTGAAGGTGACGTGGGACACAAACTCAGGAGCGTTGCTGTTTGGATTTACACTAAATATGAAGAAGCACAATTGAGGGTCGTCAGCATATGGATTTAAATTGTGTCACTTTCATTGATGCAAATATGTGTATTTCATTCCCATTGAATTACAGAGTGAGTAGACGTGCAATATAATTTTCAAAACATTTTGTTTTAATTCTTTAGAAGCATCCTGTTTGTTTTACAGCTTTCAAATGATGTCAAAATATTTTTTTAATATTAATTCATGACAAAGTTAAATGAACTTTTGTGTCTAAATGCTAAGAAGTAACAAAAATGTTAACAAATATTTTATTTTTAATTATTGAATCTCGATGAAATTTCAAGCCACATTAGCTCAATATAAATATTTAGTGTAAATTGTGTAGTTTAACCAGAAACAAGTGACTCTTCAGTGGACAGACTGTTGTTCACGGTGCAGGAGGTTTTTGTACGAGCACCTAATGAGTCTGTATCACTGTGGTGGACTTTCGGTGGAGGAACCAAACTCAACATTAACTGTAAGTACCAGAGATTTTTACTTTGTGCATTTATAACTTTAATCAAATAATGAACAAGAATTTGATCAAGTTCAGAGATTGACTGGCTGATAATCTTGTTGAATTTTTATCAATCTGATGTGATCTCATATTCTGAGAGAAAGAAATGTAGATCAATATGTATTGGTTGTAATTCATTTATGTTGATTAATACATTTATAGAAACATACTAATAGAAATGTTTCATCTATTTTCCTGTACAATGATGATTTTTGTTCACATGTTTACAACGTTTTAAAATAGAATTTTCTGAAGCTTCGAACTAAATCAGATACAATTTAAAAATGTTTAGTTTGAATTGATCAAACATATTTTGGCACAAAAATCTGATGTTGAACACAAACAGGATTTTATCAGTAGATGCAGCTCAGCTTTGTGTTCACGCTTCATGTGGTGAAAAGGAAGTGAAAGAAACAGACGACAAAGGTTTGAACTGTTTTCACACCAGTGTTTCAGCTCTGTGAGTTTAAACACAAGAAAATCATCTCAGGGACGAGTTCTTCACTGTCACACGTTGAGAAACAGACGTGAAGACGTCCTCAATAATCATCAATAATCATTATCAGTGAACCTTCTCAGCCACATTGACACTTGAACCCTGCGGCTGATGGTCTGACACTGAGTGAATGATGTTCAACAGTAGAAGTTCTTCTGTTTCATTTTATAACAGACAAGAAATCACCTGTAAGTCATTTTCCTTCATCCTCATCCCTTTGTCTTTTCTCCCCTCTCTCTCCTCCAGTGGGTGTGGTGCGGCCCACCCTGACCCTCCTCCCCCCCTCCAGTGAAGAGCTGAAGCAAGGCACTGCCACTCTGGTGTGTATGGCCAGCGGGGGCTTCCCCTCAGCCTGGAGCCTGGGCTGGAAGGTGGGGGGCAGCAGCAGGTCCTCAGGGGTGTCTCACAGCCAGGGGGTCCTGGGGGGGGCCGGCCACTACAGCTGGAGCAGCACCATGAGCCTCCCTGCAGACCAGTGGAGGAAGGCGGGCTCAGTGAGCTGTGAGGCCAGTCTGGATGGACAGAGCCCTGTCACTCAAACCCTGGACCCTGACCTCTGCTCAGAGTAGAGAGACGACCGGATGGAGTCATTGTGCTCTACTGTGGGTCTGTTTGATTTACATGTGTTCTACTGCAGCTCTGCATGTCTTCATGTCTTTTCTTCCACTCATTATGACAGTCCAATGCTGTATTGTGCTACGTTTAAAATAAGAATAAATATTTCATATTCTCATGTCATTTGTTTTTCACATTTCTACTAAAATAAAGTATATCATCACCAACATCTGCTTCTGTTTTATTTTTTCTGCGGTAAAAGATATTAATATAAATCTGTGTTTTACTTCTACTTAGACAGTAATTTCTCTTGTGTGGATCTGCATGAAAACCATGTTTCTGACTTCTGAGTTGAACATTGAACAAAATGATGAAAATCACAAAAGTATCACGTTAGTAGTTTGTAGGACTTTCCTCATAATTCATATTACTGTCAATAAGTGACAGAAGTAAAAGTTTATGATGAAACCTCAGAAATTAAAGGGGAATTACACATTTAGCGTCAGAGATAATTAGATATTCTGTTCCATCCAAGTTCTGATGTGTGAGTGCTTAATGGTAATGAACTTTTGAAAGTGTGCTTATAATAATCATCATATCACAATTTGATGAAGTGTAACAGAATCAAAATGACAATTAAAGTTGATGCGTAAATATCTGGCAACATTTAGTCATCAAATGAAATTGATAAATAACCACAATTGTCTGATTATTCTGGTTTTAAACTTGTAGGATTTGCTGGTTGTATGAGCTCAATGTGTTTTATAATACATCCTATATATTTCCTGTGTTTGTTGTAGTTTTCTGTTAGAACTCATTCTGTAGAGCAACTAGTTGAGGCAGGTTTTTTACGATACAGCTCCGTTTACAACACGTGCAACTCGGCCGGTCAACGCAGCGTTCACTGCTCCACCAGAGAATCACCATGAAAACTCATTTGTGGGACTCCAGGGGCGTTTCAAGGGACTTTAGTGGCCTCAGGCAAAAGGGACCTGGGGAGCCTACATTGACCCAAACACCCCCCTAAAAAGAAACACATGAACCACATCACTACAATCTTCAAACAAATATTATATAGTCAAAATTAAACATGTGCAGACCTGTGCATCCACGTATATGATAGTGAAGTAATAAAGTTCATGTTCAGCCCCTCCAAGACTAACAGACTTGACTGAGTCAGTCTGAGTCAGCAATTTGTTGGCAGCAGACTCTGAAATAAAAAATTTATGAAAGAGCATCAGAGGAAACAGCCTGTTGAGGAAAATAAAGAAAACACATTTCTACAACGTTCAAAATCTCTCACCCTGACTCAGAAAAGCCAGCATGACACTCAGAGTTACTGTCAACATCATCCTGATGCAGTTTCCTGTGTGAGTGCGTGAAAACGGTTCAGACTCTGTGTGACTTTAACTCTGAGGAGCAGCGATGCATCAAATTCATGCAAAATACATTTGAGTGCACCTGTCTTTATGAAACTGAGAGGAAGAGGTGACGCTGAGTGAGAACATGTGGACATCACATGAAGGAACTTTCACTTCTGTGTCTGACTTTGAAAAGTTCTGGTCTGCACACATGGGAGAAGTTTGTCTTTGAGGCTTTTTACCAGAAAACCTTTGAATGTGATTGTTGTTAATGGACTATTTCATCCCAAACCAAGAAATGTATCAACATCTAACCACGTGATTTTGTTTCCTCAACTAAATCCAACTGTGACTGAACACTGAAGCCAGGAAGCTGCTCTGGGAGAAACTCTCTCCCTCAGGAATATCCCTTCATAACTCTAAGTAGATGCACACTGCCCTCTGCTGGCAGTTCACCATCACCAATAACTCCGTCATGGTGTGAGGCTGATTTTGTTAAATTTTTTATTTCATTTAGCTGATTACTTACAATAATTGCATTCAACCATGAGGGTACAAACCCAGAACTACAAGGATCAAGAAAGTAGAATTTCTTCAAGAAGGCCAAACTACAAAGTGCTATAATTAAGTGCTATTTAAGTGCTACTAATGTGTTGGTTTAAAATGTTATTCAAGGTATGTCAGTAGATTTGTGTTTTTAGTTTGCGGTGGAGGATGTGTAGACTTTCTGTCCTGATGTCAATGGGGAGCTCATTCCACCATTTAGGAGCCAGGACAGCAAACAGTCATGATGTTGTTGAGTGTTTAGCAGTGAGGGAGCAACAAACCGATTGGCAGATGCAGAGCGGAGTGTACGGGCTGGGGTGTAACGTTTGACCATGTCCTGGATGGAGACTGGACCTGATCCGTTAACAGCAAGGTACACAAGTACTAATGTTTTGAAACGGACGCGGGCAGCCACTGGTAACCAGTGAAGGGAGCGGAGGAGCGGAGTAGTGTGAGTGAATTTAGGTTAAAGACCAGTGGAGCTGCTGCATTCTGGATGAGCTGCAGAGGTTGGATGGCACTAGCAGGTAGACCTGCCAGGAGGGAGTTGCAATAGTCTAGAGGTGAGATGACCAGAGCCTGGACCAGAACCTGCGCCGCCTTCTGAGTGAGAAGGGGACGTGTTCTCCTGATGTTGTGCAGCATGAATCTACAGGAACGTGTTGTTGCAGTAATGTTGGCCGTAAGGGAGAGTTGACTGTCGAGTGTCACACCCAGGTTCATATCAGTCTGGGTGGGGGCTAACACTGAGTTGTCTGTCAAGTTTCAGTCCTTGTTCAACCTTTTCATCACCCTGTACATCAGTCATTTCATGCAGCTCTGATATTAGGGAAAGAAGTAAGTAAGTACGCTTCATCTGACCTCAGTGACCCCAAGCCTCTGTTTTATATAAGTATTCTCACCCTCTGAGAAAATACTCTGAGTATCAATCAGACTAAATGTGACAGTGAAGTTCACGAGTTTCAGGCTCCTTCGAATACTTTGTGAAAAAAAATAATTTAACCTGTCGATTTCATTAAAACTGATCAAACTCTATCTGCTAATAAAGATAAAACCATGTGAATAAAAATAGTTGCAAATGCATCATGAGGCCTAAAGAGACCTTAGTTAGACTGTCTATATGAAGGTATATACAGTCTGATTACTATATAATGATATATAAGGTCTATATATATTTAAATACAGACTTTTGATTATCTAAATAATTTATTTATTATATAATATACAGTACTGTTCAAAAGTTTTAGGCAGGTGAGAAAAAATGCTGTAAACTAAAAATGCTTTAAAAAATGGAAGTGTTAAAAGTTTATTTTAATCAATTTACACAATGCAGTGAATGAACAGAAGAGAAATCTAAATCAAATCAATATTTGGTGTGACCCCCCTTTGCCTTCAAAACAGCATCAATTCGTCTCGGTAGACTTGCACACAGTTTTTGAAGGAACTCGGCTGGTAGGTTGTTCCACACATCTTGGAGAACTAACCACAGATGTTCTGTGGATGTAGGCTTCCTCAAATCCTTCTGTCTCTTCATGTAAACCCAGACAGACTCGATGATGGTGAGATCAGGGCTCTTAGGGGGGCCATACTTATTGTTGCTCTTTACGCTGAAGAAAGTTCTTAATGACGTTGGCTGTATGTTTGGGGTCGTTGTCCTGCTGCAGAATGAATTTGGTGCCAATCATACGCCTCCCTGATGGTATTGCATGATGGATAAGTATCTTCCTGTATTTCTCAGCATTGAGGATACCATAAATCCTGACCAAATTTCCAACTCCATTTGTAGAAATGCAGCCCTAAACTTGCAAGGAACCTCCACCATGCTTCACTGTTGCCTGCAGACACTCATTATTGTACGGCTCTCCAGCCCTTCGGCAAACAAACTGCCTTCTTCTACAACCGAATATTTCAACTTTTGACTCATCAGTCCAGAGCACCTACTGCCATTTGTCTGCACCCCAGTTCCTATGTTTTCGTGCATAGTTGAGTCGCTTGGCCTTGTTTTCATGTTGGAGGTTTGGCTTTTTGGCTGCAACTCTTCCATGAAGACCACTTCAGATCAGACTTCTCTGGACAGTAGATGGGTGTACATGGGTCCCATTGGTCTCTGTCAGTTCTGAGCTGATGGCACTGCTGGACATCTTCCGATTTCGAAGGGAAATAAGCTTGATGTATTTTTCCTCTGCTGCTGTAAGTTTCCTTGGCCGACCACTGCATCTTTGATCCTCGACGTTGCCCGTTTATTTGTGCTTCTTCAAAAGAGCTTGAACAGCACATCTGGAAACCCCAGTCTGCTTTGAATTATTTGTCTGGGAGAGACCTTGCTGATGCAGTATAACTTCCTTGTGTCTTGTTGCTGTGCTCAGTCCTGCCATGGTGTATGACCTGTGGCATCAAACTGTCTTTCACATCCTCACATTGGTAGCAGAGTTTGGCTGTTCCTCACCCAGTTTGAAGCCTCCTACACAGCTGTTTCTGTTTCAGTTAATGACTGTTTCAACCTACATATGAAATTGATGATCATTAGCCGCTGTTTGGTATAATTGGTTGATCATACACCTGACTATAATCCTACAAAATCCCTGACTTTGTGCAAGTGTACCTGTAAGACTTGATGCTGGTTTAAAGGCAAAGGGTACTAACACTAAATATTAATTTGATTTAGATTTTTCTTTTGTTCGCTCACTTTGCATTTCGTTAATTGATGAATGAAACTGTTCACACTTCCATTTTTGAAAGCATTCTTAGTTTACAGCTTTTTTCTCTCACCTGCCTAAAACTTTTGCAGAGTACTGTATATATTATAATTATATATTAATAATTTATTTTGAAAAAGTATATTTAAAGAGGATGACAGTCTATGTAAAATATGCAGATTCTATTAACAATCCAAACTAATATTTGTGCAGTCTATATGTTTTTAAAAACCGTGAGTTCAAAGATAAAGTCAACAAATAAAATATATATAAAGATGTATACAGCCTGTGGAATGCACCTTGCTCTATATAGGATTCTTGAGTATACTACAAATACATCATGAAGTTATTTATTGCAAATACTGCACTTTTTTTAACATAGAAATATTCTACTGAGACTCCTGTGGAAAATAAGTGAATAAGCAAAGCTTGAGATGAAATTATATTTAAATATTACAAACTGATCATTGACTTGTAGGAATAAAGTGATGTAGTTAGTAAAACAATCTTTTGAAGAACTTCATCTTAACCCTGAAAGTGTGTGATTGTGTCTGTTGTGCTTGGTGAGGTCACTGTCAGTCTCTGTGTTCACTGGTCTGTGTCCCACTCTCTTCCTGCTGTAACAGCTCATGTCTCTGCATCTGACTGAGGGAGGTTTTTGTACGACTGTAAATCACTGTGTGAACACAGGTGCTCCGCTTAAATAATGGTAGCTCTGACAGTAGTAAACTGCTGCATCTTCACTCTGAACTCCACTGATGGTTAAGGTGAAGCTAGAACCAGAGCCACTGCCACTGAATCGAGAGGGAATTCCTGAATGAAGACTTGATGCTCTGTATATAAGAAGCTTGGGAGCCTGTCCAGGTTTCTGCTGGTACCAGGACAAATAATCAACACCATCACTATTCCTATAAACACTGGGGTTGGTTTTACAGGTCAGTGTGACAGTGGATCCTGGAGTAAATGTCACGACTGGAGGCTGAGTCACAGTCACCTGGCCGCTGCATCCTGCACACAAACACAAATCATACATTAATCAGCGGAGGTGAAGAGAGAGAACAGGCAGCGCATCACGTCTGAAATGTTGCTGAGTGACTGAACCTGTGAAGCTGCAGCAGGCCAGCGTCCAGATGAGGAGGGTGATGAGAGTCATGGTGGTTGTGGTGGACTGACGGGTCTGAGTCCTGCAGAGTTGGAGTCACAGGACTATAAAGCTTCTCAGTTCAGTGGAGGATCAGCTGACGATGCAAAGCCTCCTCTCTATGGAAATGATTCCTCTGCTCTGAGCGGACTGAAGGTGACGTGGGACACAAACTCAGGAGCGCTGCTGTTTGGATTTACACTAAATATGAAGAAGCAGAATTGAGGGTCGTCAGCATCTGGATTCAAATTGTGTCACTTTCATTGATGCAAATATGTGTATTTCATTCCCCTTGAATTACAGATTGAGTAGATGTACAAAAAACTATTTTAAAAACTCTTTTGAAGCATCCTGTTTATTTAACAGCCTTCAAATTATGTCAAACTTCTTTGACATAAACTTCGAAATTTAAATTCATGACAAAGTTTTATAACTTGTTGTCTCTTAATGTTCAGAAGTAACCAAAATGTTAACAAATATTTTATCATCAAAATTATAAAAGTGCAGACCTGTGCATCCATGTTAATGATAATGAAGTAATAAAGTTTATGATCAACGCCTCCCCCCCCCACCACCACCTCAGGCTCATCTTACGTTCAGACTCTGTGTGACTTTAACTCTGAGGAGCAGCGATGCATAAAATTCATGCAAAATACATTTGAGTGCACCTGTCTTTATGAAACTGAGAGGGAGAGGTGACGCTGAGTGAGAACATGTGGACATCACATGAAGGAACTTTCACTTCTGTGTCTGACTTTGAAAAGTTCTGGTCTGCACACATGGGAGAAGTTTGTCTTCGAGGCTTTTTACCAGAAAACCTTTGAATGTGATTGTTGTTAATGGACTATTTCCTCCCAAACCAAGAAATGTATCAAAATCTAACCAAGTGATTTTGTTTCCTCAACTAAATCCAACTGTGACTGAACACTGAAGCCAGGAAGCTGCTCTGGGAGTAACTCTCTCCAATAGGAATATCCCTTCATGTCTCTAAGTAGATGCACACTGCCCTCTGCTGGCAGTTCACCATCATCGATAACTCCATCATGGTGTGAGGCGTATTTTGTTTTATATTACATTTCATTTAGCTGATGCTTTTATCCAAAGTGACTTACAATAAGTGCATTTAACCATGAGGGTACAAACCCAGAACTACAAGAATCAAGAAAGTAGAATTTCTTCAAGAAAACCAAACTACAAAGTGCTATAACTAAGGGCCATTTAAGTTCCACTAATGTGTTATTTTAAACTTTTTTTCAAGGTATAGACTGAAGAGGTGTGGTTTTAGTTTGCGGTGGAGGATGTGTAGACTTTCTGTCCTGATGTCGATGGGGAGCTCATTCCACCATTTAGGAGCCAGGACAGCAAACAGTCGTGATGTTGTTGAGTGTTTAGCAGTGAGGGAGCAACAAGCCGATTGGCAGATGCAGAGCGGAGTGAACGGGCTGGGGTGTAACGTTTGACCATGTCCTGGATGGAGACTGTATGAGCTGGATGGCACTAGCAGGTAGACCTGCCAGGAGGGAGTTACAATAGTCTAGATGTGAGATGACCAGAGCCTGGACCAGAACCTGCGCCACCTTCTGAGTGAGAAGGGGACGTGTTCTCCTGATGTTGTGCAGCATGAATCTACAGGAACGTGTTGTTGCAGTAATGTTGGCCGTAAGGGAGAGTTGCCTGTCGAGTGTCACACCCAGGTTCATATCAGTCTGGGTGGGGGCTAACACGGAGATGTCTGTCAGGTTTCAGTCCTTGTTCAACCTTTTCATCACCATGTACATCAGTCATTTCATGCAGCTCTGATATTAGGGAAAGAAGTAAGTAAGTACGCGTCATCTGACCTCAGTGACCCCAGGCCTCTGTTTTAATCAGGTATTCTCAACGTCTGAGAAAATAGTCTGAGTCTCAATCAGAATAAACGTGACAGTGAAGTTTTTCGAGAATTAGGCTCATTCGAATACTTTGTTAAAAAAATAAACTGTAATGTTTCAATTCCATTAAAACTGAGCAAACTCTATCTGCTAATAAAGATAAAACCATGTGACTAAAAAGAGCTGCAAAATGCATCATGAGGCCTAAAGAGACCTTAGTTAGATAGACTGTCCATAAGGTATAGACAGTCTGATTACTATATGATGATTTATAAGGTATATTTAGATTTAAATACAGACTATTGACTGTCTCAATAATTTATTTATTTTAGAATATTTACATACAATAATAATATATTCATAGTTTATTTTGAAACAGTCTATTTAAAGAGGATGACAGTCCATGTAAAATATGTAGAATCTATAGACAATCAATTCAAATATATATGCAGTCTATATGTCTTTAAAAACTGGTAATACAAAGATAGAGTCAACAAACGACATATATAAAGATGTGTACAGCCTATGGAATGCACCTTGCTCTATGTAGGATTCTTGTGTATACTACAAAATACCTCATGAATTTATTTACTGCAAAAACTGCACTTGAGAAAATCTATTTTGTACAAATTTAGGAATATTCTACTGAGACTCATGTGGAAAATAAGAGAATAAGCAAAGCTTGAGGTGAAATGATATTTAAATATTACAAACTGGTCATTGATTTGTAGGAATAAAGTGATGTAGTGAGTAAAATAAACTTTTGAAGAGCTTCATCTTAGGTCTGAAAGTATGTGATTGTGTCTGTTGTGCTTGGTGAGGTTACTGTCAGTCTCTGTGTTCAATGGTCTGTGTCCCACTCTCTTCCTGCTGTAACAGCTCATGTCTCTGCGTCTGACTGAGGGAGGTTTTTGTACGACTGTAAATCACTGTGTCAACACAGGTGCTCCGTTTACTTCATGGAGGCTCTGACAGTAGTAAACTGCTGCATCTTCACTATGAACTCCACTGATGGTTAAGGTGAAGCTAGAACCAGAGCCACTGCCACTGAATCGAGAGGGAGTTCCTGTATCTAGAGTTGATGCCTCGTATATAAGAAGCTTGGGAGCCTGTCCAGGTTTCTGCTGGTACCAGGACAGACAATCACCAGAACCACAACTGGGAACACTGGGGTTGGTGTTACAGGTCAGTGTGACAGTGGATTCTGGAGTAAATGTCACGACTGGAGGCTGAATCACAGTCACCTGGCCGCTGCATCCTGCACACAAACACAAATCATACATTAATCAGCGGAGGTGAAGAGAGAGAACAGGCAGCGCATCACGTCTGAAATGTTGCTGAGTGACTGAACCTGTGAAGCTGCAGCAGGCCAGCGTCCAGATGAGGAGGGTGATGAGAGTCATGGTGGTTGTGGTCGACTGACGGGTCTGAGTCCTGCAGAGTTGGAGTCACAGGACTATAAAGCTTCTCAGTTCAGTGGAGGATCAGCTGACGATGCAAAGCCTCCTCTCTATGGAAATGATTCCTCTGCTCTGAGCGGACTGAAGGTGACGTGGGACACAAACTCAGGAGCGTTGCTGTTTGGATTTACACTAAATATGAAGAAGCAGAATTGAGGGTCGTCAGCATCTGGATTCAAATTGTGTAGCTTTCATTGATGCAAATATGTGTATTTCATTCCACTTGAATTACAGAGTGAGTAGACGAACAATAGAATTTTTAAAACATTTTATTTTAATCCTTTTGAAGCATCCTGTTTGTTTTACAGCTTTCAAATGATATCAAACTATTTTTTTCGAAATATTAATTCATAACAAAGTTAAATCAACTTTTTGTCTCTCAATGTTCAAAAGTAACAAAAATTTTAATTTTTTTAATTTTAATATTTGATTTTTAATTATTAAATCTCGATGAAATTTCAAGCCACATTAGCTCAATATAAATAATCAGTGTAAATTGTGTAGTTTAACCAGAAACAAGTGACTCTTCAGTGGACAGACTGTTGTTCACGGTGCAGGAGGTTTTTGTACGAGCACCTAATGAGTCTGTATCACTGTGGTGGACTTTCGGTAGATTTTTACTTTGTGCATTCATAACTTTTATGAAATATGAACACGAATTTGATCAAGTTCAGAGATTGACTGGCTGATATTTTGTTGAATTTTTATCAATCTAAGTTAATCTCATATCCTGAGAAAAAGAAATTCAGATCAATATTTATTGCTTGTAATCGATTTATGTAGATTAATACATTCATAGAAACGTACAAAAAACAAATGTTTCATCTATTTTCATGTACAATGATGATTTTTATTCACATGTTTAAATCGTTTTAAAATAGAATTTGCTCAGGCTTCAAACTAAATCATAAACTGTTTAAAAATGTTTAGTTTGAATTGATCAAACATATTTTGGCACAAAAATCAAACAGGATTTGATCAGTCGATGCAGCTCAGCTTTGTGTTCACGCTTCATGTGGTGAAAAGGAAGTGAAAGAAACAGACGACAAAGGTTTGAACTGTTTTCACACCAGTGTTTCAGCTCTGTGAGTTTAAACAGAAGAAAATCATCTCAGGGACGAGTTCTTCACTGTCACACGTTGAGAAACAGACGTGAAGACGTCCTCAATAATCATCAATAATCATTATCAGTGAACCTTCTCAGCCACATTGACACTTGAACCCTGCGGCTGATGGTCTGACACTGAGTGAATGATGTTCAACAGTAGAAGTTCTTCTGTTTCATTTTATAACGTACCAGAAATCACCTGTACGTCATTTTCCTTCATCCTCATCCCTTTGTCTTTTCTCCCCTCTCTCTCCTCCAGTGGGTGTGGTGCGGCCCACCCTGACCCTCCTCCCCCCCTCCAGTGAAGAGCTGCAGCAGGGCACTGTCACTCTGGTGTGTGTGGCCAGCGGGGGCTTCCCCTCAGCCTGGAGCCTGGGCTGGAAGGTGGGGGGCACCATCAGGTCCTCAGGGGTGTCTCACAGCCCGGGGGTCCTGGGGGGGGGCGGCCACTACAGCTGGAGCAGCACCATGAGCCTCCCTGCAGACCAGTGGAGGAAGGCGGGCTCAGTGAGCTGTGAGGCCAGTCTGGATGGACAGAGCCCTGTCACTCAAACCCTGGACCCTGACCTCTGCTCGGAGTAGAGAGACGACCGGATGGAGTCATTGTGCTCTACTGTGGGTCCGTTTGATTTACATGTGTTCTACTGCAGCTCTGCATGTCTTCATGTCTTTGCTTCAACTCATTATGACAGTCCAATGCTGTATTGTGCTACTTTTGAAACAAGAATAAATATTTCATGTTCTCATGTCATTTGTTTTTCACATTTCAATTTTTACTTTACTGAAATAAAATGTATCATCACCAACATCTGCCTCTGTTTGATTTTTCTGAGGCAAAAGATATTAATGTAAATCTGTGTTGTACTTCTTCTTAGACAGTAATTTCTCTTGTGTGGATCTGCATGAAAATCAAGTTTCTGACTTCTGAGTTGAACATTGAACAAAATGATGAAAATCACAAAAGTATCACGTTAGTAGTTTGTAGGACTTTCCTCATAATTCATATTATTGTCAATAAGTGACAGAAGTAAAAGCTTATAATGAAACCTCAGAAATTAAAGGGAAATTACACATTTAGCATAAGAGTTAATTAGATATTCTGTTCAATCCATGTTCTGATGAGTGAATGCTTAATGGTAATACACTTTTGAATGTGTGATTATAATAATCATCAATTCACTATTTGATGAAGTGTAACAGAATGTAAATGACAATCAAAGTCGATAAATAAATATCTGGCAGCATTTAGTCACAAAATGAAATTGATAAATAACCAAAATTTTCTGATTATTCTGGTTTTAAACTTGCAGGATGTGCTGGTTGTATGAGCTCAATGTGTTTTATAATACATTGTATATATTCTCTGTGTTTATTGTAGTTTTCTGTTAGAACTCATTCTGTAGAGCAACTAGTTGAGGCAGGTTTTTTACGATACAGCTCCGTTTACAACACGTGCAACTCGGCCGGTCAACGCAGCGTTCACTGCTCCGCCAGAGAATCACCATGAAAACTCATTTGTGGGACTCCAGGGGTGTTTCAAGGGACTTTAGGGGCCTCAGGCAAAAGGGACCTGGGGAGCCTACATTGACCTAGACACCCCCCTACAAAGAAACACATTAACCACATTATTACAATATTCAAACAAATATGATACAGTAAAAATTAAAAAAGTGGAGACCTGTGCTTCCACACAAATGATAGTGAAGTATAAAGTTTAAGTTCAACCCCAACCCCCCCCCCCTCCACCCCCACCCCCCACCCCCTCCTCATCTTCGACACACATTTAGAAATTATAGTCTACAGATAAAATGTAAATTTGACAAAGTTTGTTTCATGGGGCTTTGTTAGGAGATTTCAAAACATTTTAAACTGTGAGTTTGTTTCAGTTGTGTTTAGCGTCATTGTCGCTCTGCTTGAAGACTTGTGTTGTGTTCACTGGACCAGTTATTCTCTGTGCAGCTGCAGCAGACCAGTTTCACTTCAGTCAAACTGAGGGAGGTTTTTGTACGGCTCTAAATCACTGTGTGGACACATCTGCTCCGTTTACTTTATGGACACTCTGACAGTAATAAACTGCTGCATCTTCACTCTGAACTCCACTGATGGTCAAAGAGAAGTCAGAGCTGCTTCCACTGCCACTAAACCGAGCTGGTGTTCCTGATTGAATCCTGTTAGCCCAGTATATTAGGAGCTGTGGAGCCTGTCCAGGTTTCTGCTGGTACCAGGACAGCCAATCATCACCAGCACCATCCCTATGAACACTGGGGTTGGTGTTACAGGTCAGTGTGACAGTGGATCCTGGAGTAAATGTCACGACTGGAGGCTGAGTCACAGTCACCTGGCCGCTGCATCCTGCACACAAACACAAATCATACATTAATCAGCGGAGGTGAAGAGAGAGAACAGGCAGCGCATCACGTCTGAAATGTTGCTGAGTGACTGAACCTGTGAAGCTGCAGCAGGCCAGCGTCCAGATGAGGAGGGTGATGAGAGTCATGGTGGTTGTGGTGGACTGACGGGTCTGAGTCCTGCAGAGTTGGAGTCACAGGACTATAAAGCTTCTCAGTTCAGTGGAGGATCAGCTGACGATGCAAAGCCTCCTCTCTATGGAAATGATTCCTCTGCTCTGAGCGGACTGAAGGTGACGTGGGACACAAACTCAGGAGCGTTGCTGTTTGGATTTACACTAAATATGAAGAAGCAGAATTGAGGGTCGTCAGCATTTGGATTCAAATTGTGTCACTTTCATTGATGCAAATATGTGTATTTCATTCCCCTTGAATTACAGAGTGAGTAGATGTACAATAGAATTTTCAAAACATTTTGTTTAAATTCTTTTGAAGCATCCTGTTTGTTTTACAGCTTTCAAATGATGTCAAACTATTTTTTTCGAAATATTAATTCATGACAAAGTTAAATCAACTTTCATCTCTCAATCTTCTGAAGTAACAAAAATGTTCACAAATATTTATTTTTAAATTATTAAATCTTGACCTGTGCTCGGAGTAGAGAGACGACAGCACTTCCTGTCTGACATGATGCTGATTCTTTGATGAGCTGCACATCTCCTCTCTGCAGCTTTCTGCTGGGTTTTAGTGTCCATGTTGCTTTTCAGTATTGATCATCTGCAAATTCTGCTTTATCTTCGATATTTTTGTAATTAAACTGACTTTTATTAGTTTCATTCTAATTGTGAACAAAACTACTTATTCATCAAATTATCATAATCATCAATTAATAAAACTGTGTGTCACAATAAATTAGTGTGTTTGTTTTGCTTTCAACATTTTACACTTTGCAAAACCTCCAGTCTTGATCATTGCAGTGTCAGACAGTGCAGGAGATGGTTTCAGTTGTGTCTCTTCTCTGCACGTCAGTAGAGGATACTACATATGAAGCATTAAAGCATTTATTTCAAAATCTATAATAATAACCTGGAGCTTTTTGTTTGGACTGATGTACGGTGCCAGGTTCGGTCAGTAGCTTCAGAGCGGGAAGTGAATGAGGAGAATACAAAACGAGAAGTGTGTGTGGGGTTTGTTTCAGTTGTGTTTAGCTTCATTGTCGCTCTGCTTGAAGACTTGTGTTGTGTTCACTGGACCAGTTATTCTCTGTGCAGCTGCAGCAGACCAGTTTCACTTCTGTCAAACTGAGGGAGGTTTTTGTACGGCTCTAAATCACTGTGTGAACACATTACCACCATGATCACCGAAACAGTAATAATCTCCAACATCTTCAGCCTGAACACCTCTGATGGTTAAGGTGTAGCTAGAACCAGATCTACTGCCACTGAATCGAGAGGGAGTTCCTGAATATAGAGTTGATGCTCTGTATATAAGAAGCTTGGGAGCCTGTCCAGGTTTCTGAAGGTACCAACTGAGGTCAGCACCAATATCTGAACTCCCTGTTGCTCCGATGTTCACAGTCCCTCCAAGACTAACAGACTTGACTGAGTCAGTCTGAGTCAGAAATTTGTTGGCAGCAGACTCTGAAATAAGAAATGAATGAAAGAGCATCAGAGGAAATAGTTTCAACAGCCTGTGGAGGAAAATAAAGAAAACACATTTCCAACACGTTCAAAATCTCTCTCACCCTGACTCAGAAAAACCAGCATGACACTCAGAGTTACTGTCAACATCATCCTGATGCAGTTTCCTGTGTGAGTGCGTGAAAACGGTTCAGACTCTGTGGGACTTTAACTCTGAAGAGCAGTGATGCATAAAATTCATGCAAAATACATTTGAGTGCACCTGTCTTTATGAAACTGAGAGGAAGAGGTGAGGCTGAGTGAGAACATGTGGACATCACATGAAGGAACTTTCACTTCTGTGTCTGACTTTGAAAAGTTCTGGTCTGCACACATGGGAGAAGTTTGTCTTCAAGGCTTTTTACCAGAAAACCTTTGAATGTGATTGTTGTTAATGGACTATTTCATCCCAAACCAAGAAATGTATCAAAATCTGACCACGTGATGTTGTTTCCTCAACTAAATCCAACTGTGACTGAACACTGAAGCCAGGAAGCTGCTCTGGGAGTAACTCTCTCCCTCAGGAATATCCTTCATGTCTCTAAGTAGATGCACACTGCCCTCTGCTGGCAGTTCACCATCATCAATAACTCCATCATGATTTTGTTTTACATTATATTTCATTTAGCTGACGCTTTTATCCAAAGCGACTTACTATGAGTGCATTCAACCATGAGGGTACAAACCGAGAACAACAAGCAACAATAAAGTAGAATTTCTTTCAAGAAAGCCAAACTACAAAGAGCTATAATTGTAATTTACTGGGATGTGTTGGATTCAAACGCTCGACTCAGAGACAGAGATGATAACAAATCACTTTTCCTGGAAGATTGTGGTACAAGGAGTCGCAGTCCAATAACTACACAATTCCAAATAGTGTCGGGAAGTTGCAGAAGACGAAGGAGATCCAGTCCAGGTTCGGTACACAGGTAAGGCATTCCAATACCAAGCATACAATTCTGATGAGTGTCAGGCAGAACCTGGACTGGGTTTAGTGAAGCTCCAGTCCAGGTTCAGTACACGGGTAGACAAGAGTAGAGCAGGCAGAGGTACAGACAGGGAAGAGGCAAAAGCGGAGTCGATTACACGGACCGGGGTCAGAATCACTGGAAGCTTATTAATCATGGAAAACGCTGGAACTCTTGAGACACGGGGGAAACAAAGACGAACTGGCAAAGCGACACAGGAACACACAGACTAAATACACTAGGGGATGAGGGACAGGTGCAAACAATCGGGGAGGAGCAGATGATCAACCAGGTGGAGCACACACAAGGGAGGGAGTGAGGAGTCTGAAACGAGAGGAGAGGTGAGTAAACAATAACAACAAAGAACAGAAGAATAAACGATAAATATCAGGCCAACTTAACCTTAATAATCAGGACTGGACGAAACAATAATGAAGCGCCATTTAAGTTCTACTAATGTGTTGGTTTAACATTTATTCATTTATTACATTTATTTATACACAGGTACTAATGTTTTGAAACGGACGCGGGCAGCCACTGGTAACCAGTGAAGGAAGCGGAGGAGCGGAGTAGTGTGAGTGAATTTAGGTTAAAGACCAGTGGAGCTGCTGCATTCTGGATGAGCTGCAGGTTGGATGGCACTAGCAGGTAGACCTGCCAGGAGGGAGTTGCAATAGTCTAGAGGTGAGATGACCAGAGCCTGGACCTGAACCTGCACCGCCTTCTGAGTGAGAAGGGGACGTGTTCTCCAGATGTTGTGCAGCATGAATCTACAGGAACGTGTTGTTGCAGTAATGTTGGCTGTGAGGGAGAGTTGACTGTCGAGTGTCACACCCAGGTTCATAGCAGTCTGGGTGGGGGCTAACACGGAGATGTCTGTCAGGTTTCTGTCCTTGTTCCACCTTTTCATCACCATGTACATCAGTCATTTCATGCAGCTCTGATATTAGGGAAAGAAGTAAGTAAGTACGCTTCATCTGACCTCAGTGACCCCAGGCCTCTGTTTTATTTAAGTATTCTCACCCTCTGAGAAAATACTCTGAGTATCAATCAGAATAAATGTGACAGTGAAGTTTACGAGTATCAGGCTCATTGGAATACTTTGTGAAAAAAAAAAAGTTTAACATCTCAATTCCATTAAAACTGAGCAAACTGCATCTGCTGATAAAGATAAAACCATGTGAATAAAAAGAGCTGCAAAATGCATCATGAGGCCGAAAGAGACAGGTAGCAGTCCGATTGCTGTATAATGATATATAAGGTCTATATAGATTTAAATAACGTATATTGACTCTCTATATATAGATATATGCACTTTAGAGAAAGATATATACAGTTGAATTGCTATATAATGATCAATAAGGTTTATATAAAATAAATACAAACTATTGACTGTCTAAATATATATTTATTATATAATATATATATATATATATATATAAAATAATATATTAAGAATGTATTCATAAACAGTCTATATAAAGAAGAGGACAGTCTATGTAAAATCTGTAGAATCTATAGACAATCTCCTTGTCTTCATGTCTTTTCTTCAACTCATTATGACAGTCCAATGCTGTAGGACTTTCCTCAAAATTCTTACTTTTATTAATTAGTGACAGAAGTAAAAGTTAAAAATGAAACCTGACAAATTAAAGGGAAATTACACATTTAGCATAAGAGGTAATTCGATATTCTGTTCCCTCCATGTTCTGATGTGTGAGTGCTTCATGGTAATACACTTTTGAATGTGTGATTATAATAATCATCATATCACAATTTGATGAACTGTAACAGAAACTAAATGCGGTTAAAGTAGATAAAAAAATATCTGGCAACAATTTGTCATCAAATGAAATTGATAAATAACCACAATTGTTTCAGATTATTCTGGTTTTAAACTTGCGGGATGTGCTGGTTGTATGATCTCAATGTGTTTTATAATACATCGTATATATTCTCTGTGTTTATTGTAGTTTTCTGTTAGAACTCATTCTGTAGAGCAACTAGTTGAGGCAGGTTTTTTACGATACAGCTCCGTTTACAACACGTGCAACTCGGCCGGTCAACGCAGCGTTCACTGCTCCACCAGAGAATCACCATGAAAACTCATTTGTGGGACTCCAGGGGCGTTTCAAGGGAGTTTAGGGGCCTCAGGCAAAAGGGACCTGGGGAGCCTACATTGACCCAAACACCCCCCTACAAAGAAACACATGAACCACATCATTACAATCTTCAAACAAATATTATATCATCAAAATGAAAAGTGCAGACCTGTGCATCCACGTAAATGATAGTGAAGGGAAAAACGTTAAGTCCAACCCCCCCCCTCAGGCTCATCTGACACACATTTAGACGTTCTAGTCTTCAACTCAATATCTAAAATGATAAAGTTTGTTTCATGGGGCTTTGTTTGGAGATTTCTGAACATTTAAATCTGCGAGTTTGTTTCAGTTGTGTTCTGCTTGAAGACTTGTGTTGTGTTCACTGGACCAGTTATTCTCTGTGCAGCTGCAGCAGACCAGTTTCACTTCAGTCAAACTGAGGGAGGTTTTTGTACGGCTCTAAATCACTGTGTGGACACACTGCTACGATAACCGAGACAGTAATAATCTCCAGCATCTTCAGCCTGAACACCTCTGATGGTTAAGGTGTAGCTAGAACCAGAGCCACTGCCACTGAATCGAGAGGTAATTCCTGTAACTAGAGTTGATGTATAGTATATAAGAAGCTTCGGAGCCTGTCCAGGTTTCTGCTGGTACCAGGACAGACAAGCACCAGAACCACAACTTGTAACACTGGGGTTGGTGTTACAGGTCAGTGTGACAGTGGATTCTGGAGTAAATGTCACGACTGGAGGCTGAGTCACAGTCACCTGCCCGCTGCATCCTGCACACAAACACAAATCATACATTAATCAGCGGAGGTGAAGAGAGAGAACAGGCAGCGCATCACGTCTGAAATGTTGCTGAGTGACTGAACCTGTGAAGCTGCAGCAGGCCAGCGTCCAGATGAGGAGGGTGATGAGAGTCATGGTGGTTGTGGTCGACTGACGGGTCTGAGTCCTGCAGAGTTGGAGTCACAGGACTATAAAGCTTCTCAGTTCAGTGGAGGATCAGCTGACGATGCAAAGCCTCCTCTCTATGGAAATGATTCCTCTGCTCTGAGCGGACTGAAGGTGACGTGGGACACAAACTCAGGAGCGTTGCTGTTTGGATTTACACTAAATATGAAGAAGCAGAATTGAGGGTCATCATCATCTGGATTCAAATTGTGTCACTTTCATTGATGCAAATATGTATATTTCATTCCCCTTGAATTACAGAGTGAGTAGATGTACAAAACAAAATTCATAAACTTTTTGTTTTAATTCTTTTTAAGCATCCTGTTTGTTTTACAGCTTTTAAATGATGACAATCTTCTTTTCAAAATATTAATTCATCTCAAAGTTAAATCAACTTGTTGTCTGTCAATGTTCACAAATGTTAACAAATATTTTTTCATAAAAATTATACAAATGATAATGAAGTAATTAAGTTTATGTTCAACGCCCCCCCACCACCACCTCAGGCTCATCTTATGTTCAGACTCTGTGTGACTTTAACTCTGAGGAGCAGCGATGCATAAAATTCATTTAAAATACATCTGAGTGCACCTGTCTTTATGAAACTGAGAGGAAGAGGTGACGCTGAGTGAGAACATGTGGACATCACATGAAGGAACGTTCACTTCTGTGTCTGACTTTGAAAAGTTCTGGTCTGCACACATGGGAGAAGTTTGTCTTCAAGGCTTTTTACCAGAAAACATTTGAATGTGATTGTTGTTAATGGACTATTTCATCCCAAACCAAGAAACGTGCCAAAATCTAGCCAAGTGATTTTGTTTCCTCAACTAAATCCAACAGTGACTGAACACTGAAGCCAGGAAGCTGCTCTGGGAGTAACTCTCTCCCTCAGGAATATCCCTTCATCTCTAAGTAGATGCACACTGCCCTCTGCTGGCAGTTCACCATCATCAGTAACTCCAACATGGTGTGAGGCTGATTTTGTTTTCTGTCATTTTTCAACCTTTTCATCACCATGTACATCAGTCATTTCATGCAGCTCTGATATTTGGGAAAGAAGTAAGTAAGTACGCGTCATCTGACCTCAGTGACCCCAGGCCTCTGTTTTATTTAAGTATTCTCACCCTCTGAGAAAATACTCTGAGTATCAATCAGACTAAATGTGACAGTGAAGTTTACGAGTATCAGGCTCATTCGAATACTCTGTGGAAAAAATAAAGTTTAACATGTCAATTCCATTAAAACTGAGCAAACTGAATCTGCTAATAAAGATAAAACCATGTGAATAAAAAGAGCTGCAAAATGCATCATGAGGCCTAAAGAGACCTTAGTTAGATAGACTGTCTATATATTAGATATAGACAGTTTGATTACTACATAATTATATAAAAGGTCTCTATATATATATAAATACAGTTTACTGAGTATCTATATATAGTTATATGCAGTTTAAATAAAGATATATCCTGTCAATTGCTATAAGATGATATATAAGGTTTGTATAGATTTAATTACAGTCTATTGACTGTCTCAATAATATATTTATTAAACATTTTAATTATATAATCATCTTTTCATTATATATTCATGAAGAGACTTTAAAAATATGTAGAACCTTTAGACAATCAATAAAAATATATGTGCAGTCTATATGTCTTTAAAAAACATTAATGCAAAGACAGATTCCACAAACAATCTATATAAAGATGTCTACAGCCTATGGAATTCACCTTGCTCTATATAGGATTCTTGATTATACTAAAAATACACCATGAATTTATTTACTGCAAATACTTTACTTGAGAAAATCTATTTTGTACAAACTTAGTAAAATTTTACAGAGCTGACTGTGGAAAATAAGAGAATAAGCAAAGCTTGAGGTTAAAAGATATTTAAAAATTAAAAGCTGATCATTGATTTGTAGGAATAAAGTGATGTAGTGAGTAAAACAGTGAAAGTGTGTGATTGTGTCTGTTGTGCTTGGTGAGGTTACTGTCAGTCTCTGTGTTCACTGGTCTGTGTCCCACTCTCTTCCTGCTGTAACAGCTCATGTCTCTGCATCTGACTGAGGGAGGTTTTTGTACGACTGTAAATCACTGTGTGAACACATCTGCTCCGTCTACTTCATGATAGCTCTGACAGTAGTAAACTGCTGCATCTTCACTCTGAACTCCACTGATGGTTAAGGTGAAGCTAGAACCAGAGCCACTGCCACTGAATCGAGAGGGAGTTCCTGTTTCTAGAGTTGATGCTATGTATATAAGAAGCTTGGGAGCCTGTCCAGGTTTCTGCTGGTACCAGGACAAATAATCATAATCACCATCGTTATAAGCACTGGGGTTGGTTTTACAGGTCAGAGTGACAGTGGATCCTGGAGTAAATGTCACGACTGGAGGCTGAGTCACAGCCACCTGGCCGCTGCATCCTGCACACAAACACAAATCATACATTAATCAGCGGAGGTGAAGAGAGAGAACAGGCAGCGCATCACGTCTGAAATGTTGCTGAGTGACTGAACCTGTGAAGCTGCAGCAGGCCAGCGTCCAGATGAGGAGGGTGATGAGAGTCATGGTGGTTGTGGTCGACTGACGGGTCTGAGTCCTGCAGAGTTGGAGTCACAGGACTATAAAGCTTCTCAGTTCAGTGGAGGATCAGCTGACGATGCAAAGCCTCCTCTCTATGGAAATGATTCCTCTGCTCTGAGCGGACTGAAGGTGACGTGGGACACAAACTCAGGAGCGTTGCTGTTTGGATTTACACTAAATATGAAGAAGCAGAATTGAGGGTCGTCAGCATCTGGATTTAAATTGTGTCACTTTCATTGATGCAAAAATGTTTGTTTCATTCCCATTGAAACATCCTGTTTGTTTTTTAGCCTGTCAGCTTTTAAATGATGTCAATTTATTTTTCGAATTATTAATTCATAACAAAGGTATATCAACTATTTGTCTTTAAATGCTAAGAAGTTAAAAATTTATTTTTAATTTTTAATTTTTAATTTCTAAATCTTGATGAAATTTCAAGCCACATTAGCTCAATATAAATATTTAGTGTAAATTGTGTAGTTTAACCAGAAACAAGTGACTCTTCAGTGGACAGACTGTTGTTCACGGTGCAGGAGGTTTTTGTACGAGCACCTAATGAGTCTGTATCACTGTGGTTGACTTTCGGTGGAGGAACCAAACTCAACATTGACTGTAAGTACCAGAGATTTTTACTTTGTGCATTTATAACTTTTATCAAATAATGAACAAGAATTTGATCAAGTTCAGAGATTGACTGGCTGATAATTTTGTTGAGTTTTTATCAATCTGAGGTAATCTCATATTCTGAGAGAAAGAAATGTAGATCAAAATGTATTGGTTGTAATGAATTATGTAGATTAATACATTTATAGAAACATACTAAAACAAATGTTTCATCTATTTTCATGTACAATGAAGATTTTTTATTCACATGTTTAAAACATTTTAAAATAGAATTTGCTCAAGCTTCAAACTAAATCATAAACTGTTTAAAAATGTTTAGTTTGAATTGATCAAACATAATTTGGCACAAAAATCAGATGTTGAACACAAACAGGATTTTATCAGTAGATGCAGCTCAGCTTTGTGTTCACGCTTCATGTGGTGAAAAGGAAGTGAAAGAAACAGACGACAAAGGTCTGAACTGTTTTCACACCAGTGTTTCAGCTCTGTGAGTTTAAACAGAAGAAAATCATCTCAGGGACGAGTTCTTCACTGTCACACGTTGAGAAACAGACGTGAAGACGTCCTCAATAATCATCAATAATCATTATCAGTGAACCTTCTCAGCCACATTGACACTTGAACCCTGCGGCTGATGGTCTGACACTGAGTGAATGATGTTCAACAGTAGAAGTTCTTCTGTTTCATTTTATAACAAACAAGAAATCCCCTGTACGTCATTTTCCTTCATCCTCATCCCTTTGTCTTTTCTCCCCTCTCTCTCCTCCAGTGGGTGTGGTGCGGCCCACCCTGACCCTCCTCCCCCCCTCCAGTGAAGAGCTGAAGCAGGGCACTGCCACTATGGTGTGTATGGCCAGCGGGGGCTTCCCCTCAGCCTGGAGCCTGGGCTGGAAGGTGGGGGGCAGCAGCAGCTCCTCAGGGGTGTCTCACAGCCCGGGGGTCCTGGGGGGGGGCGGCCACTACAGCTGGAGCAGCACCTTGAGCCTCCCTGCAGACCAGTGGAGGAAGGCGGGCTCAGTGAGCTGTGAGGCCAGTCTGGACGGACAGAGCCCTGTCACTCAAACCCTGGACCCTGACCTCTGCTCAGAGTAGAGAGACGACCGGATGGAGTCATTGTGCTCTACTGTGGGTCTGTTTGATTTACATGTGTTCTACTGCAGCTCTGCATGTCTTCATGTCTTTTCTTCAACTCATTATGACAGTCCAATGCTGTATTGTGCTACTTTTGAAACAAGAATAAATATTCCAACTTCTCATGTAATTTGTTCTTCAAATTTCTATTTTTACTTTACTAAATAAAATATATCATCACCAACATCTGCTTCTGTTTAATTTTTTCTGCGGTAAAAGATATTAATGTAAATCTGTGTTTTACTTCTACTTAGACAGTAATTTCTCTTGTGTGGATCTGCATGAAAACCATGTTTCTGACTTCTGAGTTGAACATTGAAAAAAAATGAAAATCACAAAAGTATCACATTAGCAGTCTGTTGGCCTTTCCTCATAATTCACATTATTGTGAATAAGTGACCGAAGTAAACGTTTATGATGAAACCTCAGAAATTAAAGGGAAATTACACATTTAGCATCAGAGTTAATTAGATATTCTGTTCCATCCATGTTCTGATGTGTGAGTGCTTAATGTCAATTCAATTTTGAATTTGTGATTATAATAATCATCATATCACTATTTGATGAAGTGTAACATAATCTAAATGACAATTTAAAGGGGATAAATAAATATCTGGCAACATTTAGTCATCAAATGAAATTAATAAATATTCACAATTGTTTCTGATTATTCTGGTTTTAAACTTGCAGGATGTGATCGTTGTATGAGCTCAATGTGTTTTATAATACATTGTATATATTCTCTGTGTTTATTGTAGTTTTCTGTTAGAACTCATTCTGTAGAGCAACTAGTTGAGGCAGGTTTTTTACGATACAGCTTCGTTTACAACACGTGCAACTCGGCCGGTCAATGCAGCGTTCACTGCTCCGCCAGAGAATCACCATGAAAACTCATTTGTGGGACTCCAGGGGCGTTTCAAGGGACTTTAGGGGCCTCAGGCAAAAGGGACCTGGGGAGCCTACATTGACCCAAACACCCCCCTACAAAGAAACACATGAGCCACATCAATACAATCTTCAAAAAAATATTTTATAATCAAAATTAAAAAAGTGCAGATCTGTGCATCCACGTAAATGATAGTGAAGTATAAAATTTAAGTTCAACCTCCCCCCCACCCCCTCCTCGTCTTACACATATTTAGATGATCTAGTCCTCAACTCAAAATCTAAAATGACAAAGTTGGTTTCATGGGGCTTAGTTTGGAGAATACTGAACTTTTAAAACGATGAGTTTGTTTCAGTTGTGTTTAGCTTCATTGTCGCTCTGCTTCAAGACTTGTGTTGTGTTCACTGGACCAGTTATTCTCTGTGCAGCTGCAGCAGACCAGTTTCACTTCAGGCAAACTAAGGGAGGTTTTTGTACGGCTCTAAATCACTGTGTTGACACTCCACTGCTGTGTAAACCTAAACAGTATTAATCTCCAACATCTTCAGCCTGAACACCGCTGATGGTTAAGGTGAAGCTAGAACCAGAGCCACTGCCACTGAATCGAGAGGGAGTTCCTGAATATAGAGTTGATGCTGAGTATATAAGAAGCTTGGGAACCTGTCCAGGTTTTTGCTGGTACCAGGACATATAATCATCACCAGCACTATTCCTCCAAACACTGGGGTTAGTGTTACAGGTCAGTGTTACAGTGGATTCTGGAGTAAATGTCACGACTGGAGGCTGAGTCACAGTCATCTGGCCGCTGCATCCTGCACACAAACACAAATCATACATTAATCAGCGGAGGTGAAGAGAGAGAACAGGCAGCGCATCACGTCTGAAATGTTGCTGAGTGACTGAACCTGTGAAGCTGCAGCAGGCCAGCGTCCAGATGAGGAGGGTGATGAGAGTCATGGTGGTTGTGGTCGACTGACGGGTCTGAGTCCTGCAGAGTTGGAGTCACAGGACTATAAAGCTTCTCAGTTCAGTGGAGGATCAGCTGACGATGCAAAGCCTCCTCTCTATGGAAATGATTCCTCTGCTCTGAGCGGACTGAAGGTGACGTGGGACACAAACTCAGGAGCGTTGCTGTTTGGATTTACACTAAATATGAAGAAGCAGAATTGAGGGTCGTCAGCATCTGGATTAAATTGTGTCACTTTCATTGATGCAAATATGTGTATTTCATTACTGTTGAGTTTCAGACTGAATAGATGTACAGTAGAATTTTCAAAACATTTTGTTTTAATTCTTTTGAAGCATCCTGTTTGTTTTACGGCTTTCAAATGATGTCAAACTTTTTTTTTCGAAATATTAATTCATGACAAAGTTAAATCAACTTTCATCTCTCAATGTTCTGAAGTAACAAAAATGTTCACAAATATTTATTTTTAAATTATTAAATCTTGACCTCTGCTCGGAGTAGAGAGACGACAGCACTTCCTGTCTGACATGATGCTGATTCTTTGATGAGCTGCACATCTCCTCTCTGCAGCTTTCTGCTGGGTTTTAGTGTCCATGTTGATTTTCAGTATTGATCATCTGCATATTCTACTTCATCTCTTATAGTGTTTTTAATTAAACTGACTTTTATTAGTTTCATTCTATTTTTGAACAAACCTACTCATTCATCAAAATATCATAATCATCAATTAATAAAACTGTGTGTCACAATAAATTAGTGTGTCTTGTTTTGCTTTCAACATTTTACACATTACGAAAAACCTCCAGTCTTGATCATTGCAGTGTCAGACAGTGCAGGAGATGGTTTCAGTTGTGTCTCTTCTCTGCACGTCAGTAGAGGATACTACATATGAAGCATTAAAGAATTTATTTCAAAATCTATAACAATAACCTGGAGCTTTTTGTTTGGACTGATGTACGGTGCCAGGTTCGGTCAGTAGCTTCAGAGCAGGAAATGAATGAGGAGAATACAAAACGAGAAGTGTGTGTGGGGTTTGTTTCAGTTGTGTTTCCATTCCTGTGCTTGTGTTGTGTTCACTGGACCAGTTATTCTCTGTGCAGCTGCAGCAGACCAGTTTCACTTCAGTTAAACTGAGGGAGGTTTTTGTACGGCTCTAAATCACTGTGTGAACCGTGCGATATCAGGAGTACCGAGACAGTAATAATCTCCAACATCTTCGGCCTGAACACCTCTGATGGTTAAGGTGTAGCTAGAACCAGAGCCACTGCCACTGAATCGAGAGGGAGTTCCTGAATATAGAGTTGATGCTGAGTATATAAGAAGCTTGGGAGCCTGTCCAGGTTTCTGCTGGTACCAGGACAATAAATCACCCGAACTATACGCATAAGCTCTGGGGTTGGTGTTACAGGTCAGCGTGACAGTGGATCCTGGAGTAAATGTCACGACTGGAGGCTGAGTCACAGTCATCTGGCCGCTGCATCCTGCACACAAACACAAATCATACATTAATCAGCGGAGGTGAAGAGAGAGAACAGGCAGCGCATCATGTCTGAAATGTTGCTGAGTGACTGAACCTGTGAAGCTGCAGCAGGCCAGCGTCCAGATGAGGAGGGTGATGAGAGTCATGGTGGTTGTGGTCGACTGACGGGTCTGAGTCCTGCAGAGTTGGAGTCACAGGACTATAAAGCTTCTCAGTTCAGTGGAGGATCAGCTGACGATGCAAAGCCTCCTCTCTATGGAAATGATTCCTCTGCTCTGAGCGGACTGAAGGTGACGTGGGACACAAACTCAGGAGCGTTGCTGTTTGGATTTACACTAAATATGAAGAAGCAGAATTGAGGGTCGTCAGCATCTGGATTTAAATTGTGTCACTTTCATTGATGCAAATATGTGTATTTCATTCCCATTGAATTACAGAGTGAGTAGACGTGCAATATAATTTTCAAAACATTTTGTTTTAATTCTTTAGAAGCATCCTGTTTGTTTTACAGCTTTCAAATGATGTCAAAATATTTTTTTAATATTAATTCATGACAAAGTTAAATGAACTTTTGTGTCTAAATGCTAAGAAGTAACAAAAATGTTAACAAATATTTTATTTTTAATTATTGAATCTCGATGAAATTTCAAGCCACATTAGCTCAATATAAATATTTAGTGTAAATTGTGTAGTTTAACCAGAAACAAGTGACTCTTCAGTGGACAGACTGTTGTTCACGGTGCAGGAGGTTTTTGTACGAGCACCTAATGAGTCTGTATCACTGTGGTTGACTTTCGGTGGAGGAACCAAACTCAACATTAACTGTAAGTACCAGAGATTTTTACTTTGTGCATTTATAACTTTAATCAAATAATGAACAAGAATTTGATCAAGTTCAGAGATTGACTGGCTGATAATCTTGTTGAATTTTTATCAATCTGATGTGATCTCATATTCTGAGAGAAAGAAATGTAGATCAATATGTATTGGTTGTAATTCATTTATGTTGATTAATACATTTATAGAAACATACTAATAGAAATGTTTCATCTATTTTCCTGTACAATGATGATTTTTGTTCACATGTTTACAACGTTTTAAAATAGAATTTTCTGAAGCTTCGAACTAAATCAGATACAATTTAAAAATGTTTAGTTTGAATTGATCAAACATATTTTGGCACAAAAATCTGATGTTGAACACAAACAGGATTTTATCAGTAGATGCAGCTCAGCTTTGTGTTCACGCTTCATGTGGTGAAAAGGAAGTGAAAGAAACAGGCGACAAAGGTTTCAACTGTTTTCACACCAGTGTTTCAGCTCTGTGAGTTTAAACAGAAGAAAATCATCTCAGGGACGAGTTCTTCACTGTCACACGTTGAGAAACAGACGTGAAGACGTCCTCAATAATCATCAATAATCATTATCAGTGAACCTTCTCAGCCACATTGACACTTGAACCCTGCGGCTGATGGTCTGACACTGAGTGAATGATGTTCAACAGTAGAAGTTCTTCTGTTTCATTTTATAACAGACAAGAAATCACCTGTAGGTCATTTTCCTTCATCCTCATCCCTTTGTCTTTTCTCCCCTCTCTCTCCTCCAGTGGGTGTGGTGCGGCCCACCCTTACCCTCCTCCCCCCCTCCAGTGAAGAGCTGAAGCAAGGCACTGCCACTCTGGTGTGTATGGCCAGCGGGGGCTTCCCCTCAGCCTGGAGCCTGGGCTGGAAGGTGGGGGGCAGCAGCAGGTCCTCAGGGGTGTCTCACAGCCCGGGGGTCCTGGGGGGGGCCGGCCACTACAGCTGGAGCAGCACCATGAGCCTCCCTGCAGACCAGTGGAGGAAGGCGGGCTCAGTGAGCTGTGAGGCCAGTCTGGATGGACAGAGCCCTGTCACTCAAACCCTGGACCCTGACCTCTGCTCAGAGTAGAGAGACGACCGGATGGAGTCATTGTGCTCTACTGTGGGTCCGTTTGATTTACATGTGTTCTACTGCAGCTCTGCATGTCTTCATGTCTTTTCTTCCACTCATTATGACAGTCCAATGCTGTATTGTGCTACGTTTGAAATAAGAATAAATATTTCATATTCTCATGTCATTTGTTTTTCACATTTCTACTAAAATAAAGTATATCATCACCAACATCTGCTTCTTTTTTATTTTTTCTGCGGTAAAAGATATTAATATAAATCTGTGTTTTACTTCTACTTAGACAGTAATTTCTCTTGTGTGGATCTGCATGAAAACCATGTTTCTGACTTCTGAGTTGAACATTGAACAAAATGATGAAAATCACAAAAGTATCACGCTAGTAGTTTGTAGGACTTTCCTCATAATTCATATTACTGTCAATAAGTGACAGAAGTAAAAGTTTATGATGAAACCTCAGAAATTAAAGGGGAATTACACATTTAGCGTCAGAGATAATTAGATATTCTGTTCCATCCAAGTTCTGATGTGTGAGTGCTTAATGGTAATGAACTTTTGAAAGTGTGATTATCATAATCATCATATCACAATTTGATGAAGTGTAACAGAATCAAAATGACAATTAAAGTTGATGCGTAAATATCTGGCAACATTTAGTCATCAAATGAAATTGATAAATAACCACAATTGTCTGATTATTCTGGTTTTAAACTTGCAGGATGTGCTGGTTGTATGAGCTCAATGTGTTTTATAATACATCCTATATATTTCCTGTGTTTGTTGTAGTTTTCTGTTAGAACTCATTCTGTAGAGCAACTAGTTGAGGCAGGTTTTTTACGATACAGCTCCGTTTACAACACGTGCAACTCGGCCGGTCAACGCAGCGTTCACTGCTCCACCAGAGAATCACCATGAAAACTCATTTGTGGGACTCCAGGGGCGTTTCAAGGGACTTTAGTGGCCTCAGGCAAAAGGGACCTGGGGAGCCTACATTGACCCAAACACCCCCCTAAAAAGAAACACATGAACCACATCACTACAATCTTCAAACAAATATTATATAGTCAAAATTAAACATGTGCAGACCTGTGCATCCACGTATATGATAGTGAAGTAATAAAGTTCATGTTCAGCCCCTCCAAGACTAACAGACTTGACTGAGTCAGTCTGAGTCAGCAATTTGTTGGCAGCAGACTCTGAAATAAAAAATTTATGAAAGAGCATCAGAGGAAACAGCCTGTTGAGGAAAATAAAGAAAACACATTTCTACAACGTTCAAAATATCTCACCCTGACTCAGAAAAGCCAGCATGACACTCAGAGTTACTGTCAACATCATCCTGATGCAGTTTCCTGTGTGAGTGCGTGAAAACGGTTCAGACTCTGTGTGACTTTAACTCTGAGGAGCAGCGATGCATCAAATTCATGCAAAATACATTTGAGTGCACCTGTCTTTATGAAACTGAGAGGAAGAGGTGACGCTGAGTGAGAACATGTGGACATCACATGAAGGAACTTTCACTTCTGTGTCTGACTTTGAAAAGTTCTGGTCTGCACACATGGGAGAAGTTTGTCTTTGAGGCTTTTTACCAGAAAACCTTTGAATGTGATTGTTGTTAATGGACTATTTCATCCCAAACCAAGAAATGTATCAACATCTAACCACGTGATTTTGTTTCCTCAACTAAATCCAACTGTGACTGAACACTGAAGCCAGGAAGCTGCTCTGGGAGAAACTCTCTCCCTCAGGAATATCCTTCATGTCTCTAAATAGATGCACACTACCCTCTGCTGGCAGTTCACCATCACCAATAACTCCGTCATGGTGTGAGGCTGATTTTGTTTAATTTTTTATTTCATTTAGCTGATTACTTACAATAATTGCATTCAACCATGAGGGTACAAACCCAGAACTACAAGGATCAAGAAAGTAGAATTTCTTCAAGAAGGCCAAACTACAAAGTGCTATAATTAAGTGCTATTTAAGTGCTACTAATGTGTTGGTTTAAAATGTTATTCAAGGTATGTCAGTAGATTTGTGTTTTTAGTTTGCGGTGGAGGATGTGTAGACTTTCTGTCCTGATGTCAATGGGGAGCTCATTCCACCATTTAGGAGCCAGGACAGCAAACAGTCGTGATGTTGTTGAGTGTTTAGCAGTGAGGGAGCAACAAGCCGATTGGCAGATGCAGAGCGGAGTGAACGGGATGGGGTGTAACGTTTGACCATGTCCTGGATGGAGACTGGACCTGATCCGTTAACAGCAAGGTACACAAGTACTAATGTTTTGAAACGGACGCGGGCAGCCACTGGTAACCAGTGAAGGGAGCGGAGGAGGGGAGTAGTGTGAGTGAATTTAGGTTAAAGACCAGTGGAGCTGCTGCATTCTGGATGAGCTGCAGAGGTTGGATGGCACTAGCAGGTAGACCTGCCAGGAGGGAGTTGCAATAGTCTAGAGGTCAGATGACCAGAGCCTGGACCAGAACCTGCGCCGCCTTCTGAGTGAGAAGGGGGCTTGTTCTCCTGATGTTGTGCAGCATGAATCTACAGGAACGTGTTGTTGCAGTAATGTTGGCCGTGAGGGAGAGTTGACTGTCGAGTGTCACACCCAGGTTCATAGCAGTCTGGGTGGAGGCTAACACTGAGTTGTCTGTCAAGTTTCAGTCCTTGTTCAACCTTTTCATCACCCTGTACATCAGTCATTTCATGCAGCTCTGATATTAGGGAAAGAAGTAAGTAAGTACGCTTCATCTGACCTCAGTGACCCCAAGCCTCTGTTTTATATAAGTATTCTCACCCTCTGAGAAAATACTCTGAGTATCAATCAGACTAAATGTGACAGTGAAGTTCACGAGTTTCAGGCTCCTTCGAATACTTTGTGAAAAAAAATAATTTAACCTGTCAATTTCATTAAAACTGATCAAACTGCATCTGCTAATAAAGATAAAACCATGTGAATAAAAATAGCTGCAAATGCATCATGAGGCCTAAAGAGACCTTAGTTAGACTGTCTATATGAAGGTATATACAGTCTGATTACTATATAATGATATATAAGGTCTATATATATTTAAATACAGACTTTTGATTATCTAAATAATTTATTTATTATATAATATACAGTACTGTTCAAAAGTTTTAGGCAGGTGAGAAAAAATGCTGTAAACTAAAAATGCTTTAAAAAATGGAAGTGTTAAAAGTTTATTTTAATCAATTTACACAATGCAGTGAATGAACAGAAGAGAAATTTAAATCAAATCGATATTTGGTGTGACCCCCCTTTGCCTTCAAAACAGCATCAATTCGTCTCGGTAGACTTGCACACAGTTTTTGAAGGAACTCGGCTGGTAGGTTGTTCCAAACATCTTGGAGAACTAACCACAGATGTTCTGTGGATGTAGGCTTCCTCAAATCCTTTTGTCTCTTCATGTAAACCCAGACAGACTCGATGATGGTGAGATCAGGGCTCTTCGGGGGCCATACTTATTGTTGCTCTTTACGCTGAAGATAGTTCTTAATGACATTGGCTGTATGTTTGGGGTCGTTGTCCTGCTGCAGAATGAATTTGGTGCCAATCATACGCCTCCCTGATGGTATTGCATGATGGACAAGTATCTGCCTGTATTTCTCAGCATTGAGGATACCGTTAATCCTGACCAAATCTCCAACTCCATTTGTAGAAATGCAGCCCGAAACTTGCAAGGAACCTCCACCATGCTTCACTGTTGCCTGCAGACACTCATTATTGTATGGCTCTCCAGCCCTTCGGCGAACAAACTGCCTTCTTCTACAACCAAATATTTCAACTTTTGACTCATCAGTCCAGAGCACCTGCTGCCATTTGTCTGCACCCCAGTTCCTATGTTTTCGTGCATAGTTGAGTCGCTTGGCCTTGTTTTCATGTTGGAGGTTTGGCTTTTTGGCTGCAACTCTTCCATGAAGACAACTTCTGATCAGACTTCTCTGGACAGTAGATGGGTGAACATGGGTCCCACTGGTCTCTGTCAGTTCTGAGCTGAAGGCACTGCTGGACATCTTCCGATCTCGAAGGGAAATTAGCTTGATGTATTTTTTTTTCTGCTGCACTAAGTTTCCTTGGCCGACCACTGCATCTATGATCCACAGCACATCTGGAAACCCCAGTCTGCTTTGAATTCTTTGTCTGGGAGAGACCTTGCTGATGCAGTATAACTTCCTTGGGTCTTGTTGCTGTGCTCAGTCCTGCCATGGTGTATGACCTGTGGCATCAAACTGTCTTTCACATCCTCACATTGGTAAGCACAGTTTGGCTGTTCCTCATCCAGTTTGAAGCCTCCTACACAGCTGTTTCTGTTTCAGTTAATGACTGTTTCAACCTACATATGAAATTGATGATCATTAGCCGCTGTTTGGTATAATTGGTTGATCATACACCTGACTATAATCCTACAAAATCCCTGACTTTGTGCAAGTGTACCTGTAAGAATTGATGCTGGTTTAAAGGCAAAGGGTACTAACACTAAATATTAATTTGATTTAGATTTTTCTTTTGTTCGCTCCCTTAGCATTTCGTTAATTTATTAAATAAACTGTTCATACTTCCATTTTTGAAAGCATTCTTAGTTTATAGCTTTTTTTCTCACCTGCCTAAAACGTTTGCACAGTACTGTATATATTATAATTAAATATTAATAATTTATTTTGAAAAAGTCTACTTAAAGAGGATGACAGTCTATGTAAAATATGCAGTTTTTATTAAAAATCCAAACTAATATTTGTGCAGTCTATATGTTTAAAAAAACGTGAGTTCAAAGATAAAGTCAACAAATAAAATATATATAAAGATGTATACAGCCTGTGGAATGCACCTTGCTCTATATAGGATTCTTGAGATATACTACAAATACATCATGAAGTTATTTACTGCAAATACTGCACTTTTTTTAACATAGAAATATTCTAATGAGACTTCTGTGGGAAATAAGTGAATAAGCAAAGCTTGAGGTAAAATTATATTTAAATATTACAAACTGGTAATTTACTTTTAGGAATAAAGTGATGTAGTTTGTAAAATAAACTTTAGAAGAGCTTCATCTTAGGTCTGAAAGTGTGTGATTGTGTCTGTTGTGCTTGGTGAGGTTACTGTCAGTCTCTGTGTTCACTGGTCTGTGTCCCACTCTCTTCCTGCTGTAACAGCTCATGTCTCTGCGTCTGACTGAGGGAGGTTTTTGTACGACTGTAAATCACTGTGTCAACACAGGTGCTCTGCTTAAATAATGATAGCTCTTACAGTAGTAAACTGCTGCATCTTCACTCTGAACTCCACTGATGGTTAAGGTGAAGCTAGAACCAGAGCCACTGCCACTGAATCGAGAGGGAATTCCTGTTTCTAGAGTTGATGTTGAGTATATAAGAAGCTTGGGAGCCTGTCCAGGTTTCTGCTGGTACCAGGACATATAACTAGTGCTACCAACACTGGGGTTGGTGTTACAGGTCAGTGTGACAGTGGATCCTGGAGTAAATGTCACGACTGGAGGCTGAGTCACAGTCACCTGGCCGCTGCATCCTGCACACAAACACAAATCATACATTAATCAGCGGAGGTGAAGAGAGAGAACAGGCAGCGCATCACGTCTGAAATGTTGCTGAGTGACTGAACCTGTGAAGCTGCAGCAGGCCAGCGTCCAGATGAGGAGGGTGATGAGAGTCATGGTGGTTGTGGTGGACTGACGGGTCTGAGTCCTGCAGAGTTGGAGTCACAGGACTATAAAGCTTCTCAGTTCAGTGGAGGATCAGCTGACGATGCAAAGCCTCCTCTCTATGGAAATGATTCCTCTGCTCTGAGCGGACTGAAGGTGACGTGGGACACAAACTCAGGAGCGCTGCTGTTTGGATTTACACTAAATATGAAGAAGCAGAATTGAGGGTCGTCAGCATCTGGATTCAAATTGTGTCACTTTCATTGATGCAAATATGTGTATTTCATTCCCCTTGAATTACAGAGTGAGTAGACGTACTATATATTTTCAAAATATATTATTTTTATTTTTTTGAAGCATCCTGATTGTTTTACAGCTTTCAAATGATGTCAAACAATTTTTTGAAAAATTAATTCAGGACAAAGTGAAATCAACATTTTTTTTCGTAATGTTAAGCAGTAACAAAAATGTTCACAAATATTGTATTTTTAATTTTTAAATCTTGATGGAATTTCCAACCAAATTACCTCAATATATATATTCAGTGTAAATTGTGTAGTTTTACCAGAAACAAGTGACTCTTCAGTGGACAGACTGTTGTTCACGGTGCAGGAGGTTTTTGTACGAGCACCTAATGAGTCTGTATCACTGTGGTGGACTTTCGGTGGAGGAACCAAACTCAACATTAACTGTAAGTACCAGAGACTTTTACTTTGTGCATTTATAAGTTTTATCAAATAATGAACAAGAATTTGATCAAGTTCAGAGATTGACTGGCTGATAATTTTGTTGAATTTTTATCAATCTGAGGTAATCTCATATCCTGAGAAAAAGAAATGCAGATAAATATTTATTGATCGTAATGAATTATGTAGATTAATACATTTATAGAAACATGCTAAAACAAATGTTTCATCTATTTTCATGTACAATGATGATTTTTTTTCACATGTTTAAAACGTTTTAAAATAGAATTTGCTCAAGCTTCAAACTAAATCATAAACTGTTTAAAAATGTTTAGTTTGAATTGATCAAACATATTTTGGCACAAAAATCAGATGATGGACACAAACAGGATTTTATCAGTCGATGCAGCTCAGCTTTGTGTTCACGCTTCATGTGGTGAAAAGGAAGTGAAAGAAACAGACGACAAAGGTTTGAACTGTTTTCACACCAGTGTTTCAGCTCTGTGAGTTTAAACAGAAGAAAATCATCTCAGGGACGAGTTCTTCACTGTCACACGTTGAGAAACAGACGTGAAGACGTCCTCAATAATCATCAATAATCATTATCAGTGAACCTTCTCAGCCACATTGACACTTGAACCCTGCGGCTGATGGTCTGACACTGAGTGAATGATGTTCAACAGTAGAAGTTCTTCTGTTTCATTTCATAACAAACAAGAAATCACCTGTACGTCATTTTCCTTCATCCTCATCCCTTTGTCTTTTCTCCCCTCTCTCTCCTCCAGTGGGTGTGGTGCGGCCCACCCTGACCCTCCTCCCCCCCTCCAGTGAAGAGCTGCAGCAGGGCACTGCCACTATGGTGTGTATGGCCAGCGGGGGCTTCCCCTCAGCCTGGAGCCTGGGCTGGAAGGTGGGGGGCAGCAGCAGGTCCTCAGGGGTGTCTCACAGCCTGGGGGTCCTGGGGGGGGGCGGCCACTACAGCTGGAGCAGCACCTTGAGTCTCCCTGCAGACCAGTGGAGGAAGGCGGGCTCAGTGAGCTGTGAGGCCAGTCTGGACGGACAGAGCCCTGTCGCTCAAACCCTGGACCCTGACCTCTGCTCGGAGTAGAGAGACGACCGGATGGAGTCATTGTGCTCTACTGTGGGTCTGTTTGATTTACATGTGTTCTACTGCAGCTCTGCATGTCTTCATGTCTTTTCTTCAACTCATTATGACAGTCCAATGCTGTATTGTGCTACTTTTGAAACAAGAATAAATATTTCATGTTCGAATGTCATTTGTTTTTCACATTTCTATTTTTACTTTACTAAAATAAAATATATCATCACCAACATCTGCCTCTGTTTGTTTTTTTCTGAGGCAAAAGATATTAATGTAAATCTGTGTTTTACTTCTACTTAGACAGTAATTTATCTTGTGTGGATCTGCATGAAAACCATGTTTCTGACTTCTGAGATGAACATTGAACAAAATGATGAAAATCACAAAAGTATCACATTAGTAGTTTGTAGGACTTTCCTCATAATTCACATTATTGTCAATAAGTGACAGAAGTAAAAGTTTATAATGAAACCTGAGTAATTAAAGGGAAATTACACATTTAGCATAAGAGTTAATTAGATATTCTGTTCCATCCATGTTCTGATGTGTGAGTGCTTAATGGTAATACACTTTTGAACGTTTGTTTTTGAATCTTTACGATACAGCTCCGTTTACAACACGTGCAACTCGGCCGGTCAATGCAGCGTTCACTGCTCCACCAGAGAATCACCATGAAAACTAATTTGTGGGACTCCAGGGGCGTTTCAAGGGACTTTAGGGGCCTCAGGCAAAAGGGACCTTGAGCCTACATTGACCCAAACACCCCCCTACAAAGAAACACATGAACCACATCAATACAATCTTCAAAAAAATATTTTATAATCAAAATTAAAAAAGTGCAGATCTGTGCATCCACGTAAATGATAGTGAAGTATACAATTTAGGTTCAACCTCCCCCCCCCCCCCCCCCCCCCCCCACCCCCTCCTCATCTTACACATATTTAGATGATCTAGTCCTCAACTCAAAATCTAAAATGACAAAGTTGGTTTCATGGGGCTTAGTTTGGAGAATACTGAACTTTTAAAACGGTGAGTTTGTTTCAGTTGTGTTTAGCTTCATTGTCGCTTTGCTTGAAGACTTGTGTTGTGTTCACTGGACCAGTTATTCTCTGTGCAGCTGCAGCAGACCAGTTTCACTTCAGTCAAACTGAGGGAGGTTTTTGTACGGCTCTAAATCACTGTGTGGACACTCCACTGCTGTGTAAACCTAAACAGTAATAATCTCCAACATCTTCAGCCTGAACACCGCTGATGGTTAAGGTGAAGCTAGAACCAGAGCCACTGCCACTGAATCGAGAGGGAGTTCCTGTATTAAGAGTTGTTGCTGTGTATATAAGAAGCTTGGGAGCCTGTCCAGGTTTCTGCTGGTACCAGGACAAATAATTATTGCTATAAACACTGGGGTTGGTGTTACAGGTCAGCGTGACAGTGGATCCTGGAGTAAATGTCACGACTGGAGGCTGAGTCACAGTCATCTGGCCGCTGCATCCTGCACACAAACACAAATCATACATTAATCAGCGGAGGTGAAGAGAGAGAACAGGCAGCGCATCACGTCTGAAATGTTGCTGAGTGACTGAACCTGTGAAGCTGCAGCAGGCCAGCGTCCAGATGAGGAGGGTGATGAGAGTCATGGTGGTTGTGGTCGACTGACGGGTCTGAGTCCTGCAGAGTTGGAGTCACAGGACTATAAAGCTTCTCAGTTCAGTGGAGGATCAGCTGACGATGCAAAGCCTCCTCTCTATGGAAATGATTCCTCTGCTCTGAGCGGACTGAAGGTGACGTGGGACACAAACTCAGGAGCGTTGCTGTTTGGATTTACACTAAAGATGAAGAAGCACAATTGAGGGTCGTCAGCATCTGGATTCAAATTGTGTTACTTTCATTGATGCAAATATGTGTATTTCATTACTGTTGAGTTTCAGACTGAATAGATGTACAGTAGAATTTTCAAAACATTTTGTTTTAATTCTTTTGAAGCATCCTGTTTGTTTTTTACTGCTTTCAAATGATGTCAAACTATTTTTTTTCGAAATATTAATTTATGACAAAGTTAAATCAACTTTCATCTCTCAATGTTCTGAAGTAACAAAAATGTTCACAAATATTTATTATTAAATTATTAAATCTTTACCTGTGCTCGGAGTAGAGAGACGACAGCACTTCCTGTCTGACATGATGCTGATTCTTTGATGAGCTGCACATCTCCTCTCTGCAGCTTTCTGCTGGGTTTTAGTGTCCATGTTGCTTTTCAGTATTGATCATCTGCATATTCTGCTTCATCGCTTATAGTGTTTTTAATTAAACTGACTTTTATTAGTGTAATTCTTATTTTAAACAAACCTACTCATTCATCAAAATATCATAATCATCATTGAATAAAACTGTGTGTCACAATAAATCTGTGTCATTGTTATGATTTCAACATTTTACACTTTGCAAAACCTCCAGTCTTGATCATTGCAGTGTCAGACAGTGCAGGAGATGGTTTCAGTTGTGTCTCTTCTCTGCACGTCAGTAGAGGATACTACATATGAAGCATCAAAGAATTTATTTTAAAATCTATAACAATAACCTGGAGCTTTTCGTTTGGACTGATGTACGGTGCCAGGTTCGGTCAGTAGCTTCAGAGCGGGAAGTGAATGAGGAGAATCCAAAACGAGAAGTGTGTGTGGGGTTTGTTTCAGTTGTGTTTCGATTCCTTTGCTTGAAGACTTGTGTTGTGTTCACTGGACCAGTTATTCTCTGTGCAGCTGCAGCAGACCAGTTTCACTTCAGTCAAACTGAGGGAGGTTTTTGTACGGCTCTAAATCACTGTGTGAACACATTACTGCTATGATAACCGACACAGTAGTAATCTCCAACATCTTCAGCCTGAACACCGCTGATGGTTAAGGTGAAGCTAGAACCAGAGCCACTGCCACTGAATCGAGAGGGAATTCCTGAATATAGAGTTGATGCTCTGTATATGAGAAGCTTGGGAGCCTGTCCAGGTTTCTGCTGGTACCAGGACGTAAAATCATTGTTATAAACACTGGGGTTGGTTTTACAGGTCAGCGTGACAGTGGATCCTGGAGTAAATGTCACGACTGGAGGCTGAGTCACAGTCACCTGGCCGCTGCATCCTGCACACAAACACAAATCATACATTAATCAGCGGAGGTGAAGAGAGAGAACAGGCAGCGCATCACGTCTGAAATGTTGCTGAGTGACTGAACCTGTGAAGCTGCAGCAGGCCAGCGTCCAGATGAGGAGGGTGATGAGAGTCATGGTGGTTGTGGTGGACTGACGGGTCTGAGTCCTGCAGAGTTGGAGTCACAGGACTATAAAGCTTCTCAGTTCAGTGGAGGATCAGCTGACGATGCAAAGCCTCCTCTCTATGGAAATGATTCCTCTGCTCTGAGCGGACTGAAGGTGACGTGGGACACAAACTCAGGAGCGTTGCTGTTTGGATTTACACTAAATATGAAGAAGCAGAATTGAGGGTCATCAGCATCTGGATTCAAATTGTGTCACTTTCATTGATGCAAATATGTGTATTTCATCCCCCTTGAATTACATAGTGAGTAGAAGTACATTGGAATTCTCAAAACATTTTGTGTTAATCCTTTTGAAATATCCTGTTTGTTTTACAGCTTGTAAATGAACTCAGACAATTTTTTTCGAAATATGAATTCATGACAAAGTTAAATCAACTTGTTGTCTCTCAATGTTCAGTAGTAATAAGAATGTAAAAAAAAATTGGATCATCAAAATTATTAAAGTTCAGACCCGTGCATCCATGTAAGTGATAATGAAGTAATAAAGTTTATGTTCAACCCCCCCGCCCCCCCCCCCCACCACCACCACCACCACCACCTCGTTCAGACTCTGTGTGACTTTAACTCTGAGGAGAAGCGATGCATAAAATTCATGCAAAATACATTTGAGTGCACCTGTCTTTATGAAACTGAGAGGAAGAGGTGACGCTGAGTGAGAACATGTGGACATCACATGAAGGAACTTTCACTTCTGTGTTTGACTTTGAAAAGTTCTGGTCTGCACACATGGGAGAAGTTTGAATAAAAATCTAACCAGGTGATTTTGTTTCCTCAACTAAATCCAACTGTGACTGAACACTGAAGCCAGGAAGCTGCTCTGGGAGTAACTCTCTCCCTCAGGAATATCCCTTCATGTCTCTAAGTAGATGCACACTGACCCCTGCTGGCAGTTCACCATCATCAATAACTCCATCATGTTGTGAGGCTGATTTTGTTTACTGTCCTTGTTCAACCTTTTCATCACCATGTTCATCAGTCATTTCATGCAGCTCTGATATTAGGGAAAGAAGTCAGTAAGTACGAGTCATCTGACCTCAGTGACCCCAGGCCTCTGTTTTATAGAAGTATTCTCACCGTCTGAGAAAATACTCTGAGTATCAATCAGACTAAATGTGACAGTGAAGTTCACGAGAATCAGGCTCATTCGAGTACTTTATAAAAGATTAAAGTTTAACATGTCAGTTCCATTAAAACTGAGCAAACTGCATCTGCTAATAAAGATAAAACCATGTGAATTAAAAGAGCAGAAAAATGCATCATGAGTCCTAAAGAGACCTTAGTTAGATAGACTGTCTATATGAAGATATAGACAGTCTGATTACTATTTAATTATATATAAGGTCTATATAGCAATAAATACAGTCTATTGACTGTCTGATTAATATATGTTGTATATAAAATATATATAATAATAATAATTAACCTCAAAGCCATCACTGACCCTCTCCTGGACCCTCTGCAGTTTGCCTACAGAGCCAACAGGTCTGTAGACGATGCAGTAAACATGGTCCTTCACTTCATCCTCCAGCACCTGGACTCCTCAGGAACCTACGCCAGGATCCTGTTTGTGGACTTCAGGTCTGCCTTCAACACCATCATTCTGGATCTGCTACAGGAGAAGCTCTCCCAGCTGAGTGTGCCTGACTCCACCTGCAGGTGGATCACAGACTTCCTGTCTGACAGGAGGCAACACGGGAGGCTAGAAGGATGTCTCTGACTCCAAGACCATAAGCACCTTTGGAGGTTCCCCTCAAGGCTGTGTTCTTTCCCCTCTACTCTTCTCCCTGTTTACCAATAGCTGCACCTCTAGTCACCAGTCCGTCAAACTCCTTAAGTTTGTGGATGACACCAGCCTCATTGGGATCATCTCTGGTGGGGATGAGTCCGCCTACAGGTGGAAGATTGACCATCTGGTGACCTGGTGTGATCAGCACAACCTGGAGCTCAATGCTTTGAAAACAGTGGAGATGGTTGTAGACTTTAGAAGGAGCCCATCCCCACCCACCCCCATCACCCTGATAGACGCCCCAGTCGTCACTGCAGAGTCCTTCCGTTTCATGGACACCATCATCTCCCAGGACCTCAAGTGGGAGCTGAACATCAGCTCCCTCTCCAAAAGAGCTCAAAAGAAGATGTACTTCCTGCAGCAGCTGAAGAAGTTCAACCTGCCAAAGACAATGATGGTGCACTTCTACACCTGCATCATCAAGTCCATCCTCTTCTCTTCCATCTCCATCTGGTACGCTGCTGCCACTGCCAATGACAAAGAAAGACTGCAGCGTATTGTTGTGTATTCGTTAGAGTAAAACATGTAGACATATGCTTAGAACATAATAATAGGCTTACATTTATGGTGTTTGCCCTTTGGACACTCAGACATTCTCAGAGAGTCCACCAGGGGTTTGTCTTATTTACTTTACCTATTTGGGGACGACCTTTGATCTAGGGAACCATCTCTGACCAGTTAACAGATGGGCTCAGAAGGAATGTTCTTGACCAGTGTGTCTTCATGTTCAGACACAAAAACGTGTCCTTATTTAGTCAGAAATCCCATGTGGGATGTGTTTTACCTGAAGTCATGGGTGGAACCAAACTCCCTATATAACTGTGTGTAAGACCCCAGCACGTCAGACTTTCACTATTGGCTGTGTGTCTCCGGGTATCTAGATGCCCGTCCCGACCTGTAATTTCTTGTAATAAACTTTGTTACACTGAAACTACTGGGTCCTCGGAATCCTTCCTTTATCATCAACAACTTCTACAACATCATTGACCTCTCGGCTGCATCAAATATACGATAGAACTTGACGTCACGAACTGAGACGATTTGAGGCCTGCTGCATCTCCAGATGACTTCAACCAGGGTGAGCATTTCTCACTAGGCTGTTCAGTGTCTGCTGCAAGGTCACACCGTTAAAAGAACCTGTTTTTAAGGAAATGTCTTGTTGTGTTGGTGTTTGAAGTGAAGCTCCGTGCAAAATTAGATTTTATTTGCGAAGTGCACATCGCAAATAAAAAGGGGGGATTGTTATAGAACAGATATAAGAGTGAATAAAGGAAAGAGAAGTACTTAAGGTACAGGACATAGTTTAGAATAGCTTAATTGTAATGATAAGGTGGTTAAATGACATTGTGCAAGATTATAAAAGACGGTACCTCAACTTTTTAACAGTAAGACATGTGTGTATTAATCACTGCGTTTCAATTGGCTAAGGCATAGCCAGAAATTGAGTTACAGAGAAAAATTGGGATAAACCTGGATCCAGGGAATTTGAATTAATAAATAAGTGTAAAGTGATAAGAGAAAGAGTAATAAGAGAAATAAGAGTAAGGAAATGATCATAGGAAGAGCCGCAAATTTGGATAGTGGAAGCCCTCAGTGAAGGAGCGTTAGTATGGGCCGTAAAAACCTCACCACAGGTCAGTTTAATAACTGGAGATTGTAAAATAAAAATCCAATTGACTGTTCCCACTCTGACATTTGTTGACGAACAGTGTCTGATGCAGCATCTCATTGGATGATTTACATCTCATATAGGTAGCACAAATTTGAATAGAAGTAGAGAGAAATAGCGGCAAAAAGCATGCTCGGGGTGTGAATGAGCTTTTGAGCGGTTGGATGAAAATGAGTGTGCGTGTATGTACAGGGAGCTGACTCCCAGAGGTATGTGTGTGATGAATATGGACATTGCTCTGTTCTAGATGTGTGAGAAAAATGCAGCAGGTGCTGGTGTGTGGTTGGTCTGGGAAGCATGGAAAAAGGTGTTTATACAGATCATATAGCCCATCAAGTGGTGCTGTACAGGAAAAAGGAACATGACCATAAGGAACATGACAAGGATGTTCTTAGAAAACTCAATCAAATACAACTGGTGGATAATAAAAAAATTAATAAGCAAGCTCTGGTTACACAGAATCAGGCTCCACTAGAACAATCACTACTACAATCACAGCTGAACCAGGTTCAGCTCCAATCGTTCCAGCCATCATCAGTGGTTCCAGTCATCTCCTACCAAGAGTCAGCATTTGATCAAGCACAGACCTGGAGAGGAAGGTTCGATCCAAATTTTAAACAGCATTCAGAAGAATGTTATGATTGTGGACAGTTTGCCTGTGAGTGTAACAGCTGGAGAGAATATGGAGGAGGAGAATACTGAAGAAAGTAGTTCACAAGAAAGGGGGCTACATGACCCAGCCGGAAAACGCTGGACGGTCTGCAAATGCTTGGTTGCAAGAGAAATTAGGACCAATAGGAGCAGTTTCTTTTATATTAGTGATGTGTTTCCAGGGGGGAAATGGACAATGGCACTTATAATTTCACATTTACTTATAGAGTGTTAATCTGTATTTGATGTTTTAATTTGTATCTGTTTTGTTGTGCAAAGATACTGGTTTTCTTTTCTTTCATTCTAGAACATATTGGGGGAAGATCACTGAGAGGGTGGTTGATGTTCAGTGACTCAGACAATTCAAAGATGAAAAATACGGATGGACTGAAGGACTCTGAACAAAGATAAAATATCCAGATTCAACATGTCATCACTACAACTGAGAGTCAATACTGCTGAGAAACGTGCAGTGTTCTTTATTTTTATGTTTTCTCCGTAGATGTAGAAGTGATATTAAAAATGAATTATAATCTTTGAAATGTTAATTACTTGGGAAAATGACATTTTCTGTTATTAGGTAAATATACTGGGATCTCAGATGTTTTCTTTTTCGTGATCTTTAAGGATAGTGGTGTTAGGCAGGGAAAGGTCCATTGAAAGCTCCAATGGGGCAGCCAGGCTGACTTTGGACATTATTTTGTTTTTATTTGCTGAGATTCCATATGTATTTGCTTAAAGTCTTTTTCTTATGATTATTTGCTAAATTCCTTATTTCAGTAGCAGGGAGTACGATGTATGACCGCTTGGGCAGAGGGGTCGTGAGAGAATTTTCCTGTCTAGTTTGTTTGATGGATATTAAAGGAAAGATAGCTGCCTGACAGGTTTTTCACTCTTACTCTTAAAAACTCCATAACTGTTGCTATGTTGTTAAAATTATGCTGTAGACGGTTTGGTATTTTTATAATGATCATATACCTGTATGTTTTATTCCTTTGATTGTTTCGAGACTTTGTTTAGTCTCGAAGGGGGGTTATGTTGTGTATTCGTTAGAGTAAAACATGTTGACATATGCTTAGAACATAATAATAGGCTTACATTTATGGTGTTTGCCCTTTGGACACTCAGACATTCTCAGAGAGTCCACCAGGTGTTTGTCTTATTTACTTTACCTATTTGGGGACGACCTTTGATCTAGGGAACCATCTCTGACCAGTTAACAGATGGGCTCAGAAGGAATGTTCTTGACCAGTGTGTCTTCATGTTCAGACACAAAAACGTGTCCTTATTTAGTCAGAAATCCCATGTGGGATGTTTTTTACCTGAAGTCATGGGTGGAACCAAACTCCCTATATAACTGTGTGTAAGACCCCAGCACGTCAGACTTTCACTATTGGCTGTGTGTCTTCGGGTATCTAGATGCCCGTCCCGACCTGTAATTTCTTGTAATAAACTTTGTTACACTGAAACTACTGGGTCCTCGGAATCCTTCCTTCATCATCAACAACTTCTACAACATCATTGACCTCTCGGCTGCATCAAATATACGATAGTATCATCCGTTTTGCTGAGAAGGTGATTGGCTGTAATCTGACATCTCTACAGGACCTGTTTGCCTCGAGGACCCTGAGGCGTGAAGGTAAGATTGTGGCTGATCCTTTCCCACCTGACTTGGACCTTTATCCCACCCCCACGCCTCAAGGATGTGTTACATTAACACATATTATATTATATTATATTATATTATATTATATTATATTATATTATATTATATTACATGTTGCAAATTGACATTGCTCTCCTGTTTTTCATTTTTCATTTTACTTTCTACATTACTCTTTATAACTTTTATCTTTTATATCTTTTATCTTATATATTGTTTTTTTTCTTATGTGTGTAGTATTGATTGTGTTTTCATGTTCTTATGTTCATTATATTCACCAAAAACCAGAGCAAATTACAGGGAGGTGTAAACCTAATTGGCAAAAAATACATTCTGATTCTGACTCTGATTCTGAATATACCAATAATATATTCATATACAGTCTATTTAAAGATGTTCATAGTCTATATAAAATATGTAGAGTTTAAAACAATGAATACAAATATATATACAGTCTATATGTCTGTTAATACAAAGATAAAGTCAACAAACAATATAAATAAACATGAGTACAGCCTATGGAATGCACCTTGCTCTATGTAGGATTCTTGAGTATACTACAAATACATCATGAATTTATTTACTGCAAATACTGCACTTGAGAAAATCTATTTTTGAAGAGCTTCATCTTAGGTCTGAAAGTGTGTGATTGTGTCTGTTGTGCTTGGTGAGGTTACTGTCAGTCTCTGTGTTCACTGGTCTGTGTCCCACTCTCTTCCTGCTGTAACAGCTCATGTCTCTGCGTCTGACTGAGGGAGGTTTTTGTACGACTGTAAATCACTGTGTCAACACATCTGCTCCGCTTACTACATGGATGCTCTTACAGTAATAAACTGCTGCATCTTCACTCTGAACTCCACTGATGGTCAAAGAGAAGTCAGAGCTGCTTCCACTGCCACTGAACCGAGCAGGTATTCCTGATTGTCTATTGCTCACCCTGTATATTAGGAGCCGTGGAGCCTGTCCAGGTTTCTGCTGGTACCAGTACATACAATCAACAGAACTACATTTTGCAACACTGGGGTTGGTGTTACAGGTCAGTGTGACAGTGGATCCTGGAGTAAATGTCACGACTGGAGGCTGAGTCACAGTCACCTGGCCGCTGCATCCTGCACACAAACACAAATCATACATTAATCAGCGGAGGTGAAGAGAGAGAACAGGCAGCGCATCACGTCTGAAATGTTGCTGAGTGACTGAACCTGTGAAGCTGCAGCAGGCCAGCGTCCAGATGAGGAGGGTGATGAGAGTCATGGTGGTTGTGGTCGACTGACGGGTCTGAGTCCTGCAGAGTTGGAGTCACAGGACTATAAAGCTTCTCAGTTCAGTGGAGGATCAGCTGACGATGCAAAGCCTCCTCTCTATGGAAATGATTCCTCTGCTCTGAGCGGACTGAAGGTGACGTGGGACACAAACTCAGGAGCGTTGCTGTTTGGATTTACACTAAATATGAAGAAGCAAAATTGAGGGTCGTCAGCATCTGGATTCAAATTGTGTCACTTTCATTGATGCAAATATGTGTATTTCATTTCCATTGAATTACAGAGTTAGTAGACGAACAATATAATTTTCAAAACATTTTGTTTTAATTCTTTAGAAGCATCCTGTTTGTTTTACAGCTTTCAAATGATGTCAAAATATTTTTTTTAATATTAATTCATGACAAAGTTAAGTGAACATGTTGTGTCTAAATGCTAAGAAGTAACAAAAATGTTAACAAATATTTTATTTTTAATTATTGAATCTCGATGAAATTTCAAGCCACATTAGCTCAATATAAATATTTAGTGTAAATTGTGTAGTTTAACCAGAAACAAGTGACTCTTCAGTGGACAGACTGTTGTTCACGGTGCAGGAGGTTTTTGTACGAGCACCTAATGAGTCTGTATCACTGTGGTGGACTTTCGGTGGGGGAACCAAACTCAACATTAACTGTAAGTACCAGAGATTTTTACTTTGTGCATTTATAACTTTTATCAAATAATGAACAAGAATTTGATCAAGTTCAGAGATTGACTGGCTGATAATTTTGTTGAATTTGTATCAATCTGAGGTAATCTCATATTCTGAGAGAAAGAAATGTAGTTCAATATGTATTGGTTGTAATTAATTTATGTTGATAAATACATTTATAGAAACATGCTAATAGAAATGTTTCATCTATTTTCATGTACAATGATGATTTTTATTCACATGTTTAGAACGTTTTAAAATATAATTTTCTGAAGCTTCAAACTAAATCATATACAATTTTAAAATGTTTAGTTTGAATTGATCAAACATATTTTGGCACAAAAATCAGATGTTGAACACAAACAGGATTTTATCAGTAGATGCAGCTCAGCTTTGTGTTCACGCTTCATGTGGTGAAAAGGAAGTGAAAGAAACAGACGACAAAGGTTTGAATTGTTTTCACACCAGTGTTTCAGCTCTGTGAGTTTAAACAAAAGAAAATCATCTCAGGGACGAGTTCTTCACTGTCACACGTTGAGAAACAGACGTGAAGACGTCCTCAATAATCATCAATAATCATTATCAGTGAACCTTCTCAGCCACATTGACACTTGAACCCTGCGGCTGATGGTCTGACACTGAGTGAATGATGTTCAACAGTAGAAGTTCTTCTGTTTCATTTTATAACATACAAGAAATCACCTGTAAGTCATTTTCCTTCATCCTCATCCCTTTGTCTTTTCTCCCCTCTCTCTCCTCCAGTGGGTGTGGTGCGGCCCACCCTGACCCTCCTCCCCCCCTCCAGTGAAGAGCTGAAGCATGGCACTGCCACTCTGGTGTGTATGGCCAGCGGGGGCTTCCCCTCATCCTGGAGCCTGGGCTGGAAGGTGGGGGGCAGCAGCAGGTCCTCAGGGGTGTCTCACAGCCTGGAGGTCCTGGGGGGGGGCGGCCACTACAGCTGGAGCAGCACCATGAGCCTCCCTGCAGACCAGTGGAGGAAGGCGGGCTCAGTGAGCTGTGAGGCCAGTCTGGACGGACAGAGCCCTGTCACTCAAACCCTGGACCCTGACCTCTGCTCGGAGTAGAGAGACGACCGGATGGAGTCATTGTGCTCTACTGTGGGTCCGTTTGATTTACATGTGTTCTACTGCAGCTCTGCATGTCTTCATGTCTTTTCAACAACTCATTATGACTGTCCAATGCTGTATTGTGCTACTTTTGAAACAAGAATAAATATTTCTTGTTCTCATGTGATTTGTTTTTCACATTTCTATTTTTACTTTACTGAAATAAAATGTATCATCACCAGCATCTGCCTCTGTTTGGTTTTTCTGAGGGAAAAGATATGAATGTAAATCTGTGTTTAACTTCTACTTAGACAGTAATTTCTCTTGTGTGGATCTACATGAAAACCATGTTTCTGACTTCTGAGATGAACATTGAACAAAATGATGAAAATCACAAAAGTATTACATTAGTAGTTTGTAGAACTTTCCTCATAATTCATATTATTGTCAATAAGTGAGAGAAGTAAAAGTGTATATGAAACGTGAGCAATGTAAGGGATATTACACATTTAGCATAACAATTAATTAGATATTCTGTTCCATCCATGTTCTGATGTGTGAGTGCTTCATGGTAATACACTTTTGAATGTGTGATTATTATTATCATTATATCACTAATTGATGAAGTGTAACAGAATCTAAATGACAATTAAAGTCGATAAATAAGTATCTGGCAACATTTAGTCATCAAATGAAAATGATAAATAACTACAATTGTTTAAGATTATTCTGGTTTTAAACTTGCAGGACGTGCTGGTTGTATGAGCTTAATGTGTTTTATAATACATTGTGTATATTATCTGTGTTTATTGTAGTTTTCTGTTAGAACTTGTTGGGACATGATATTTGTGGAACCACAGGCCTCCTGTTCGGCCTACATGGTAGTCAAAGCCTGAAATCAAGCATGGTCTTTGTTCTTGAGAAAACCTCCCGAACTCCATCTCCCAGGATGCTGCATGTCCGTTTGTTCCAGGCAACTTTACCCAGAGGTGTGAAAAGCCACCAGGGTCAGCTCCAATTGGTCACTCTGGCCCCATGACCTGTGAGGTCACCAGGCCAATATAAGGCCAGGTATCCCCCTTCTCTCTCTCTTTCCATCAACTTTCCAAGGAGGAAGGCTGCCGGCCTATCTTCCTGCATTGGCCAGAGGAGAAACCTGATTTCTCCAACTCAAATCTTCTCTTCCCATCCAACGAGAGGAGGTCAAAGGTGCAGCTTCCAGCTCATCTCACTAAGTAAACCTTGTTGCATCTCAAGCTCTTCCAAACTCCTAGCAGCGACTCGATGTCCTGCAGGTACGATTCAACAAGCATCTGAGCTGCACAGCTCAACAGAGCCGTGAGGCAAAAACCTTACGACCAGCCCAGAGACTTCACAGAACTGCGAACGGAACCACAACTTCCTTTTCCCCTTTCCAAGGACTGGTAACACAACCTGGGCTTAATAATTATACTACGCTGAGCAAGACTGTTTATTTGATTCTGTGTGATGTTTATAAGTTTGATATGTGTTGTGATATGTTGGTTATAAGTTTGTCGAAAGTAAGGTTAGTTTGTAATGATCTTCACGGTCTTTCTTTGCATATCTCTCTGACCCTTTCATTCTCTGACTTAACATTTACACAGACACACGCATATCTCTTCACCTCATTTAAATCTTCCCCAGCTACTGGTCGTAGGGGAGAGCGGGGTAATGTGGGACATTTTTTACATTTGCTCCCCTCTAGGCGAGCTAAACGGATATATCAGTAAAATTGACACATTTCCCATTAATTCAGGATGTGTTCTAGCAATGGAAATGATCAGAATGTCTTCAGGACAGAGGGCCGTGAAAATATGATTGTTTTAAAAAAAGTAGTCTTGTGTCCCACTTTACCCCAGCTACGGGGTAAAGTGGTCCACTTACTTTTTCCACTTTAAAACTACCATAACAACACATGTTGTAATAGTTAAAATCCCGAAAGCTAGATTGACAACCACTAATATCAGACTAGTTATAGAATAATGGGGATTGGTCAATTAAGCACATTTATGATTATTATGATTCATGTGATCTCTTGCACATCCTAGCTTACCGGCACATTGTTTCTCTGTCCAATTGGCAGGGACAGGGATATTGTTTTTCTCTGCATATTCAAATCCCAGTTCACGGCACTTAACTGGAGCAAGGCCATGGAACTGGTCAGCTAGTTGTTTCAAGTGTTTGGCTCCTCCTCCATCTCATCTGTGAATATTCTCTTTACCTCAGCTACTGCACCCCAGGCTACTGATTTTACTTTCCCTTTGTCTTTACTTTATGAATCTTTTGAGGGTTGTCTTATCAATATTTCTATCCCTTCCAGCTTTTCTTAAGGACTTCATTCCTTGCATGACCTCAGCGGCTGCACTCTCCATCTCTGCGAGGGGTGTTTGGCCCCAGGTTGTCTTCCTGCTATAGTTTCTTGGCATGATGGCTTTTCTACAATGATTATCACATTAAAAATAAAACATATATAATGTAATATAACACTAAAATATATTTAAGACTAAACTTAACTTGTGCTTCATGGTGGGGTAAAGTGAGACACTGTCCCACTTTACCCCACAGCATTCGTCCCACTTTACCCCGAAGCCACAATTTTAGAAAAACAACATCTTTTATCAGATCAGGCTAATCTTCAGCTAGCATCAATCACATGGTTTTATATGTTGGAAGTTCATCAACATTTATGATATAAGTTTTTCTACCTGAATCAGTTTGTTTTGACACAGCAGTTGACTAAGTTCCAAGCAAGAAATTTTACTTTTACATGCAAAAAACAAATTTTTCTGAAAAAACATACTTTCCACAGCACCTACACCAACTTCTCCTTTATGGCAAGGGTGGAAAGGGAGGGGCTTGAAAACATAATAATCACATGACCACAAATGTGTTCCATTGCCTAGATATAGGGGGTGTTTCACATCACCCGATGTCCCACATTACCCCGCTCTCCCCTAAAACCACTTCTGAAGGAAGGGGGGGCCGTTAACAAAAGGGGGGGGGGGGGGGGGGGCAGCTATCTTTAGGGGGTCAGCGACCATCTAAGAAGTCCACAGGAGGTTGTCACTCTTTTGGCAAGCCACCATTTTGAGAGCACCCTGATCTACATAGGCACACACACACTCACATACACATCTTTGTTTAGTTAGTACATTTGTTAGTACTTTATGTTTTTATACTTTATTATATTCATAATAAATGTTTTTCTTTCAACAATGTTCTTTCATTAATGTTGAATTTTGCCAACTGCTACACTGTCAAGATCTCCATAACCTTCACTGTTCATTATATAATGTTTGATAGTAAATATTTAGATTTCTAATTGAACTAGATCTGAATGAGACTGATCTTTACGTTTGATTGTTGGTCCCTGGCACCATGGTTGTGCCCCGTCGATTATAAATTATAATTACAAATTGTGTTATTCTTAATTGATAATTGGACTGTTTTTCAAATAAATAAAGTAGAAAATATAAATTTGACAAAGTTGGTTTCATGGGGCTTTGTTTGGAGATTTCTGAACATTTAAAACTGCGAGTATGTTTCAGTTGTGTTTAGCCTCATTGTCGCTCTGCATGAAGACTTGTGTTGTGTTCACTGGACCAGTTATTCTCTGTGCAGCTGCAGCAGACCAGTTTCACTTCAGTCCAAAAGAGGGAGGTTTTTGTACGGCTCTAAATCACTGTGTGAACACTGGACCGCTATGATAACTCTGACAGTAATAATCTCCAGCATCTTCAGCCTTAACACCGCTGATGGTTAAAGTGAAGCTAGAACCAGAGCCACTGCCACTGAATCGAGAGTGAGTTCCTGTATTAAGAGTTGTTGCATAGTATATAAGAAGCTTGGGAGCCTGTCCAGGTTTCTGCTGGTACCAGGACATATAGTCACCATTACTATTCCTATAAACACTGGGGTTGGTTTTACAGGTCAGAGTGACAGTGGATTCTGGAGTAAATGTCACGACTGGAGGCTGAGTCACAGTCACCTGGCCGCTGCATCCTGCACACAAACACAAATCATACATTAATCAGCGGAGGTGAAGAGAGAGAACAGGCAGCGCATCACGTCTGAAATGTTGCTGAGTGACTGAACCTGTGAAGCTGCAGCAGGCCAGCGTCCAGATGAGGAGGGTGATGAGAGTCATGGTGGTTGTGGTCGACTGACGGGTCTGAGTCCTGCAGAGTTGGAGTCACAGGACTATAAAGCTTCTCAGTTCAGTGGAGGATCAGCTGACGATGCAAAGCCTCCTCTCTATGGAAATGATTCCTCTGCTCTGAGCGGACTGAAGGTGACGTGGGACACAAACTCAGGAGCGTTGCTGTTTGGATTTACACTAAATATGAAGAAGCAGATTTGAGGGTCGTCATCATCTGGATTTAAATTGGATCACTTTCATTGATGCAAATATGTGTATTTCATTCCCATTGAATTACAGAGTGAGTAGACGAACAATAGAATTTTAAAAACATTTTGTGTTAATTCTTTTGAAGCATCCTGTTTGTTTTACAGCTTTCAAATGAACTCAGACTATTTTTTTTGAAATATTAATTCATAACAAAGTTAAATCAACTTTTTGTCTCTCAATGTTCAAAAGTAACAAAAATTGTATCTTTTTCAATTATAATTTTTTATTTTTAATTATTAAATCTCGATGAAATTTCAAGCCACATTAGCTCAATATAAATATTTAGTGTAAATTGTGTAGTTAAACCAGAAACAAGTGACTCTTCAGTGGACAGACTGTTGTTCACGGTGCAGGAGGTTTTTGTACGAGCACCTAATGAGTCTGTATCACTGTGGTGGACTTTCGGTGGAGGAACCAAACTCAACATTAACTGTAAGTACCAGAGATTTTTACTTTGTGCATTTATAACTTTTATGAAATATGAACAAGAATTTGATCAAGTTCAGAGATTGACTGGCTGATATTGTGTTGAATTTTTTTCAATCTAAGTTAATCTCATATCCTGAGAAAAAGAAATTCAGATCAATATTTATTGCTTGTAATCGATTTATGTAGATTAATACATTCATAGAAACGTACAAAAAACAAATTGTTCATCTATTTTCATGTACAATGATGATTTTTATTTACATGTTTAAAACGTTTTAAAATACAATTTGCTCAGGCTTCAAACCAAATCATACACTGTTTAAAAATGTTTAGTTTGAATTGATCAAACATATTTTGGCACAAAACTCAGATGTTGAACACAAACAGGATTTTATCAGTAGATGCAGCTCAGCTTTGTGTTCACGCTTCATGTGGTGAAAAGGAAGTGAAAGAAACAGACGACAAAGGTTTGAACTGTTTTCACACCAGTGTTTCAGCTCTGTGAGTTTAAACAGAAGAAAATCATCTCAGGGACGAGTTCTTCACTGTCACACGTTGAGAAACAGACGTGAAGACGTCCTCAATAATCATCAATAATCATTATCAGTGAACCTTCTCAGCCACATTGATACTTGAACCCTGCGGCTGATGGTCTGACACTGAGTGAATGATGTTCAACAGTAGAAGTTCTTCTGTTTCATTTTATAACGTACCAGAAATCACCTGTACGTCATTTTCCTTCATCCTCATCCCTTTGTCTTTTCTCCCCTCTCTCTCCTCCAGTGGGTGTGGTGCGGCCCACCCTGACCCTCCTCCCCCCCTCCAGTGAAGAGCTGCAGCAGGGCACTGTCACTCTGGTGTGTGTGGCCAGCGGGGGCTTCCCCTCAGCCTGGAGCCTGGGCTGGAAGGTGGGGGGCAGCAGCAGCTCCTCAGGGGTGTCTCACAGCCCGGGGGTCCTGGGGGGGGGCGGCCACTACAGCTGGAGCAGCACCATGAGCCTCCCTGCAGACCAGTGGAGGAAGGCGGGCTCAGTGAGCTGTGAGGCCAGTCTGGATGGACAGAGCCCTGTCACTCAAACCCTGGACCCTGACCTCTGCTCGGAGTAGAGAGACGACCGGATGGAGTCATTGTGCTCTACTGTGGGTCCGTTTGATTTACATGTGTTCTACTGCAGCTCTGCATGTCTTCATGTCTTTGCTTCAACTCATTATGACAGTCCAATGCTGTATTGTGCTACTTTTGAAACAAGAATAAATATTTCATGTTCTCATGTCATTTGTTTTTCACATTTCAATTTTTACTTTACTGAAATAAAATGTATCATCACCAACATCTGCCTCTGTTTGATTTTTCTGAGGCAAAAGATATTAATGTAAATCTGTGTTTTACTTCTACTTAGACAGTAATTTCTCTTGTGTGGATCTGCATGAAAACCATTTTTCTGACTTCTGAGTTGAACATTGAACAAAATGATGAAAATCACAAAAGTATCACGTTAGTAGTTTGTAGGACTTTCCTCATAATTCATATTATTGTCAATAAGTGACAGAAGTAAAAGCTTATAATGAAACCTCAGAAATTAAAGGGAAATTACACATTTAGCATAAGAGTTAATTAGATATTCTGTTCAATCCATGTTCTGATGAGTGAATGCTTAATGGTAATACACTTTTGAATGTGTGATTATAATAATCATCAATTCACTATTTGATGAAGTGTAACAGAATGTAAATGACAATCAAAGTCGATAAATAAATATCTGGCAGCATTTAGTCACAAAATGAAATTGATAAATAACCAAAATTTTCTGATTATTCTGGTTTTAAACTTGCAGGATGTGCTGGTTGTATGAGCTCAATGTGTTTTATAATACATTGTATATATTCTCTGTGTTTATTGTAGTTTTCTGTTAGAACTCATTCTGTAGAGCAACTAGTTGAGGCAGGTTTTTTACGATACAGCTCCGTTTACAACACGTGCAACTCGGCCGGTCAACGCAGCGTTCACTGCTCCGCCAGAGAATCACCATGAAAACTCATTTGTGGGACTCCAGGGGTGTTTCAAGGGACTTTAGGGGCCTCAGGCAAAAGGGACCTGGGGAGCCTACATTGACCTAGACACCCCCCTACAAAGAAACACATTAACCACATTATTACAATATTCAAACAAATATGATACAGTAAAAATTAAAAAAGTGGAGACCTGTGCTTCCACACAAATGATAGTGAAGTATAAAGTTTAAGTTCAACCCCAACCCCCCCCCTCCACCCCCACCCCCCACCCCCTCCTCATCTTCGACACACATTTAGAAATTATAGTCTACAGATAAAATGTAAATTTGACAAAGTTTGTTTCATGGGGCTTTGTTAGGAGATTTCAAAACATTTTAAACTGTGAGTTTGTTTCAGTTGTGTTTAGCGTCATTGTCGCTCTGCTTGAAGACTTGTGTTGTGTTCACTGGACCAGTTATTCTCTGTGCAGCTGCAGCAGACCAGTTTCACTTCAGTCAAACTGAGGGAGGTTTTTGTACGGCTCTAAATCACTGTGTGGACACATCTGCTCCGTTTACTTTATGGACACTCTGACAGTAATAAACTGCTGCATCTTCACTCTGAACTCCACTGATGGTCAAAGAGAAGTCAGAGCTGCTTCCACTGCCACTAAACCGAGCTGGTGTTCCTGATTGAATCCTGTTAGCCCAGTATATTAGGAGCTGTGGAGCCTGTCCAGGTTTCTGCTGGTACCAGGACAGCCAATCATCACCAGCACCATCCCTATGAACACTGGGGTTGGTTTTACAGGTCAGTGTGACAGTGGATCCTGGAGTAAATGTCACGACTGGAGGCTGAGTCACAGTCACCTGGCCGCTGCATCCTGCACACAAACACAAATCATACATTAATCAGCGGAGGTGAAGAGAGAGAACAGGCAGCGCATCACGTCTGAAATGTTGCTGAGTGACTGAACCTGTGAAGCTGCAGCAGGCCAGCGTCCAGATGAGGAGGGTGATGAGAGTCATGGTGGTTGTGGTCGACTGACGGGTCTGAGTCCTGCAGAGTTGGAGTCACAGGACTATAAAGCTTCTCAGTTCAGTGGAGGATCAGCTGACGATGCAAAGCCTCCTCTCTATGGAAATGATTCCTCTGCTCTGAGCGGACTGAAGGTGACGTGGGACACAAACTCAGGAGCGTTGCTGTTTGGATTTACACTAAATATGAAGAAGCAGAATTGAGGGTCGTCAGCATCTGGATTCAAATTGTGTCACTTTCATTGATGCAAATATGTGTATTTCATTCCCCTTGAATTACAGAGTGAGTAGATGTACAATAGAATTTTCAAAACATTTTGTTTAAATTCTTTTGAAGCATCCTGTTTGTTTTACAGCTTTCAAATGATGTCAAACTATTTTTTTCGAAATATTAATTCATGACAAAGTTAAATCAACTTTCATCTCTCAATGTTCTGAAGTAACAAAAATGTTCACAAATATTTATTTTTAAATTATTAAATCTTGACCTGTGCTCGGAGTAGAGAGACGACAGCACTTCCTGTCTGACATGATGCTGATTCTTTGATGAGCTGCACATCTCCTCTCTGCAGCTTTCTGCTGGGTTTTAGTGTCCATGTTGCTTTTCAGTATTGATCATCTGCAAATTCTGCTTTATCTTCGATATTTTTGTAATTAAACTGACTTTTATTAGTTTCATTCTAATTGTGAACAAAACTACTTATTCATCAAATTATCATAATCATCAATTAATAAAACTGTGTGTCACAATAAATTAGTGTGTTTGTTTTGCTTTCAACATTTTACACTTTGCAAAACCTCCAGTCTGGATCATTGCAGTGTCAGACAGTGCAGGAGATGGTTTCAGTTGTGTCTCTTCTCTGCACGTCAGTAGAGGATACTACATATGAAGCATTAAAGCATTTATTTCAAAATCTATAATAATAACCTGGAGCTTTTTGTTTGGACTGATGTACGGTGCCAGGTTCGGTCAGTAGCTTCAGAGCGGGAAGTGAATGAGGAGAATACAAAACGAGAAGTGTGTGTGGGGTTTGTTTCAGTTGTGTTTAGCTTCATTGTCGCTCTGCTTGAAGACTTGTGTTGTGTTCACTGGACCAGTTATTCTCTGTGCAGCTGCAGCAGACCAGTTTCACTTCTGTCAAACTGAGGGAGGTTTTTGTACGGCTCTAAATCACTGTGTGAACACTCCACTGCTATGTAAACCTAAACAGTAATAATCTCCAACATCTTCAGCCTGAACACCGCTGATGGTTAAGGTGAAGCTAGAACCAGAGCCACTGCCACTGAATCGAGAGGGAGTTCCTGAATATAGAGTTGATGCTGAGTATATAAGAAGCTTGGGAACCTGTCCAGGTTTTTGCTGGTACCAGGACATATAATCATCACCAGCACTATTCCTCCAAACACTGGGGTTAGTGTTACAGGTCAGTGTTACAGTGGATTCTGGAGTAAAAGTCACGACTGGAGGCTGAGTCACAGTCATCTGGCCGCTGCATCCTGCACACAAACACAAATCATACATTAATCAGCGGAGGTGAAGAGAGAGAACAGGCAGCGCATCACTTCTGAAATGTTGCTGAGTGACTGAACCTGTGAAGCTGCAGCAGGCCAGCGTCCAGATGAGGAGGGTGATGAGAGTCATGGTGGTTGTGGTCGACTGACGGGTCTGAGTCCTGCAGAGTTGGAGTCACAGGACTATAAAGCTTCTCAGTTCAGTGGAGGATCAGCTGACGATGCAAAGCCTCCTCTCTATGGAAATGATTCCTCTGCTCTGAGCGGACTGAAGGTGACGTGGGACACAAACTCAGGAGCGTTGCTGTTTGGATTTACACTAAATATGAAGAAGCAGAATTGAGGGTCGTCAGCATCTGGATTAAATTGTGTCACTTTCGTTGATGCAAATATGTATATTTTATTCCCCTTGATTAACCGAGTAAATAGACATACAATATAATTACTTATAAAGTATTTTTTTTAATTCTTTTGAAGCATCCTGTTTGTTTTACAGCTTTCAAATTATGTCAATCTTCTTTTCCAAATTTTAATTCATGACAAAGTTAAATTAACTTGTTGTCTCTCAATGTTCAGAAGTAACAAAAATGTTCACAGATACTTTATCATCAAAATTATAAAAGTGCAGACCTGTGCATTTACGTAAATGATAATGAGGTAATAAAGTTTATGTTCAACGCCCCCCCACCACCACCTCAGGCTCATCTTATGTTCAGACTCTGTGTGACTTTAACTCTGAGGAGCAGCGATGGATAAAATTCATGCAAAATACATTTGAGTGCACCTGTCTTTATGAAACTGAGAGGAAGAGGTGATGCTGAGTGAGAACATGTGGACATCACATGAAGGAACTTTCACTTCTGTGTCTGACTTTGAAAAGTTCTGGTCTGCACACATGGGAGAAGTTTGTCTTCAAGGCTTTTTACAAGAAAACCTTTGAATGTGATTGTTGTTAATGGACTATTTCATCCCAAACCAAGAAATGTATCAAAATCTGACCAAGTGATTTTGTTCCTCAACTAATTCCAACTGTGACTGAACATTGAAGCCGTCAGGAATATCCCTTCATGTCTCTAAGTACATGCACACTGCCCTCTGCTGGCTGTTGACCATCATCAATAACTCCATCATGGTGTGAGGCTGATTTTGTTTTCTGTCCTTGTTCAACCTTTTCATCACCATGTACATCAGTCATTTCATGCAGCTCTGATATCAGGGAAAGAAGTAAATAAGTACGAGTCATCTGACGTCAGTGACCCCAGGCCTCTGTTTACTTAAGTATTCTCACCGTCTGAGAAAAAACTCTGAGTATCAATCAGATTAAATGTGAGAGTGAAGTTTTTCGAGAATCAGGCTCATTCAAATACTTTGTTAAAAAAATTTAGTGTAATGTTTCAATTCCATTCAAACTGAGCAAACTGCATCTGCTAATAAAGATAAAACCATTTGAATAAAAAGAGCTGCAAAATGCATCATGAGGCCTAAAGAGACCTTAGTTAGATAGACTGTCTATATGAAGGTATAGACAGACTGATTACTATATGAGGATTTATAAGGTACATTTAGATTTAAATACAGACTATTGACTGTCTTAATAATTTATTTATTTTAGAATATATATATAATAATAATATAGTCATAGTTTATTTTGAAACAGTCTATTTAAAGAGGATGACAGTCTATGCAAAATATGTAGAATCTATAGACAATCAATACAAGTACAGTCCCTGACAAAAGTCTTGTCGCCTGGGTACAAGTTGACCTTAAGTGCCCCTCAAATATATTTGTAATAATTTTTTTTTACAAGAAATGCCTAATTTCAATCCCAACAGCTTTTGAAATAATGTTCTGGTGCCAAACGAAACTGCTGAAAAGCATTCTAACGTTCACAGCTTGGTAAAGCCCACTGTCAGCTTTTGCAAAGACAAAAGTCTTGTCGCCTTGTTATATGATGCACCCAATCGTAGATTACAGTCTCACCCGTGATCAATAATTGATCAATCAATTAGTGGGTGTGTATAAAAAGAACCCCAGCACACCAGACCTTCACATCAACTGCAACTTGACCTCTGACAACATGCCCAAGATTCACCCTGAGACCAAAGCGTTGATTATCAAGAGGCTGAAGACCAGATCCATTGCTGAGGTGGCTGACACCTTCAATGTGTCTCAGCGTCAAGTACAAAAAATAAGAAAAAGATTTGAAGAGACTGGAGATGTTTTTGACAAGCCCAGGTCCGGCAGACCCCACAAGACAACTGCTCGGGAGGACCGTTTGTTGGCTCGAAAATCCAAGGCCAGCCCCTTTTCCACTGCAGCAGAGCTCCACCAGGCCTGGTCATCTCAAGTCCCTGTGTCAACCAGGACAGTTTGTAGAATTCTGTCTCGAAATGGCCTCCGTGGTCGAATCAGTTCACAGAACCAGCACTAAACAGAAGGCAATTAAAAAAACGTGTGGCATTTGTCAAGGCTCACAGCCTGCTAAAAGGACGGACGCTGGAAAAGTGGCAGAAGGTGGATTTCTCAGATGAATCTTCGGTTGAATCACATCACAGCCGCCGCAAATATTGCAGGAGACCTACTGGAGCCCGCATGGATCCGAGATTCAACCAGAAAACAGTTAGGTTTGGTGGCGGAAAAATCATGGTCTGGGGTTACATCCAGTATGGGGATGTGCGAGAAATATGCAGGGTGGAAGGCAATATCAATAGCCTAAAATATCAAGAAGTATTAGCTTCCTCTTACATTCCCAAACAATAAAGGGGTCAAATTTTGCAGCAGGATGGTGCTCCATCGAATACTTCCATCTCTACATCAAAGTTCCTCAAGGCGAAGAAGATCAAGGTGCACCAGGAATGGCCAGCCCAGTCACCAGACATGAACATCATTGAGCATGTCTGGGGTAGAATGAAAGAGGAAGCATGGAAGACGAAACTTAAGAATCTTGATGAAGTCTGGGAGGCATGTAAGACTGCTTTCTTTGCTATTCCTGATGACATGATGACCGCATGGATGCAGTCCTTCAAGCTCATGGAAGTCATACAAGATATTAAATATGGATCTCACAGCACCACTACTTAATTCACTGATGTTATGCAACATATTTTTGTATTTGAAGTAAATTATTTGTTCAATTTTCACATTACTCTCTGTAGGCGACAAAACTTTTGTCTCCCCAAAATCTGACCTTTCTGTGTTCATTAAATGATCAATCTTTTTTCAGTGAAGCAAATCTATTTTAGTATATTAAACATAATTTGGAAAGGTTTTAGTTTTCATATGAGCCATTTCTAAAACAGATGGATTAATTAAAAGTCAGGTTATAAGCTGTTGTTTCTACAAAATATATAAGTGAGAAGACTTTGGTCAGGGACTGTATATATGCAATCTATATGTCTTTAAAAACTGTTAATACAAAGATAGAGTCCACTAACACTATATATAAAGATGTCTACAGCCTATGGAATGCACCTTGCTCTATGTAGGATTCTTGTGTATACTACAAAATACATCATGAATTTATTTACTGCAAATACTGCACTTGAGAAAATCTATTTTGTACAAACTTAGAAATATTCTACTGAGAATCCTGTGGAAAATAAGAGAATAAGCAAAGCTTGAGGTGAAATGATATTTAAATATTACAAGCTGATCATAAATTTTTAGGAATAAAGTAATGTAGTGAGTAAAATAAACTTTTGAAGAGCTTCATCTTGAGTCTGAAAGTGTCTGATTGTGTCTGTTGTGCTTGGTGAGGTTACTGTCAGTCTCTGTGTTCACTGGTCTGTGTCCCACTCTCTTCCTGCTGTAACAGCTCATGTCTCTGCGTCTGACTGAGGGAGGTTTTTGTACGACTGTAAATCACTGTGTCAACACAGGTGCTCTGCTGATTATATGGAAGCTCTGACAGTAGTAAACTGCTGCATCTTCACTCTGAACTCCACTGATGGTTAAGGTGAAGCTAGAACCAGAGCCACTGCCACTGAATCGAGAGGGAGTTCCTGAATTAAGAGCTGTTGCATAGTATATAAGAAGCTTGGGAGCCTCTCCAGGTTTCTGCTGGTACCAGGACAAATAATTATTGCCATAAACAGCGGGGTTGGTTTTACAGGTCAGCGTGACAGTGGATCCTGGAGTAAATGTCACGACTGGAGGCTGAGTCACAGTCATCTGGCCGCTGCATCCTGCACACAAACACAAATCATACATTAATCAGCGGAGGTGAAGAGAGAGAACAGGCAGCGCATCACGTCTGAAATGTTGCTGAGTGACTGAACCTGTGAAGCTGCAGCAGGCCAGCATCCAGATGAGGAGGGTGATGAGAGTCATGGTGGTTGTGGTCGACTGACGGGTCTGAGTCCTGCAGAGTTGGAGTCACAGGACTATAAAGCTTCTCAGTTCAGTGGAGGATCAGCTGACGATGCAAAGCCTCCTCTCTATGGAAATGATTCCTCTGCTCTGAGCGGACTGAAGGTGACGTGGGACACAAACTGAGGGTCGTCATCATCTGGATTCAAATTGTGTCACTTTCATTGATGCAAATATGTGTATTTCATTCCCCTTGAATTACAGAGTGAGTAGATGTACAATAGAATTTTCAAAACATTTGGTTTTAATTCTTTGAAGCATCCTGTTTGTTTTACAGCTTTCAAAAAATGTCAAACTATTTTTTTCTAAATATTAATTCATGACAAAGTTAAATCAACATTTTGTTTCGTAATGTTAATAAGTAACAAAAATGTTCACAAATATTTATTTTAAATTTTTAAATCTTGATGGAATTTCCAACCAAATTACCTCAATATAAATATTTAGTGTAAATTGTGTAGTTTAACCAGAAACAAGTGACTCTTCAGTGGACAGACTGTTGTTCACGGTGCAGGAGGTTTTTGTACGAGCACCTAATGAGTCTGTATCACTGTGGTTGACTTTCGGTGGAGGAACCAAACTCAACATTAACTGTAAGTACCAGAGATTTTTACTTTGTGCATTTATAACTTTTATCAAATAATGAACAAGAATTTGATCAAGTTCAGAGATTGACTGGCTGATAATTTTGTTGAATTTGTATCAATCTGAGGTAATCTCATATTCTGAGAGAAAGAAATGTAGTTCAATATGTATTGGTTGTAATTAATTTATGTTGATAAATACATTTATAGAAACATGCTAATAGAAATGTTTCATCTATTTTCATGTACAATGATGATTTTTATTCACATGTTTAGAACGTTTTAAAATATAATTTTCTGAAGCTTCAAACTAAATCATATACAATTTAAAAATGTTTAGTTTGAATTGATCAAACATATTTTGGCACAAAAATCAGATGTTGGACACAAACAGGATTTTATCAGTAGATGCAGCTCAGCTTTGTGTTCACGCTTCATGTGGTGAAAAGGAAGTGAAAGAAACAGACGACAAAGGTTTGAACTGTTTTCACACCAGTGTTTCAGCTCTGTGAGTTTAAACAGAAGAAAATCATCTCAGGGACGAGTTCTTCACTGTCACACGTTGAGAAACAGACGTGAAGACGTCCTCAATAATCATCAATAATCATTATCAGTGAACCTTCTCAGCCACATTGACACTTGAACCCTGCGGCTGATGGTCTGACACTGAGTGAATGATGTTCAACAGTAGAAGTTCTTCTGTTTCATTTGATAACATACAAGAAATCACCTGTACGTCATTTTCCTTCATCCTCATCCCTTTGTCTTTTCTCCCCTCTCTCTCCTCCAGTGGGTGTGGTGCGGCCCACCTTGACCCTCCTCCCCCCCTCCAGTGAAGAGCTGCAGCAGGGCACTGCCACTCTGGTGTGTATGGCCAGCGGGGGTTTCCCCTCATCCTGGAGCCTGGGCTGGAAGGTGGGGGGCAGCAGCAGCTCCTCAGGGGTGTCTCACAGCCCGGGGGTCCTGGGGGGGGGCGGCCAGTACAGCTGGAGCAGCACCTTGAGCCTCCCTGCAGAGCGGTGGAGGAAGGCGGGCTCAGTGAGCTGTGAGGCCAGTCTGGACGGACAGAGCCCTGTCACTCAAACCCTGGACCCTGACCTCTGCTCGGAGTAGAGAGACGACCGGATGGAGTCATTGTGCTCTACTGTGGGTCCGTTTGATTTACATGTGTTCTACTGCAGCTCTGCATGTCTTCATGTCTTTGCTTCCACTCATTATGACTGTCCAATGCTGTATTGTGCTACTTTTGAAATAAGAATAAATATTTCATATTCTCATGTCATTTGTTTTTCATATTTCTCCTTAAATAAAATACATCATCGCCAACATCTGCTTCTGTTTTATTTTAGCGGTAAAAGATATTAATGTAAATCTGTGTTTAACTTCTACTTAGACAGTAATTTCTCTTGTGTGGATCTGCATGAAAACCATGTTTCTGACTTCTGAGTTGAACATTGAACTAAATGATGAAAATCACAAAAGTATCACTTTAGTAGTTTGTAGGACTTTCCTCATAATTCAAAATACTGTCAATAAGTAACAGAAGTAAAAGTTTATGATGAAACCTCAGAAATTAAAGGGAACTTACACATTCAGCTTCAGAGATAATTAGATATTCTGTTCCATCCATCTTCTGATGTGTGAGTGCTTAATGGTAATGAACTTTTGAAAGTGTGCTTATAATAATCATCATATCACTATTGGATGAAGTGTAACTGAATATAAATGACAATCAGAGTTAATAAATAAGTATCTGGCAACATTTAGTCATCAAAAGAAATTGATAAATAACCACAATTGTTTCAGATTATTCTGGTTTTAAACTTGCAGGATGTGCTGGTTGTATGAGCTCAATGTGTTTTATAATACATCGTATATATTCTCTGTGTTTATTGTAGTTTTCTGTTAGAACTCATTCTGTAGAACAACTAGTTGAGGCAGGTTTTTAACGGTACAGCTCCGTTTACAACTCGTGCAACTCGGCCGGTCAACGCAGCGTTCACTGCTCCACCAGAGAATCACCATGAAAACTCATTTGTGGGACTCAAGGGGCGTTTCAAGGGACTTTAGGGGCCTCAGGCAAAAGGGACCTGGGGAGCCTACATTGACCCAAACAACCCCCTACAAAGAAACACATGAACCACATCACTCCAATATTCAAATATATATCTTGTCATCAAAATTATAAAGTGCAGACCGGTGCATCCACATACAGGATAGTGATGTATAAAGTCTATTAAATTAAGTAAAAAATATGAACTTGACAAAGTTGGTTTCATGGGGCTTTGTTTGGAGATTTCTGAACATTTAAAACCGTGAGTTTGCTTCAGTTGTGTTTAGCTTCATTGTCGCTCTGCTTGCAGACTTGTGTTGTGTTCACTGGACCAGTTATTCTCTGTGCAGCTGCAGCAGACCAGTTTCACTTCAGTCAAACTGAGGGAGGTTTTTGTACGGCTCTAAATCACTGTGTTGACACTCCACTGCTGTGTAAACCTAAACAGTAATAATCTCCAACATCTTCAGCCTGAACACCTCTGATGGTTAAGGTGAAGCTAGAACCAGAGCCACTGCCACTGAATCGAGAGGGAGTTCCTGAATTAAGAGTTGATGCGAAGTATATAAGAAGCTTGGGAGCCTGTCCAGGTTTCTGTTGGTACCAGGACAGACAATCTTTAGAATTATGAATATAAACACTGGGGTTGGTTTTACAGGTCAGAGTGACAGTGGATCCTGGAGTAAATGTCACGACTGGAGGCTGAGTCACAGTCATCTGGCCGCTGCATCCTGCACACAAACACATATCATACATTAATCAGCGGAGGTGAAGAGAGAGAACAGGCAGCGCATCACGTCTGAAATGTTGCTGAGTGACTGAACCTGTGAAGCTGCAGCAGGCCAGCGTCCAGATGAGGAGGGTGATGAGAGTCATGGTGGTTGTGGTCGACTGACGGGTCTGAGTCCTGCAGAGTTGGAGTCACAGGACTATAAAGCTTCTCAGTTCAGTGGAGGATCAGCTGACGATGCAAAGCCTCCTCTCTATGGAAATGATTCCTCTGCTCTGAGCGGACTGAAGGTGACGTGGGACACAAACTCAGGAGCGTTGCTGTTTGGATTTACACCAAATATGAAGAAGCAGATTTGAGGGTCGTCAGCATCTGGATTCAAATTGTGTCACTTTCATTGATGCAAATATGTGTATTTCATTCCCCTTGAATTATAGATTGAGTAGATGTACAAAAAACTATTTTAAAAACTCTTTTGAAGCATCCTGTTTATTTAACAGCCTTCAAATTACGTCAAACTTCTTTGACATAAACTTCGAAATTTAAATTCATGACAAAGTTTTATAACTTGTTGTCTCTTAATGTTCAGAAGTAACCAAAATGTTAACAAATATTTTATCATCAAAATTATAAAAGTGCAGACCTGTGCATCCATGTTAATGATAATGAATTAATAAAGTTTATGATCAACGCCCCCCCCCCCCCCCCCCACCACCACCTCAGGCTCATCTTACGTTCAGACTCTGTGTGACTTTAACTCTGAGGAGCAGCGATGCATAAGATTCATGCAAAATACATTTGAGTGCACCTGTCTTTATGAAACTGAGAGGAAGAGGTGACGCTGAGTGAGAACATGTGGACATCACATGAAGGAACTTTCACTTCTGTGTCTGACTTCGAAAAGTTCTGGTCTGCACACATGGGAGAAGTTTGTCTTCAAGGCTTTTTACCAGAAAACATTTGAATGTGATTGTTGTTAATGGACTATTTCATCCCAAACCAGGAAATGTATCAAAATCTAACCACGTGATTTCGTTTCCTCAACTAAATCCAACTGTGACTGAACACTGAAGCCAGGAAGCTGCTCTGGGAGTAACTCTCTCCCTCAAGAATATCCCTTCATGTCTATGAGTAGATGCACACTGCCCTCTGCTGGCAGTTCACCATCATCAATAACTCCATCATGGTGTGAGGCTGATTTTGTTTTACATTATATTTCATTTAGCTGACCCTTTTATCCAAAGTGACTTACTATAAGTGCATTCAACCATGAGGGTACAAACCAAGAACAACAAGAATCAAGAAAGTAGAATTTCTTCAAGAAAGTAAAACTACAAAGTTCTATAATAAGTGCCATTTAAGTTCTACTAATGTGTTTGTTCAAACTTTCATTCAAGGTATAGTCAGAAGAGATGTGTTTTTAGTTTGCGGCGGAGGATGTGTAGACTTTCTGTCCTGATGTCAATGGGGAGCTCATTCCACCATTTAGGAGCCAGGAAAGCAAACAGTCGTGATGTTGTTGAGTGTTTAGCAGTGAGGGAGCAACAAGCCGATTGGCAGATGCAGAGCGGAGAGAACGGGATGGGGTGTAACGTTTGACCATGTCCTGTATGGTGACTGGACCCTATCCATTTGCAGCACGGTACACAAGTGCTAATGTTTTGAAACGGACACAGGCAGCCACTGGTAATCAGTGAAGGGAGCTGAGCAGGGGAGTAGTGTGAGTGGATTTAGGTTAAAGACCAGTGGAGCTGCTGCATTCTGGATGAGCTGCAGGTTGGATGGCACTAGCAGGTAGACCTGCCAGGAGGGAGTTACAATAGTCTAGAGGTGAGATGACCAGAGCCTGAACCAGAACCTGCGCCACCTTCTGAGTGAGAAGGGGACGTGTTCTCCTGATGTTGTGCAGCATGAATCTACAGGAACGTGTTGTTGCAGTAATGTTGGCCGTGAGGGAGAGTTGACTGTCGAGTGTCACACCCAGGTTCATAGCAGTCTGGGTGGAGGCTAACACAGAGATGTCTGTCAGGTTTCTGTTCTTGTTCAAGCTTTTCATCACCATGTACATCAGTCATTTCATGCAGCTCTGATATTAGGGACAGAAGTAAGTAAGTACGAGTCATCTGACCTCAGTGACCCCAGGCCTCTGTTTTATTTAAGTATTCTCACCCTCTGAGAAAATACTCTGAGTATCAATTAGACTAAATGTGACAATGAAGTTTACGAGTATCAGGCTCATTGGAATACTTTGTGAAAAAAATAAAGCTGAACATGTCAATTCCATTCAAACTGAGCAAACTGCATCTGCTAATAAAGATAAATCCATGTGAATAAAAAGAGCTGCAAAATGTATCATGAGGCCTAAAGAGACCTTAGTTAGATAGACTGTCTATATGAAGGTATAGACATTCTGATTACTGTATAATGATATATAAGGTCTATATGTATATAAATACAGTTTACTGAGTTTCTATATATAGTTATATGTAGTTTAAATAAAGATATATCCTGTCAATTGCTATATCAGCATCAGAATCAGGTTTATTGGCCAAGTAAGTTTGCACAAACAGGGAATTTGACTCGGTAAAGTGGCTCTCAGGTGGTTTCACAGAATACACATCACGAAACAAACATAACAAAACAAAACAAAACAAAGCAAAACAAAACAATACAAACAGTCCGAACAGAGCGACGGTCTAAGAAAAGAAGTGCAGGTGTGCATATTACAATTATCCAGTGAGGGTGAAATAAGTAAACATATTTAAATATAATTATAATATATATTATATATAATATAATATAATTTCGGGAGTAACGGTGCAGTGGTTATTATAAGGATCCAGAGTTATTGCACAGTGCCACAGTGGGTTGGCTGTTCAGAAGTGAGACGGCGAGAGGGAAGAAACTGTTTTTGTGTCTGGTGGTTTTGGTGAACAGAGATCTGTAGCTTCTACCAGAGGGGAGGAGTTTGAAAAGGTTGTGACCAGGGTTTGAGGGGTCTGCAGTGATCTTTCCTGCCCGTTTCCTGACTCTGGATGTTTACAGGTCCTGGATGGTGGGCAGGTTGGCACCCATGATCTTTCCTGCAGACCTGACTGTCCGTTGGAGTCTATTTTTATCCAATTCTGTGGCCGATCCAAACCAGACAGTTATGGATGTGCAGAGAACAGACACGATGACTGCAGTGTAGAGCAGGATCAGCAGCTCCTGAGGCAGGTTGTGCTTCCTAAGCTGGCGCAGGAAGTACAACCTCTGCTGGGCCTTCTTGAGAATTGTGTTGATGTTGGGTTCCCACTTCAGGTTCCTGGAGATTGTGGATCCCAGAAACTTGAACGATTCCACAGCCAACACAGTACTGTTGAGTATGGTGAGGGGGTGCAGTGCTGGGGGGCTCCTCCTGAAGTCCACTGTCATCTCCACGGCTTTAAGTGTGTTAAGCTCTAGGTTGTTTGCGACCGCACCACAGGACCAGCTGTTCGACCTCCCGCCTATATGCAGACTCATCTTTATCCTGGATGAGGCCGATGACTGATGTGTCGTCTGCAAATTTTAGGATTTTAACAGATGGGTCTCCTGAGGTGCAGTCGTTTGTGTAGATGATATATAAGGTTTGTATAGATTTAATTAGAGTCTATTGACTGTCTCAATAATATATTTATTAACCAGTTTAATAATATAATCATCTTTTCATAATATATTCATGAAGAGACTTTAAAAATAGGATGACAGTCTATATTAAATTTGTAAAATCTATAGACAATCAATAAAAATATATGTGCAGTCTATATGTCTTTAAAAAACATTAATGCAAAGATAGATTCCACAAATAATCTATATAAATATGTCTACAGCCTATGGAATTCACCTTGCTCTATATAGGATTCTTGATTATACTAAAAATACACCATGAATTTATTTACTGCAAATACTTTACTTGAGAAAATCTATTTTGTACAAACTTGGTAAAATTTTACAGAGTTGACTGTGGAAAATAAGAGAATAAGCAAAGCTTGAGGTGAAATGATATTTAAATATTACAAACTGTTCATTGATTTGTAGGAATAAAGTGATGTAGTGAGTAAAATAAAATTTTGAAGAGCTTCATCTTAGGTCTGAAAGTGTGTGATTGTGTCTGTTGTGCTTGGTGAGGTTACTGTCAGTCTCTGTGTTCACTGGTCTGTGTCCCACTCTCTTCCTGCTGTAACAGCTCATGTCTCTGCGTCTGACTGAGGGAGGTTTTTGTACGACTGTAAATCACTGTGTCAACACAGCCGCTCCATTTACTAGATGGCCGCTCAGACAGTAGTAAACTGCTGCATCTTCACTCTGAACTCCACTGATGGTCAAAGAGAAGTCAGAGCTGCTTCCACTTCCACTAAACCGAGCAGGTATCCCTGAATGTCTATTGCTCACCCTGTATATTAGTAGCTGTGGAGCCTGTCCAGGTTTCTGCTGGTACCAGTACATACAATCAACAGAACTACAAGTGTCAACTTTGAGGTTGGTTGTACAGGTCAGTGTGACAGTGGATCCTGGAGTAAATGTCACGACTGGAGGCTGAGTCACAGTCACCTGGCCTCTGCATCCTGCACACAAACACAAATCATACATTAATCAGCGGAGGTGAAGAGAGAGAACAGGCAGCGCATCACGTCTGAAATGTTGCTGAGTGACTGAACCTGTGAAGCTGCAGCAGGCCAGCGTCCAGATGAGGAGGGTGATGAGAGTCATGGTGGTTGTGGTGGACTGACGGGTCTGAGTCCTGCAGAGTTGGAGTCACAGGACTATAAAGCTTCTCAGTTCAGTGGAGGATCAGCTGACGATGCAAAGCCTCCTCTCTATGGAAATGATTCCTCTGCTCTGAGCGGACTGAAGGTGACGTGGGACACAAACTCAGGAGCGTTGCTGTTTGGATTTACACTAAATATGAAGAAGAAGAATTGAGGGTCGTCAGCATCTGGATTCAAATTGTGTCACTTTCATTGATGCAAATATGTGTATTTCATTCCCATTGAATTACAGAGTGAGTAGACGTGCAATATAATTTTCAAAACATTTTGTTTTAATTCTTTAGAAGCATCCTGTTTGTTTTACAGCTTTCAAATGATGTCAAAATATTTTTTTAATATTAATTCATGACAAAGTTAGATGAACTTTTTGTGTCTAAATGCTAAGAAGTATCAAAAATGTTAACAAATATTTTATTTTTATTTATTGAATCTCGATGAAATTTCAAGCCACATTAGCTCAATATAAATATTCAGTGTAAATTGTGTAGTTTAACCAGAAACAAGTGACTCTTCAGTGGACAGACTGTTGTTCAGGGTGCAGCAGGTTTTTGTACGAGCACCTAATGAGTCTGTATCACTGTGGTGGACTTTCGGTGGAGGAACCAAACTCGTCAGTAACTGTAAGTACCAGAGATTTTTACTTTGTGCATTTATAACTTTTATGAAATATGAACAAGAATTTGATCAAGTTCAGAGATTGACTGGCTGATATTTTGTTGAATTTTTATCAATCTAAGTTAATCTCATATCCTGAGAAAAAGAATTTCAGATCAATATTTATTGCTTGTAATCGATTTATGTAGATACATTCATAGAAACGTACAAAAAAACAAATTGTTCATCTATTTTCATGTACAATGATGATTTTTATTTACATGTTTAAAACGTTTTAAAATACAATTTGCTCAGGCTTCAAACTAAATCATAAACTGTATAAAAATGTTTAGTTTGAATTGATCAAACATATTTTGGCACAAAAATCTGATGTTGAACACAAACAGGATTTTATCAGTAGATGCAGCTCAGCTTTGTGTTCACGCTTCATGTGGTGAAAAGGAAGTGAAAGAAACAGACGACAAAGGTTTGAACCGTTTTCACACCAGTGTTTCAGCTCTGTGAGTTTAAACAGAAGAAAATCATCTCAGGGACGAGTTCTTCACTGTCACACGTTGAGAAACAGACGTGAAGACGTCCTCAATAATCATCAATAATCATTATCAGTGAACCTTCTCAGCCACATTGACACTTGAACCCTGCGGCTGATGGTCTGACACTGAGTGAATGATGTTCAACAGTAGAAGTTCTTCTGTTTCATTTTATAACAGACAAGAAATCACCTGTACGTCATTTTCCTTCATCCTCATCCCTTTGTCTTTTCTCTCCTCTCTCTCCTCCAGTGGGTGTGGTGCGGCCCACCCTGACCCTCCTCCCCCCCTCCAGTGAAGAGCTGCAGCAGGGCACTGTCACTCTGGTGTGTATGGCCAGTGGGGGCTTCCCCTCAGCCTGGAGCCTGGGCTGGAAGGTGGGGGGCAGCATCAGGTCCTCAGGGGTGTCTCACAGCCCGGGGGTCCTGGGGGGGGGCGGCCAGTACAGCTGGAGCAGCACCTTGAGCCTCCCTGCAGACCAGTGGAGGAAGGCGGGCTCAGTGAGCTGTGAGGCCAGTCTGGAAGGACAGAGTCCTATCACTCAAACCCTGGACCCTGACCTCTGCTCGGAGTAGAGAGACGACCGGATGGAGTCATTGTGCTCTACTGTGGGTCTGTTTGATTTACATGTGTTCTACTGCAGCTCTGCATGTCTTCATGTCTTTTCTTCAACTCATTATGACAGTCCAATGCTGTACTGTGCTACGTTGAAACAAAAATAAATATTTCATGTTCTCTTGTCATTTGTTTTCACATTTCTGTTTTTACTTTATTAAAATAAAAAATGTCATCACCAACATCTGCTTCTGTTTGATTTTTTCTGCAGCAAAATATGTTAATGTAAATCTGTGTTTTACTTCTACTTAGACAGTAATTTCTCTTGTGTGGATCTGCATGAAAACCATGTTTCTGACTTCTGAGATGAACATTGAACAAAATGATGAAAATCACAAAAGTATCACATTAGTAGTTTGTAGGACTTTCCTCATAATTCATATTATTGTCAATAAGTGACAGAAGTGAAAGTGTATATGAAACGTGAGCAATGTAAGGGATATTACACATTTAGGATAAGAATTAATTAGATATTCTGTTCCATCCATGTTCTGATGTGTGAGTGCTTCATGGTAATACACTATTGAATGTGTGATTATTATTATCATTATATCACTAATTGATGAAGTGTAACAGAATCTTAATGACAAATAAAGTCGATAAATAAATATCTAGCAACATTTAGTCATCAAATGAAATTGATAAATAAGTACAATTGTTTGAGATTTTTCTGGTTTTAAACTTGCAGGACGTGCTGGTTGTATGAGCTTAATGTGTTTTATAATACAACGTGTATATTATGTGTTTATTGTAGTTTTCTGTTAGAACTTGTTGGGACATGATATTTGTGGAACCACAGGCCTACTCTTCGGCCTACATGGTAGTCAAAGCCTGAAATCAAGCATGGTCTTTGTTCTTGAGAAAACCTCCCGAACTCCATCTCTCAGGAGGCTGCATGTCCGTTTGTTCCAGGCAACTTTACCCAGAGGTGTGAAAAGCCAACAGGGTCAGCTCCAATTGGTCACTCTGGCCCCATGACCTGTGAGGTCACCAGGCCAATATAAGGCCAGGTATCCCCCTTCTCTCTCTCTTTCCATCAACTTTCCAAGGAGGAAGGCTGCCGGCCTATCTTCCTGCATTGGCCAGAGGAGAAACCTGATTTCTCCAACTCAAATCTTCTCTTCCCATCCAACGAGAGGAGGTCAAAGGTGCAGCTTCCAGCTCATCTCACTAAGTAAACCTCGTTGCATCTCAAGCTCTTCCAAACTCCTAGCAGCGACTCGATGTCCTGCAGGTACGATTCAACAAGCATCTGAGCTGCACAGCTCAACAGAGCCGTGAGGCAAAAACCTTACGACCAGCCCAGAGACTTCACAGAACTGCGAACGGAACCACAACTTCCTTTTCCCCTTTCCAAGGACTGGTAACACAACCTGGGCTTAATAATTATACTACGCTGAGCAAGACTGTTTATTTGATTCTGTGTGATGTTTATAAGTTTGATATGTGTTGTGATATGTTGGTTATAAGTTTGTCGAAAGTAAGGTTAGTTTGTAATGATCTTCACGGTCTTTCTTTGCATATCTCTCTGACCCTTTCATTCTCTGACTTAACATTTACACAGACACACGCATATCTCTTCACCTCATTTAAATCTTCCCCAGCTACCGGTCGTAGGGGAGAGCGGGGTAATGTGGGACATTTTTTACATTTGCTCCCCTCTAGGCGAGCTAAACGGATATATCAGTAAAATTGACACATTTCCCATTAATTCAGGATGTGTTCTAGCAATGGAAATGATCAGAATGTCTTCAGGACAGAGGGCCGTGAAAATATGATTGTTTTAAAAAAAGTAGTCTTGTGTCCCACTTTACCCCAGCTACGGGGTAAAGTGGTCCACTTACTTTTTCCACTTTAAAACTACCATAACAACACATGTTGTAATAGTTAAAATCCCGAAAGCTAGATTGACAACCACTAATATCAGACTAGTAACAGAATCATGGGGATTGGTCAATTAAGCACATTTATGATTATTATGATTCATGTGATCTCTTGCACATCCTAGCTTACCGGCACATTGTTTCTCTGTCCAATTGGCAGGGACAGGGATATTGTTTTTCTCTGCATAGTCAAATCCCAGTTCACGGCACTTAACTGGAGCAAGGCCATGGAACTGGTCAGCTAGTTGTTTCAAGTGTTTGGCAAGCTCCTCCTCCATCTCATCTGTGAATATTCTCTTTACCTCAGCTACTGCACCCCAGGCTACTGATTTTACTTTCCCTTTGTCTTTACTTTATGAATCTTTTGAGGGTTGTCTTATCAATATTTCTATCCCTTCCAGCTTTTCTTAAGGACTTCATTCCTTGCATGACCTCAGCGGCTGCACTCTCCATCTCTGCGAGGGGTGTTTGGCCCCAGGTTGTCTTCCTGCTATAGTTTCTTGGCATGATGGCTTTTCTACAATGATTATCACATTAAAAATAAAACATATATAATGTAATATAACACTAAAATATATTTAAGACTAAACTTAACTTGTGCTTCATGGTGGGGTAAAGTGAGACACTGTCCCACTTTACCCCACAGCATTCGTCCCACTTTACCCCGAAGCCACAATTTTAGAAAAACAACATCTTTTATCAGATCAGGCTAATCTTCAGCTAGCATCAATCACATGGTTTTATATGTTGGAAGTTCATCAACATTTATGATATAAGTTTTTCTACCTGAATCAGTTTGTTTTGACACAGCAGTTGACTAAGTTCCAAGCAAGAAATTTTACTTTTACATGCAAAAAACAAATTTTTCTGAAAAAACATACTTTCCACAGCACCTACACCAACTTCTCCTTTATGGCAAGGGTGGAAAGGGAGGGGCTTGAAAACATAATAGTCACATGACCACAAATGTGTTCCGTTGCCTAGATATAGGGGGTGTTTCACATCACCCGATGTCCCACATTACCCCGCTCTCCCCTAAACAACTTCTGAAGGAAGGGGGGGCCGTTAACAAAAGGGGGGGGGGGGGGGCAGCTATCTTTAGGGGGGCAGCGACCATCTAAGAAGTCCACAGGAGGTTGTCACTCTTTTGGCAAGCCACCATTTTGAGAGCACCCTGATCTACATAGGCACACACACACTCACATACACATCTTTGTTTAGTTAGTACATTTGTTGGTACTTTGTGTTTTTATACTTTATTATATTCATAATAAATGTTTTTCTTTCAACAATGTTGTTTCATTAATGTTGAATTTTGCCAACTGCTACACTGTCAAGATCTCCATAACCTTCACTGTTCATTATATAATCTTTGATAGTAAATATTTAGATTTCTAATTGAACTAGATCTGAATGAGACTGATCTTTACGTTTGATTGTTGGTCCCTGTCACCATGGTTGTGCCCCGTCGATTATAAATTATAATTACAAATTGTATTATTCTTAATTGATAATTGGACTGTTTTTCAAATAAATAAAGTAGAAAATATAAATTTGACAAAGTTGGTTTCATGGGGCTTTGTTTGGAGATTTCTGAACATTTAAAACTGCGAGTATGTTTCAGTTGTGTTTAGCCTCATTGTCGCTCTGCATGAAGACTTGTGTTGTGTTCACTGGACCAGTTATTCTCTGTGCAGCTGCAGCAGACCAGTTTCACTTCAGTCCAACAGAGGGAGGTTTTTGTACGGCTCTAAATCACTGTGTGAACACTCCACCGCTATGATAACTCTGACAGTAATAGTCTCCAACATCTTCAGCCTTAACACCGCTGATGGTTAAAGTGAAGCTAGAACCAGAGCCACTGCCACTGAATCGAGAGGGAGTTCCTGTATTAAGAGTTGATGCTAAGTATATAAGAAGCTTGGGAACCTGTCCAGGTTTCTGCTGGTACCAGGACATACGATCACCAGCACTTGTGCTATAAACACTGGGGTTGGTGTTACAGGTCAGTGTGACAGTGGATTCTGGAGTAAATGTCACGACTGGAGGCTGAGTCACAGTCATCTGGCCGCTGCATCCTGCACACAAACACAAATCATACATTAATCAGCGGAGGTGAAGAGAGAGAACAGGCAGCGCATCACGTCTGAAATGTTGCTGAGTGACTGAACCTGTGAAGCTGCAGCAGGCCAGCGTCCAGATGAGGAGGGTGATGAGAGTCATGGTGGTTGTGGTCGACTGACGGGTCTGAGTCCTGCAGAGTTGGAGTCACAGGACTATAAAGCTTCTCAGTTCAGTGGAGGATCAGCTGACGATGCAAAGCCTCCTCTCTATGGAAATGATTCCTCTGCTCTGAGCGGACTGAAGGTGACGTGGGACACAAACTCAGGAGCGTTGCTGTTTGGATTTACACTAAATATTAAGAAGCACAATTGAGGGTCGTCAGCATCTGGATTCAAGTTGTGTCACTTTCATTGATGCAAATATGTGTATTTCATTCCCCTTGAATTACATAGTGAGTAGAAGTACAAAATAATTTTTTAAGAACTTTTTGTTTTTAATTCTTTTGAAGCATCCTGTTTGTTTTACAGCTTTCAAATGATGTAAAACTTATTTTTTTTATATTAATTCATCAACTTGTTTTCTCTCAATGTTCAGAATTAACAAAAATGTTTACAAATATTTTATCATCAAATTTATAAAACCCCCCACACACACACACCACCTCAGGCTCATCTTACGTTCAGACTGTGTGACTTTAACTCTGAGGAGCAGCGATGCAGTAAATTCATGCAAAATACATTTGAGTGCACCTGTCTTTATGAAACTGAGAGGAGGAGGTGACGCTGAGTGAGAACATGTGGACATCACATGAAGGAACTTTCACTTCTGTGTCTGACTTTGAAAAGTTCTGGTCTGCACACATGGGAGAAGTTTGTCTTCGAGGCTTTTTACCAGAAAACATTTGAATGTGATTGTTGTTAATGGACTATTTCATATGAAACCAAGAAATGTATCAAAATCTAACCAAGTGATTTTGTCTCCTCAACTAAATCCAACTGTGACTGAACACTGAAGCCAGGAAGCTGCTCTGGGAGTAACTCTCTCCCTCAGGAATATCCCTTCATGTCTATGAGTAGATGCACACTGCCCTCTGCTGGCAGTTCACCATCATCAATAACTCCATCATGTTGTGAGGCTGATTTTGTTTTATATTATATTTCATTTAGCTGATGCTTTTATCCAAAGGGACTTACAATAAGTGCATTCAACCATGAGGGTACAAACCAAGAACAACAAGAATCAAGAAAGTAGAATTTCTTCAAGAAAGTCAAACTACAAAGTGCTATAACTAAGTGCCATTTAAGTTCTACTAATGTTTTGGTTTAAACTTCTATTCAAGGTATAGTCTGAAGAGATGTGTTTTTAGTTTGCGGCGGAGTATGTGTAGACTTTTTGTCCTAATGTCAATGGGGAGCTCATTTCACCATTTAGGGGCCAGGACAGCAAACAGTTGTGATGTAGATAGATAGATAGATAGATGGATACCTTATTAATCCCGAGGGAAATTCCGATCATCCAGTAGCTTGTACACTTAACACATCACTGACATATATGCATAAATCACATACATCACATATATCACATACGGAGAGCATATATACAGATACAGGTATGGAATGCAATGATGTGATTGTGTCAGTGTCCAGTATTAAAGTGATTTTGTGCTGGAGTGGATAGTACAACAAAATATAAACTGTATTTATGTTATAAAAACAGCAGAAATATATATATATATATATATACAGGAATATCAATCAATCAATCAATCAATCAATCAATCAATCAATCAAATTTTACCTATATAGCCCATATTCTCAAGTTACAATTCTTCTCATGGGCTATAACAGGGCGTGGCACCCTCTGTCCTTAACCCTCAACAAGAGTAAGGAAAAACTACAAAAAAACCTTTAACAGGTAAAAATACATAGAAACCTCAGAGAGAGCCACATGTGAGGGATCCCTCTCCCAGGACGGACAGAAGTGCAATAGGTTCCACGAATATGGTCATCTCATGCCGGGAAGATCTCTCCCCCGCACTCTCCCTCTGTGTGGCGTTATGAAGCCGAATGGCTCTGGGGACAAAGGACCTCCTCAGCCTTTCCGATGAGCATGACAATGACAGGAGTCTGCCACTGAAAACGCTCCTCTGACCTATGAGAGTTTTGTGAAGTGGGTGGTGCTCATTGTCCAAGATAGACTGCAACCTCAACAATGTTGTTGAGTGTTTAGCAGTGAGGGAGCAACAAGGCGATTGGCAGATGCAGAGCGGAGTGAACGGGCTGGGGTGTCACGTTTGACCATGTCCTGGATGGAGACTGGATGAGCTGCAGAGGTTGGATGGCACTAGCAGGTAGACCTGCCACGAGGGAGTTGCAATAGTCTAGATGTGAGATGACCAGAACCTGCGCCACCTTCTGAGTGAGAAGGGGACGTGTTCTCCTGATGTTGTGCAGCATGAATCTACAGCAGGGATGCCAGGGTGGCGGCCCAGGGTTGTGTGGAATGACAGGCTCTCATTGGCTAGTTTGTTGGTGGCTCAGGGGTGAATGAGGAAGTGGAGGGAGAAGACGAGTGTTGATGTTAGGAGTGAAGAGACGACACACTGACATCTGAAGGATGTTATGAAAATAGCCACTGCCCAGAAACTGTCCCCGATATGGACAAGCTGGTGAAAGATAAAAGATGTCTGGCTTCAACAAGTAGCTGAAGAAGGTTGGTCTCCCCATTTATCATAATCCAGTGTGATATGGGTCGGAGGGAATAAAAGTGGTTGGGGTTGACTGATAGCCAGGCTAGTGCCATATAGGCATATGGGTGTGTGGAAATATGGATTGGGGTTGACTGGTGATGACTGGCAAAGTTAATGTGCCTCATCTGTTGTTGAGCCAATTTAATATTTTTAGATAGCTCATATTTGGCTATTTTTTCAAGAACATTTTTTTTTTTACTAATTCCTACTGGATATTCAATCACATGGCCTATTGTTGGACTACTTTATTCTGGCGCTTACTTTCTGTGACTCGTTTAGGCCTACTTGGCCTGGCTTTCTTTTACTATGCCTAATTTTGCATTGATGTGTTTTCATGTGCAAGCCTTCAATAAATAAAATATGAGTAAATAACAGTTAACACTTGTGGAAATGTGTTTTTGTGGCACCTAGTCGATTTTGTGCCTTTTCTAATTTATAAATGTTGGCTACTTGCATGGATGTAGGAAAATATTACTTTTTAGAGTGGAACTGTCTCCTGCTTTAGGCTATGTAATTGTAGGCCTCATTGTGAGGCGATTTTGGTGCCAATGCAATTTCTTATTGATGTGAATAATCAACATGAATAATTTCAAATAGCCTACCTATCCATGTGTTGTGTCAGTCCGAAAGTGTAATTCGGCCCCCGAGGTCTCGCTTGACAAAAATCTGGCCCCCTGTCCAATTTCACCCTGGCATCCCTGATCTACAGGAACGTGTTGTTGCAGTAATGTTGGCCGTAAGGGAGAGTTGACTGTCGAGTGTCACACCCAGGTTCATAGCAGTCTGGGTGGGGGCTAACACAGAGATGTCTGTCAAGTTTCTGTTTTTGTTCCACCTTTTCATCACCATGTACATCAGTCACTTCATGCAGCTCTGATATTAGGGAAAGAAGTAAGTACGAGTCATCTGACCTCAGTGACCCCAGGCCTCTGTTTTATTTAAGTATTCTCACCCTCTAAGAAAATACTCTGAGTATCAATCAGACTAAATGTGACAGTGAAGTTTACGAGTATCAGGCTCATTTGAATACTTTGTACAAAAAAATTAATTTAAGTCAATTCAATTCAATTAAACTGAGCAGACTGCATCTGCTAATAAAGATAAAACTATGTAAATAAAAAGAGCTGCAAAATGTATCATGAGGCCTAAAGAGACCTTAGTTAGATAGACTGTCTATATGAAGGTATAGACAGTCTGATTAATATATAAGGATATATAAGGTCTATATACAGTGCCTTGCATAAGTATTCACCCCCTTTGGACTTTTCTACATTTTGTCATGGTATAACCACAGATTAAAATTTATTTCATCGTGAGTTTATGTAATGGACCAACACAAAATAGTGCATCATGTGGAAGTGGGGGGAAATATTACATGGATTTCACAATTATTTACAAATAAAAATCTGAAAAGTGTTGAGTGCATATGTATTCACCCCCTTTACTGTGAAACCCCTAACAAAGATCTGGTGCGACCAATTGCATTCACAAGTCACATTTGCAAGTCACATAATTAGTAAATAGGGTCCACCTGTCTGCAATTTAATCTCAGTATAAATACACCTGTTCTGTGACGGACTCAGAGTTTGTTGGAGATCATTACTGAACAAAGAGCATCATGAAGACCAAGGAGCTCACCAAACAGGTCAGGGATAAAGTTGTGGAGAAATATGAAGCAGGGTTAGGTTATAAAAAAATATCCAGAGCTTTGAACATCTCTCTGAGCACCATAAAATCCATCATAAGAAAATGGAAAGAATATGGCACAACCGCAAACCTACCAAGAGGAGGCCGTCCACCCAAACTGAAGAGTCGGACAAGGAGAAAATTAATCAGAGAAGCAACCAGGAGGCCCATGGTTACTCTGGAGGAGTTGCAGAGACCCACAGCTGAGGTGGGAGAATCTGTCCACAGGACAACTATTAGTCGTCTACTCCACAAATCTGGCCTTTATGGAAGAGTGGCAAGAAGAAAGCCATTGTTGAAAGGGATCCATAAAAAATCCCGTTTGGAGTTTGCCAGAAGCCATGTGGGAGACACAGCAAACATGTGGAAGAAGGTGCTCTGGTCAGATGAGACCAAAATTGAACTTTTTGGCCTCAATGCAAAACGCTATGTGTGGCGAAAACCCAACACTGCCCATCACCCTGAGCACACCATCCCAACAGTGAAACATGGTGGTGGTAGCATCATGCTGTGGGGATGCTTCTCTTCAGCAGGTACAGGGAAACTGGTCAGAATAGAGGGAAAGATGGATGGAGCCAAATACAGGGAAATCCTTGAAGAAAATCTGATGCAGTCTGCAAAAGACTTGAGACTGGGGCGGAGGTTCATCTTCCAGCAGGACAATGACCCTAAACATACAGCCAGAGCTACAAAGGAATGGTTTGGATTAAAGAATGTTAATGTCTTAAAATGGCCCAGTCAAAGCCCAGACCTCAATCCAATAGAGAATCTATGGCAAGACTTGAAGATTGCGGTTCACAGATGGTCTCCATCCAATCTGACTGAGCTTCATCTTTTTTGCCAAGAAGAATGGACAAACCTTTCCATCTCTAGATGTGCAAAGCTGGTAGAGACATACCCCAAAAGACTTGCAGCTGTAATTGCAGCGAAAGGGGGTTCTACCAAGTATTGACACAGGGGGTTGAATACTTATGCACCCAACAGATGTCAACTTTTTTGTTCTCATTATTGTTTGTGTCACAATAAAATTTATTTTGCACCTCCAAAGTACTATGCATGTTTTGTTGATCAAACGGGAAAAAGTTTATTTAAGTCTATCTGAATTCAAGTTAGTAACAGTACATAATGGGAAAAAGTCCAAGGGGGGTGAATACTTATGCAAGGCACTGTAGATTTAAATACAGTATATTAAGATTAAGATACATTTATTAGTCCCAAACACAGGCACACTCATGCAAGGAGGGAAATTTAACCTCTGCTTTTAACCCATCTGGTGAACACAGGAGGACACACAGAGCAGTGAGCAGACATGTACGGCGCAAGGGGAGCAGATGTTGCAGGAGTAAGGTGCCTTGCTCAGGGACACTAGACAGGGTAGGGAGAATCCTCTTGGATTTTTGGACGGGTCAATCCAGGTTCGTCTTTTAGTTGTTTCTCCGTGGAGTCGAACAAGAGACCTTTTCTGCACATAGTCCAAGGTTCTGCCACTAGTCCACGCCTCTCCTTTTGTGTGTGTGTGTGTGTGTGTGTGTGTGTGTGTGTGTGTGTGTGTGTGTGTGTGTGTGTGTGTGTGTGTGTACAATGTTTATATTTGTTTATATTTATCAATAAACAGCTTTATATCACTATAAGCGGTCAACGCAGCGTTCACCATGAAATCTCATTTTTGGGACTCCAGGGGTGTTTCAAGGGACTTTAGGGGCCTCGGGCAAAAGGGACCAGGAGCCTACATTGACCCAAACACCCCCCTACAAAGAAACACATGAACCACATTACTACAATCTTCAAACTAATATTATAGTCAAAATTAAATAGTGCAGACCTGTGCATCCACATAAATGATAGTGAAGTAATAAAGTTTATATCCCCAACCCCCCTCCCCCTCAGGCTCATCTTTCACATTTAGGCGTTCTAGTCTTCAAACAAAAATCTAAGTTTGACAAAGTTGGTTTCATAGGGCTTTGTTTGGAGATTTCTGAACATTTTAAACTGTGAGTTTGTTTCAGTTGTGTTTAGCTTCATTGTTGCTCTGCTTGAAGCTTGTGTTGTGTTCACTGGACCAGTTATTCTCTGTGCAGCTGCAGCAGACCAGTTTCACTTCAATCAAACTGAGGGAGGTTTTTGTACGGCTCTAAATCACTGTGTGGACACTCCACTGCCATGATAACCGAAACAGTAATAATTTCCAGCATCTTCAGCCTGAACACCATTGATGGTTAAGGTGAAGCTAGAACCAGAGCCACTGCCACTGAATCGAGAGGGAGTTCCTGATTGTATCCTGTTCACCCAGTATATTAGGAGCTGTGGAGCCTGTCCAGGTTGCTGCTTGTACCAGGACAGAATATCATCGGAACCATCATTATAAACACTGGGGTTGGTTTTACAGGTCAGTGTGACAGTGGATCCTGGAGTAAATGTCACGACTGGAGGCTGAGTCACAGTCACCTGGCCGCTGCATCCTGCACACAAACACAAATCATACATTAATCAGCGGAGGTGAAGAGAGAGAACAGGCAGCGCATCACGTCTGAAATGTTGCTGAGTGACTGAACCTGTGAAGCTGCAGCAGGCCAGCGTCCAGATGAGGAGGGTGATGAGAGTCATGGTGGTTGTGGTGGACTGACGGGTCTGAGTCCTGCAGAGTTGGAGTCACAGGACTATAAAGCTTCTCAGTTCAGTGGAGGATCAGCTGACGATGCAAAGCCTCCTCTCTATGGAAATGATTCCTCTGCTCTGAGCGGACTGAAGGTGACGTGGGACACAAACTCAGGAGCGTTGCTGTTTGGATTTACACTAAATATGAAGAAGCAGATTTGAGGGTAGTCATCATCTGGATTCAAATTGTGTCACTTTCATTGATGCAAATATGTGTATTTCATTCCCATTGAATTACAGAGTGAGTAGACGAACAATAGAATTTTAAAAACATTTTGTGTTAATTCTTTTGAAGCATCCTGTTTGTTTTACAGCTTTCAAATGAACTCAGACTATTTTTTTCGAAATATTAATTCATGACAAAGTTAAATCAACTTTTTGTCTCTCAATGTTCAAAAGTAACAAAAATTTTAACTTTTTTAATTATAATTTTTTATTTTTAATTATTAAATCTCGATGAAATTTCAAGCCACATTAGCTCAATATAAATATTTAGTGTAAATTGTGTAGTTAAACCAGAAACAAGTGACTCTTCAGTGGACAGACTGTTGTTCACGGTGCAGGAGGTTTTTGTACGAGCACCTAATGAGTCTGTATCACTGTGGTACACTTTCGGTGGAGGAACCAAACTCGTCAGTAACGGTAAGTACCAGAGATTTTTACTTTGTGCATTTATAACTTTTATGAAATATGAACAAGAATTTGATCAAGTTCAGAGATTGACTGGCTGATATTGTGTTGAATTTTTTTCAATCTAAGTTAATCTCATATCCTGAGAAAAAGAAATTCAGATCAATATTTATTGCTTGTAATCGATTTATGTAGATTAATACATTCATAGAAACGTACAAAAAACAAATTGTTCATCTATTTTCATGTACAATGATGATTTTTATTTACATGTTTAAAACGTTTTAAAATAGAATTTGCTCAGGCTTCAAACTAAATCATAAACTGTTTAAAAATGTTTAGTTTGAATTGATCAAACATATTTTGGCACAAAAATCTGATGTTGAACACAAACAAGATTTTATCAGTAGATGCAGCTCAGCTTTGTGTTCACGCTTCATGTGGTGAAAAGGAAGTGAAAGAAACAGACGACAAAGGTTTGAACTGTTTTCACACCAGTGTTTCAGCTCTGTGAGTTTAAACAGAAGAAAATCATCTCAGGGACGAGTTCTTCACTGTCACACGTTGAGAAACAGACGTGAAGACGTCCTCAATAATCATCAATAATCATTATCAGTGAACCTTCTCAGCCACATTGACACTTGAACCCTGCGGCTGATGGTCTGACACTGAGTGAATGATGTTCAACAGTAGAAGTTCTTCTGTTTCATTTGATAACAGACAAGAAATCACCTGTAGGTCATTTTCCTTCATCCTCATCCCTTTGTCTTTTCTCCCCTCTCTCTCCTCCAGTGGGTGTGGTGCGGCCCACCCTGACCCTCCTCCCCCCCTCCAGTGAAGAGCTGCAGCAGGGCAGTGTCACTCTGGTGTGTATGGCCAGCGGGGGCTTCCCCTCAGCCTGGAGCCTGGGCTGGAAGGTGGGGGGCAGCAGCAGTTCCTCAGGGGTGTCTCACAGCCCGGGGGTCCTGGGGGGGGGCGGCCACTACAGCTGGAGCAGCACCTTGAGCCTCCCAGTAGAGAAGTGGAGGAAGGCGTGCTCAGTGAGCTGTGAGGCCAGTCTGGACGGACAGAGCCCTGTCACTCAAACCCTGGACCCTGACCTCTGCTCAGAGTAGAGAGACGACCGGATGGAGTCATTGTGCTCTACTGTGGGTCCGTTTGATTTACATGTGTTCTACTGCAGCTCTGCATGTCTTCATGTCTTTTCTTCAACTCATTATGACAGTCCAATGCTGTATTGTGCTACTTTTGAAACAAGAATAAATATTTCATCTTCTCATGTCATTTGTTCTTCAAATTTCTATTTTTATTGTACTAAAATAAAATATATCATCACCAACATCTGCTTCTGTGTTATTTTTTCTGCGGCAAAAGATATTAATGTAAATCTGTGTTTTACTTCTACTTAGACAGTAATTTCTATTGTGTGGATCTGCATGAAAATCAAGTTTCTGACTTTTGAGTTGAACATTGAAAAAAATTATGACAAAAATTATTATCACAAACGTATCACATTAGTAGTTTGTAGGACTTTCCTCATAATTAATATTAGTATAGTGACAGACTTAAAAACTTTACGTCAGAAATTAAAGGGAAATTACACATTTAGCATCAGAGTTAATTAGATATTCTGTTCCATCCATGTTCTGATGTGTGAGTGCTTAATGGTAATACACTTTTGAATGTGTGATTATAATAATCATCAATTAACTATTTGATGTAGTGTAACAGAATGTAAATGACAATCAAAGTCGATAAATAAATATCTGGCAGCATTTAGTCACAAAATGAAATTGATAAATAACCACAATTTTCTGATTATTCTGGTTTTAAACTTGCAGGATGTGCTGGTTGTATGAGCTCAATGTGTTTTATAATACATCGTATATATTCTCTGTGTTTATTGTAGTTTTCTATTAGAACTCATTCTGTAGAGCAACTAGTTGAGGCAGGTTTTTTACGATACAGCTCCGTTTACAACACGTGCAACTCGGCCGGTCAACGCAGCGTTCACTGCTCCACCAGAGAATCACCATGAAAACTCATTTGTGGGACTCCAGGGGTGTTTCAAGGGACTTTAGGGGCCTCAGGCAAAAGGGACCTGGGGAGCCTACATTGACCCAAACACCCCCCTACAAAGAAACACATGAACCACATCACTACAATCTTCAAACAAAAATTATTTCATCAAAATGATAAAGTGCAGACCGGTGCATCCACATACAGGATAGTGATGTATAAAGTCTATTAAATAAAGGAAAAAACATACATTTGACAAAGTTGGTTTCATGGGGCTTTGTTTGGAGATTTTTGAACATTTAAAACTGGGAGTTTGTTTCAGTTGTGTTTAGCTTCATTGTCGCTCTGCTTCAAGACTTGTGTTGTGTTTACTGGACCAGTTATTTTCTGTGCAGCTGCAGCAGACCAGTTTCACTTCAGTTAAACTGAGGGAGGTTTTTGTACGGCTCTAAATCACTGTGTGAACACTGGACCGCTATGATAACTCTGACAGTAATAATCTCCAACATCTTCAGCCTGAACACCGCTGATGGTTAAGGTGAAGCTAGAACCAGAGCCACTGCCACTGAATCGAGAGGGAGTTCCTGAATTAAGAGCTGTTGCATACTTTATAAGAAGCTTGGGAGCCTGTCCAGGTTTCTGCTGGTACCAGAACAAAAAATTATTGCTATAAACAGCGGGTTGGTTTTACAGGTCAGTGTGACAGTGGATCCTGGAGTAAATGTCACGACTGGAGGCTGAGTCACAGTCACCTGGCCGCTGCATCCTGCACACAAACACAAATCATACATTAATCAGCGGAGGTGAAGAGAGAGAACAGGCAGCGCATCACGTCTGAAATGTTGCTGAGTGACTGAACCTGTGAAGCTGCAGCAGGCCAGCGTCCAGATGAGGAGGGTGATGAGAGTCATGGTGGTTGTGGTCGACTGACGGGTCTGAGTCCTGCAGAGTTGGAGTCACAGGACTATAAAGCTTCTCAGTTCAGTGGAGGATCAGCTGACGATGCAAAGCCTCCTCTCTATGGAAATGATTCCTCTGCTCTGAGCGGACTGAAGGTGACGTGGGACACAAACTCAGGAGCGTTGCTGTTTGGATTTACACTAAATATGAAGAAGCACAATTGAGGTTCGTCAGCATCTGGATTCAAATTGTGTCACTTTCATTGATGCAAATTTGTTTATTTCATTCCCCTTGAATTACAGATTGAGTAGATGTACAAAAAACTATTTTAAAAACTCTTTTGAAGCATCCTGTTTATTTAACAGCCTTCAAATTATGTCAAACTTCTTTGACATAAACTTCGAAATTTAAATTCATGACAAAGTTTTATAACTTGTTGTCTCTTAATGTTCAGAAGTAACCAAAATGTTAACAAATATTTTATCATCAAAATTATAAAAGTGCAGACCTGTGCATCCATGTTAATGATAATGAAGTAATAAAGTTTATGATCAATGCCTCCCCCCCACCACCACCTCAGGCTCATCTTACGTTCAGACTCTGTGTGACTTTAACTCTGAGGAGCAGTGATGCATCAAATTCATGCAAAATACATTTGAGTGCACCTGTCTTTATGAAACTGAGAGGAAGAGGTGACGCTGAGTGAGAACATGTGGACATCACATGAAGGAACTTTCACTTCTGTGTCTGACTTTGAAAAGTTCTGGTCTGCACACATGGGAGAAGTTTGTCTTCAAGGTTTTTTACCAGAAAACATTTGAATGTGATTGTTGTTAATGGACTATTTCATCCCAAACCAAGAAATGTATGAAAATCTGACCACGTGATTTTGTTTCCTCAACTAAATCCAACAGTGACTGAACACTGAAGCCAGGAAGCTGCTCTGGGAGTAACTCTCTCCCTCAGGAATATCCCTTCATGTCTATGAGTAGATGCACACTGCCCTCTGCTGGCAGTTCACCATCATCAATAACTCCATCATGGTGTGAGGTTGATTTTCTTTTACATTACATTTCATTTAGCTGAAACCTTTTATCCAAAGCGACTTACAATAAGTGCATTCAACCATGAGGGTACAAACCCAGAACAACTTGAATCAAGAAAGTAGAATTTCTTCAAGAAAGTCAAACTACAAAGTTCTATAACTAAGTGCCATTTAAGTGCTACTAATGTGTTAGTTTAAACTTTCATTCAAGGTATAGTCTGAAGAGAGTGTGTTTTTAGTTTGCGTTGGAGGATTTATAGACTTTCTGTCCTGATGTCAATGGGGAGCTCATTCCACCATTTAGGAGCCAGGACAGAAAACAGTCGTGATGTTGTTGAGTGTTTAGCAGTGAGGGAGCAACAAGCCGATTGGCAGATGCAGAGCGGAGTGAACGGGCTGGGGTGTAACGTTTGACCATGTCCTGGATGGAGACTGGACCAGATCCGTTAACAGCAAGGTACACAAGTACTAATGTTTTGAAATTGACGCAGGTAATTGGTAACCAGTGAAGGAAGCGGAGGAGGGGAGTAGTGTGAGTGAATTTAGGTTAAAGACCAGTTGAGCTGCTGCATTCTGGATGAGCTGCAGAGGTTGGATGGCACTAGCAGGTAGACCTGCCAGGAGGGAGTTACAATAGTCTAGAGGTGAGATGACCAGAGCCTGAACCAGAACCTGCGCCACCTTCTGAGTGAGAAGGGGGCGTGTTCTCCTGATGTTGTGCAGCATGAATCTACAGGAACGTGTTGTTGCAGTAATGTTGGCCGTGAGGGAGAGTTGACTGTCGAGTGTCACACCCAGGTTCATAGCAGTCTAGGTGGAGGCTAACACAGAGATGTCTGTCAGGTTTCTGTCCTTGTTCAAGCTTTTCATCACCATGTACATCAGTCATTTCATGCAGCTCTGATATTAGGGACAGAAGTAAGTAAGTACGAGTCATCTGACCTCAGTGACCCCAGGCCTCTGTTTTATTTAAGTATTCTCCCCCTCTGAGAAAATACTCTGAGTATCAATTAGACTAAATGTGACAATGAAGTTTACGAGTATCAGGCTCATTGGAATACTTTGTGAAAAAAATAAAGCTGAACATGTCAATTCCATTCAAACTGAGCAAACTGCATCTGCTAATAAAGATAAATCCATGTGAATAAAAAGAGCTGCAAAATGCATCATGAGGCCTAAAGAGACCTTAGTTAGATAGACTGTCTATATGAAGGTATAGACATTCTGATTACTGTATAATGATATATAAGGTCTATATGTATATAAATACAGTTTACTGAGTTTCTATATATAGTTATATGTAGTTTAAATAAAGATATATCCTGTCAATTGCTATATCAGCATCAGAATCAGGTTTATTGGCCAAGTAAGTTTGCACAAACAGGGAATTTGACTCGGTAAAGTGGCTCTCAGGTGGTTTCACAGAATACACATCACAAAACAAACATAACAAAACAAAACAAAACAAAGCAAAACAAAACAATACAAACAGTCCGAACAGAGCGACGGTCTAAGAAAAGAAGTGCAGGTGTGCATATTACAATTATCCAGTGAGGGTGAAATAAGTAAACATATTTAAATATAATTATAATATATATTATATATAATATAATATAATTTCGGGAGTAACGGTGCAGTGGTTATTATAAGGATCCAGAGTTATTGCACAGTGCCACAGTGGGTTGGCTGTTCAGAAGTGAGACGGCGAGGGGGAAGAAACTGTTTTTGTGTCTGGTGGTTTTGGTGAACAGAGATCTGTAGCTTCTACCAGAGGGGAGGAGTTTGAAAAGGTTGTGACCAGGGTTTGAGGGGTCTGCAGTGATCTTTCCTGCCCGTTTCCTGACTCTGGATGTTTACAGGTCCTGGATGGTGGGCAGGTTGGCACCCATGATCTTTCCTGCAGACCTGACTGTCCGTTGGAGTCTATTTTTATCCAATTCTGTGGCCGATCCAAACCAGACAGTTATGGATGTGCAGAGAACAGACTCGATGACTGCAGTGTAGAGCAGGATCAGCAGCTCCTGAGGCAGGTTGTGCTTCCTAAGCTGGCGCAGGAAGTACAACCTCTGCTGGGCCTTCTTGAGAATTGTGTTGATGTTGGGTTCCCACTTCAGGTTCCTGGAGATTGTGGATCCCAGAAACTTGAACGATTCCACAGCCAACACAGTACTGTTGAGTATGGTGAGGGGGTGCAGTGCTGGGGGGCTCCTCCTGAAGTCCACTGTCATCTCCACGGCTTTAAGTGTGTTAAGCTCTAGGTTGTTGCGACCGCACCACAGGACCAGCTGTTCGACCTCCCGCCTATATGCAGACTCATCTTTATCCTGGATGAGGCCGATGACTGATGTGTCGTCTGCAAATTTTAGGATTTTAACAGATGGGTCTCCTGAGGTGCAGTCGTTTGTGTAGATGATATATAAGGTTTGTATAGATTTAATTAGAGTCTATTGACTGTCTCAATAATATATTTATTAACCAGTTTAATAATATAATCATCTTTTCATAATATATTCATGAAGAGACTTTAAAAATAGGATGACAGTCTATATTAAATTTGTAAAATCTATAGACAATCAATACAAATATATGTGCAGTCTATATGTCTTTAAAAAACATTAATGCAAAGATAGATTCCACAAATAATCTATATAAATATGTCTACAGCCTATGGAAGTCACCTTGCTCTATATAGGATTCTTGATTATACTAAAAATACACCATGAATTTATTTACTGCAAATACTTTACTTGAGAAAATCTATTTTGTACAAACTTGGTAAAATTTTACAGAGTTGACTGTGGAAAATAAGAGAATAAGCAAAGCTTGAGGTGAAATGATATTTAAATATTACAAACTGTTCATTGATTTGTAGGAATAAAGTGATGTAGTGAGTAAAATACAATTTTGAAGGGCTTCATCTTAGGTCAGAAAGTGTGTGATTGTGTCTGTTGTGCTTGGTGAGGTTACTGTCAGTCTCTGTGTTCACTGGTCTGTGTCCCACTCTCTTCCTGCTGTAACAGCTCATGTCTCTGCGTCTGACTGAGGGAGGTTTTTGTACGACTGTAAATCACTGTGTCAACACAGGTGCTCTGCTGATTATATGGAAGCTCTGACAGTAGTAAACTGCTGCATCTTCACTCTGAACTCCACTGATGGTTAAGGTGAAGCTAGAACCAGAGCCACTGCCACTGAATCGAGAGGGAATTCCTGTTTCTAGAGTTGATGCTAAGTACATAAGAAGCTTGGGAGCCTGTCCAGGTTTCTGCTGGTACCAGGACAAATAATCATTATCACCATTGTTATAAGCACTGGGGTTGGTGTTACAGGTCAGAGTGACAGTGGATCCTGGAGTAAATGTCACGACTGGAGGCTGAGTCACAGTCACCTGGCCGCTGCATCCTGCACACAAACACAAATCATACATTAATCAGCGGAGGTGAAGAGAGAGAACAGGCAGCGCATCACGTCTGAAATGTTGCTGAGTGACTGAACCTGTGAAGCTGCAGCAGGCCAGCGTCCAGATGAGGAGGGTGATGAGAGTCATGGTGGTTGTGGTCGACTGACGGGTCTGAGTCCTGCAGAGTTGGAGTCACAGGACTATAAAGCTTCTCAGTTCAGTGGAGGATCAGCTGACGATGCAAAGCCTCCTCTCTATGGAAATGATTCCTCTGCTCTGAGCGGACTGAAGGTGACGTGGGACACAAACTCAGGAGCGTTGCTGTTTGGATTCACACTAAATATTAAGAAGCACAATTGAGGGTCGTCAGCATCTGGATTCAAATTGTGTCACTTTCATTGATGCAAATATGTGTATTTCATTCCCATTGAATTACAGAGTGAGTAGACGTCCAATAGAATTTTCAAAACATTTTGTTTTAATTCTTTAGAAGCATCCTGTTTGTTTTACAGCTTTCAAATGATGTCAAAATATTTTTTTAATATTAATTCATGGCAAAGTTAAATGAACTTTTTGTGTCTAAATGCTAAGAAGTAACAAAAATGTTGACAAATATTTTATTTTTAATTATTGAATCTCGATGAAATTTCAAGCCACATTAGCTCAATATAAATATTTAGTGTAAATTGTGAAGTTTAACCAAAAACAAGTGACTCTTCAGTGGACAGACTGTTGTTCACGGTGCAGGAGGTTTTTGTACAAGCACCTAATGAGTCTGTATCACTGTGGTGGACTTTCGGTGGAGGAACCAAACTAGTCAGTAACGGTAAGTACCAGAGATTTTTACTTTGGGCATTTATAACTTTTATCAAATAATGAACAAGAATTTGATCAAGTTCAGAGATTGACTGGCTGATATTTTGTTGAATTTGTATCAATCTAAGTTAATCTCATATCCTGATAAAAAGAAATTCAGATCAATATTTATTGCTTGTAATCGATTTATGTAGATTGATACATTCATAGAAACGTACAAAAAACAAATTGTTCATCTATTTTCATGTACAATGATGATTTTTATTATTCACATGTTTAAAACGTTTTAAAATAGAATTTGCTCAGGCTTCAAACTAAATCATAAACTGTTTAAAAATGTTTAGTTTGAATTGATCAAACATATTTTGGCACAAAAATCAGATGTTGAACACAAACAGGATTTTATCAGTAGATGCAGCTCAGCTTTGTGTTCACGCTTCATGTGGTGAAAAGGAAGTGAAAGAAACAGACGACAAAGGTTTGAACTGTTTTCACACCAGTGTTTCAGCTCTGTGAGTTTAAACAGAAGAAAATCATCTCAGGGACGAGTTCTTCACTGTCACACGTTGAGAAACAGACGTGAAGACGTCCTCAATAATCATCAATAATCATTATCAGTGAACCTTCTCAGCCACATTGACACTTGAACCCTGCGGCTGATGGTCTGACACTGAGTGAATGATGTTCAACAGTCGAAGTTCTTCTGTTTCCTTTTATAATGTACAAGAAATCACCTGTAGGTCGTTTTCATCCTCATCCCTTTGTCTTTTATCTCCTCTCTCTCCTCCAGTGGGTGTGGTGCGGCCCACCCTGACCCTCCTCCCCCCCTCCAGTGAAGAGCTGCAGCAGGGCAGTGTCACTCTGGTGTGTATGGCCAGCGGGGGCTTCCCCTCAGCCTGGTGCCTTGGCTGGAAGGTGGGGGGCAGCATCAGGTCCTCAGGGGTGTCTCACAGCCCGGGGGTCCTGGGGGGGGGCGGCCAGTACAGCTGGAGCAGCACCTTGAGTCTCCCTGCAGACCAGTGGAGGAAGGCGGGCTCAGTGAGCTGTGAGGCCAGTCTGGATGGACAGAGCCCTGTCACTCAAACCCTGGACCCTGACCTCTGCTCAGAGTAGAGAGACGACAGCACTTCCTGTCTGACATGATGCTGATTCTTTGATGAGCTGCACATCTCCTCTCTGCAGCTTTCTGCTGGGTTTTAGTGTCCATGTTGCTTTTCAGTATTGATCATCTGCATATTCTGCTTCATCTTCGATATTTTTGTAATTAAACTGACTTTTATTAGTTTCATTCTAATTTTGAACAAAACTACTTATTCATCAAATTATCATAATCATCAATTAATAAAACTGTGTGTCACAATAAATTAGTGTCTTTGTTTTGCTTTCAACATTTTACACATTACGAAAAACCTCCAGTCTGGATCATTGCAGTGTCAGACAGTGCAGGAGATGGTTTCAGTTGTGTCTCTTCTCTGCACGTCAGTAGAGGATACTACATATGAAGCATTAAAGAATTTATTTCAAAATCTATGACAATAACCTGGAGCTTTTTGTTTGGACTGATGTACGGTGCCAGGTTCGGTCAGTAGCTTCAGAGCGGGAAGTGAATGAGGAGAATACAAAACGAGAAGTGTGTGTGGGGTTTGTTTCAGTTGTGTTTCCATTCCTTTGCTTGAAGACTTGTGTTGTGTTCACTGGACCAGTTATTCTCTGTGCAGCTGCAGCAGACCAGTTTCACTTCAGTCAGACTGAGGGAGGTTTTTGTACGGCTCTAAATCACTGTGTGAACGCTCCACCATGAGCACCGAGACAGTAATAATCTCCAACATCTTCAGCCTGAACACCTCTGATGGTTAAGGTGTAGCTAGAACCAGATCTACTGCCACTGAATCGAGAGGGAGTTCCTGAATTAAGAGTTGATGAGGAGTAAATAAGAAGCTTGGGAGCCTGTCCAGGTTTCTGAAGGTACCAACTGAGGTCAGCACCAATATTTGAACTCCCTGTGGCTCCGATGTTCACAGTCCCTCCAAGACTAACAGACTTGACTGAGTCAGTCTGAGTCAGAAAATTGTTGGCTGCAGACTCTGAAATAAGAAATGAATGAAAGAGCATCAGAGGAAATAGTTTCAACAGCCTGTGGAGGAAACAAAACCATAAAACAAAGAAACCTCTTTCTGCAGCAGACATGTTCACAATCTCTCACCCTGACTCAGAAATCCCAACAAGATGGTCAGAGTTATTGTCAGCATCATGATCCTGAAGCACTTTGCAGTGTGAGCGTGTGAAAACTGGTCGGTCTCTGTGTGACGCAGGAGAACTTAAACCCTGAGGAGCGGTGATGCACAAAAGTCATGCAAACACACACCTGCTGATGTGAAACAGAAAAAGCAGTTTCATCTCCCTCTGGATCATACGACCATTTCAAATCTGTCAAAAGAAAACTGAAACATGCCGCTGTTATTTGCAAATTCTGGGTCCCTCTGGTCCCGCACTTATTTATGTCCTTTCACATCTTGTTGAACTCTAGGCCTTTCATTTATTAGGCTGCTGATATATAGAGGGCAACAGAAAGGTAGCGATATACAGTATAAACCTGTCTCTCCGCAGCTTGTTCCCACTCATCTCCAAATGACGTACATGTTTAATTGTCATTAAACGTGTGCTGATGGAGGAGAGATACTGTGAATGTATTTTGCATTTCGGCCTGATCTGAGTCGGCCTGATCTGAGTCAGACGTTTTCTTTTTTTATCTGAGGAACACTGTGCGACCATGTGCAGCCGTGAAGAGGGAACCAAAACTAAATCTGAGTTTCACTTCCCCCCTGAGAGTTTAACATGCATGTCAATTCTGCAAAAAATAAAACACTGATACTGGACTGTATACTAAAGAGTAAATTATATGAAGGACACTCCCGACATACAGTTGTGTATCAGTGATTATAGACGGATTGATTTGTTCATTTTTTAGAGAATCATATGAATCAAACCAGTATCTCAACCTGTTGGTGCACTGGTGGCATCAGACATCATCGGTCACATCTTTATTATGATTGGGGTGGAAATAATACATCACTTTACCCAAGGCAGAGAACGTGAAGCCATATTAGCAACTGGTGTGGGGATGAAACTGTACATTTACTTTGTTACTGTACTTAAGTTTCATAGATTTATTTTCAGGTACTTTTACTCCACTAGGTATATCAGCTAAATGTGTACTTTCTACTCCACTACATTCTTGCAATGCACTGGGTGACAGGTTTACATTGTTCTTTATATTTTTAAAAGCCATCAAAAAGCAAGAGGATAATTAGTCCGTTGATCCAATCAGAGCAGGCAGGTGACATTAAGTCCCGCCTCCTGTGTCACTAATCACTAATGAAGAAGAAACAGCTGAAGCGGATTGATGGAGATTAAGTTAATCATGTAGTAGACCCTTGCATTAGAGAATGTGATACACTCGACAAGTACTTTCAATACTTTAGGTATATTTTAAATCAGGTACCTACTGATCTTTTACTCAAGCAGCAAGGTTGATGTGGTACTTCAACTTTACTCGAGCACACTCGAATTCTGCCAAATAAAGATGAATGCTGCCCTCTTGTGTCAAAAGAGAGGAAAAGTCCACCTAGGATCCCCTGTGTCTCTCTCTGAAGTTTCTCTTTTATCTGTTCCTTTTCATCTCTTCCTCATTTCATGTGCATCACTTAGTGGGCCTGTGGCATTTCTCTGTAGTTGTTTGGTTGACATTGCATCAAGAAACTAGAAGGGCACTCAGTAGAGTTCATACCTCCGCCAAGAACTAACAGTCCCCTTTACAAAACTCTCCAAAGATCTAGATTTTTATATGGAACACACTCAAATATGAGTTCCCTGATCAGGTTTTATTTTTTCATCAAATTCCATGAATTATTCTCTGAGAAAACAACGGAAGTGTTGAAAAAGATGTGATACTACAGTGAGAAAAGATTCCTTGACCCATCCCCTGATCTGGACCGGCACCAAACTTTAATGGTTCCTTTCTTGGCTCGTGCCCCACCACACCAAAATAAATTTCATGGGAATAGGTTGTGTAGTTTTTTGCAGACAAACAAACACAGATAAAAATATAACCTTAGTGTTAATGATAACCCAGGATCCAGCAGCCCCATTCAGTAAACCAGACACAAGTCTATTCAGGTCCGCCTTTATTAATAATTTACATGTTTGGATTTGATTTGACAATAGAAGAGTTGTGTTTTCATGGTGAACCTTGATGCATTCCTTTTAAATTTTTCAGTCATTCATATCACACATACGGTATAAATGGACCGTGTTCTAGTCAAAGGCTACATAACAGAGGATTCCAGCCTGTTGATAGTAGCAAGCACCGAGTGTTTGTGTCCACCACATGAGTGGGTTTTTACTGCATCGTGCATCTTTTAAAGGACCAGTGAACCAGGATTTAGTGGCCTCTAGTGGTGAGAAGGCAGATTGCAAACACCTGAAGACGCCTCCACTCACCCTCGCCCTTTGCGAGTGTGTAGGGAGAAACTACGGTGACGTATAAAAGGGGCTACTACGTTTTGGGAACGTGGTAGGCTCAATGGAAGAGGACTTTCAAACCCTATAAAGAGCTTGTGCTACACTAACAAAACTAAAACAATTCTTAGTTTGAGGTGGTGTTCAATGTAGTGGTGCTCAATAGGTTCAACTTAAACCTGCACACTGGTTCTTGAAAAGGTACTTGTTAGATTTCTTTTTTCACTGATTGTCAAAATTTGCCGAAAAACAAGGTATAAAGCAAACGTTGAATAAAATCATATTTAAAACTGATTGATTCAGGTCTGGCTCGATTTCCCAAGGCTTATCAATACAATTCAGGGAAGTAAGAATGAATTGGTAAAAAAAAACAAAAAACATCTTCTGTTGTGTTAGTCCCAAATAAAAAACTATGATATACATACTTCTTAAAAGACGTTTAAAAAATACAGGAAACTACCAATTTATAATGTACAAAAAAAAACACTTCCTCCAGTTCAACAGATCATTTCAAACAGTATTTTTCTGGTACAACACACACACACACTAAGGCATCTATTGCATAAGGCAGAGATGAAGACAAAACATTGCATGGAAGTATAAACATCAGATGAGCTTGTGAAGATTCTAAAAGACCCAAAAGAGAGTTGGATTGCAGAGGCGTGTTTCGGGTTCTAAACTGCCCCTAGAAGGTTGAAGGTATGAGGACATTTTCCATCTACCACCGAATAACATTCAAAAGTTTCATGTACAAAACCAGACTAAAAAACTATAACGTTGGAGTCCCACCTCTTTACAGGAATGGTTTAACTCTCCGTGAGATACGGGTGTTGAAGGCTACGACGGCAACGAATATGGAATTCGGCTCGGCTGCATGTAGCTATTGGAACGAGGCACAAGGGTAAGAGAGGTATGGCTTCGGCGCAGAAAAACTGGTGAGAATGGAGATGCACTTTACTGACGATCGTCATACGTAAACCAGTAGAGGATGCCGGCTGGTTTGTTTGGATGTTACTGGTGTTAGTCAGGTATCGTCTTTGGAGCCCGGGACTTAGCGGTTGCTCCTCATGGCCTCCTTGGCTGCCAGGATGAGCGGAGTGAGGCTGGACAGAGGCTTGGCCAGCTTCAGGAATGGATGCTAGGGACAGACAGGCAAACAAAGAGGTTGAGTCACATTTGCCAAAAATTCACAGAAGATTTTTTTCGGACGGATGTATATCTTTGATTTCAGGCAATTACAATAAATATATTTTTCACTACGTTCTGACAATTTATCGATGGGAGATGATGCAATAAAAAGCATAGAGAAGGATGGATTGAAATTTGCCCCTCTGTATAAAGTTAGATGAGAAGATTGATGCTAGTCATTTGATATAAAGCAACAGCTGGTTAGACTTCGAACAAACACGATTGATTAATAATGATAACAAGAATAATGACGAGAAATTAAACCCAGCCGATTAATCAACTGTGAAAATGATCGTCTGTTGTGCAGGATGCTTTTGAGAGATCTGTACTGATACGTTGAGCTTGAGCCCAGCGGTCTCTCCTACCTGCAGCAGTTCTCTGCCTGAGCCTCGTTTCTCCACGTCCATCTCTAGACAGCGCGACAGGAAGGACCTGAAGACAGGAGACAGCTTCTCTGGACTCTGCAGCTCGGGGGTCCCGTTGGTGGCGATTAAATACAACGCCTAAGAAAGGAACACAAGCATGAAGCGATACTTTAGATTCCAGATATTTGTGGTCATTACATGTTAAGCATATACTGCATGAATAGACACTTCTAGAATGATCTAATACTAATGATCAAATGTGACACAGGAACAGCAATAGAAGCCTGAGAGAAAACTAAGAGCTGAAGGGAATTTCATTAGTTTTGCAGGTGTTTCGTCATAAATTCAATTTTTGGCCTCATGGTGGTGCTAGAGGAAAAGTCGGGGGATCCTCAGATTCACCGTGATTCAACCTCAAACATGTACATATTAATATTTAACTGATTAATTAAGTGAAAAACGCGAACAAAGAATAAATCTTAGGAATATAAGATATTCCCAGAAAAACAGGATTTGACATTTTTGACTATTTCTATGAAATTTTATAAACTTTTCTTTTATAAATTTTATAAAAAAGTAATTGAATACATTCTCAAGCTGCCCTCCCTTGCCACACTCACTCTGAGAGGGTTCTCGTTGAGATACGGAGGCTCTCCCTCCACCATCTCTATGGCCATAATCCCCAAAGACCAAATGTCCACTTTAGGTCCGTACGCTTTCCTGGTCACCACCTCTGGCGCCATCCAGTATGGAGTCCCCACCATGGTGCTGCGTTTGCTCTGCTCCGGAGTGATCTGGGCGCAGAAGCCGAAGTCAGCTGCAAAGAGAGAACGGGTGGGGGGGGGGGTCGATATCATTTTATTGACACGTAAAATGAAAACAGCGTGATATTCAGTCAGATATGTGTCTGTGGGTCTGCGCATGTTGACGTGTGCGCTGTCTCTCACTGAGTTTGACGGATCCGTCCATTCCCAGCAGCACGTTGTCACTCTTGATGTCTCTGTGGATGACCTGGTTGGCGTGAAGAAACTCAAGAGCCTGGATGACCTGCGAGAGAGGGAGGTGTATATTCTTTATAGTTAATGCACTGTTACATAAGCATTACAGAACAGTTTTATATCACTTTTAATCTTTTGGCTTTTGGTAAATAAATGGTGAAAATAGTCATTCAAAGGAAACATGATGCTTTTGCATTGTTTCCTCTAGTACGTTATAGTCCTTGTCTCGGGTTTGACCCTTTTTCTTGATTTATGTGGTTTAAAAGTTTTTCACCGATATCTTCCGTAGGCTCGGTGGTCTCTGAAGAATCGTACCTCTCTGCAGACAGCGGCGATCTGAGCCTCGTCCATGCACGTCTCCGTCACAACATCGGTTAGCGAGCCCCCAGCCAGGTACTCCATCACCACGAAAAGCTCGTCCCCCACCAGGAAACTGAAAACGCACACAAACTCAATCAGACTCACACTCAGCACACGTTATCGTACGTGTCTGTGCAGAACGTGTGAGGTCAGCGTCACCTATCTACGAAATTGACAATGTTGGGGTTCTTCATCTCCTTCATGACCAGGATCTCGTTGATAATTAGCTCTTTCTTCGGCTGCTTCTGCAAGTTGATCTGTTTGATGGCCACCTGCGAAACAGAGCATCCTGTAAATGTGGCACCCCAGGTACACACCATACATCCAGGTAATTACATCATATGTCTGCAACGCTACCTGCTTATACTGTTAGATTAACCCTAGCTCTAAATTTGCTGGGATAAAACATTGATGAATAGATTGTTCGATTTATTTGCAGGGGGGAAACACTCTGATAAGAGTTGAACGTTGGGAAATGTGGTCTCTGAATTCTCGTCAAAATCTGTCCCTCTCTACCTGGAACACATTTGGTGGGCCCCAGGATTTTAAGCTTGTTTATGTTTGTATCTGTGCAGGCATAAAGAAAATCTGAGAAAGGCTCCCAGGCAACTGTCACGCTGTAGTCTGACCATAAAATGCTGCTTTTACAGGAGTATAATATGTTCTGCTCTTCACCTACAGCGATTCCTTCCAGTATCTCATCCTGCAAACATGGCAGCTAACACTTCGGCTGTGTGTGGTGAATTTTATTTATAAACGTTTGAACTAAGCAGCGTACAAAATCTGTAAAATAAAAACAGGATTCTCAGGCACTTTCACAGACAGAGAATGAAGTGACCTTACCTCTTGTCCTGTGGCGACATCGATGGCCGTGTAAACTGTGCCCGACGCCCTGAAAGTCAGAAAAACAGTGAGAGGTGAAATAAAAATGTTTTCCTACTTTTTCTTTTCATGCTGCATCCTCCAAAACTTTGACTTACCCCTGGCCGATCTTCTCATAGCGAGTGTATTTCTTCTTAGGATCTCCGATACTGACAATGGTTCCTAAGAGTTACAAAAAAAATGTTAAGTCAGCTCTACTGGAGGATGAAGTATTTGTGGCTCTGCCTGGAATTCATACTTAGTTTCTCCATGATCTCCTCATCAGTCATTTTGCCTCCTCCCTTCTTTTTCTGCCTGTCAGCCTTAGAGTCACCCTCCGGAGCTGGGATTGGATCTATCACCGACTTGGTGTACACCTGACACAGCACAGCAAGAGAACATTCAGGAACACTGACCGTAGATGACCTCTCCTTGGTTTGTATGTAGCTGAATATAAATACGGTAATAAACTAAAATTCACTCTGGGTTAAAAAATAAATGCCTGAAATAAAATATTACTGGGAGGCTTTTATATTTTCAACTCTTCTAAATATATACCTGGTAATTCCAGAAATGTCAACAGATCATATATGTAAAATGTATGATCACACTTGTGTATTGATAAAGGCCAAAGGAAGAGAAGTGTCAAATTTTTGGTGTAATTTTGACTTTTAATATTATTACACTGTGAATAATCAGGCGACCAGAGGCAGTGGCTGGGAATCATCAACATGCGTGTTTTAGACAACTGGCTCATTTACGACAACTGCAGCTGCAGTTTGGGGTTCAACTGAATCGAGCTTCGCAAATTTTTGAATAATAATCTTTCAGCTGTTGTGTGGGCTCAAGGTTCAGTGGACTGAGTGACTGCAGGTGACTTTTACAGTTTCAGAAAGAAAGCTGCAACCTGCATCCCCACAGCCCCTTACCAGTAGGCAAGTTTGCACTACTTGTATAAAATAACAATCTTCTCCCGACTCACTGATTTTGTGTGTTCTGGTCGTGGGGCCACAATTGGAGGTGGCGTATCGTCATCGTCGTCATCGTCCTTGCCAGACTGGGAGGTGGCCGTACCCTGCTTGCCCGCCTGCAACAGCAAACGCATGCAGAGAAAGAGAGAATGAAATTGACTGAATGCATTCAATGTAAATGGAGTGGATGAAGAGCCTGAGCAGCAAATGATTGTACTCACCGACTGTGAGTCTTTATCTGAAAAAGACAAAATGAAACAGGAGAAAGTGTCAGGACAGAGAAGCGAGTCTGCACAGTCACAACCCTGGAATTTCATTTCCCTGCTGAGCAAAAAAGAGAAACTGACCCGAGGCGGAAAAACTGAGGTATTTCTGTTTTCCACTGGTGGAGTCGTAGAACTTGAGGATGTCGAGGACAGCCTGAGGATTTTGTTTCTGTTCTGATTTACTGATATTTGAGGTCTGAAGGAGACGGGCCCACTGCTCTGGCATGCCCTGTAAAAACACACACACACACACACACAAATGGAAATTATTATATAAAAGGAATTATCCATCTAATATCTACACCACATAAAGTAGCTCGTACTGGTGCCACAGAGTGTCATGTGAGATACTTACAGTGAACTCTCCAGTGACAGCATCAAAACCCACATGGATGGTGTGTTCAAAGTCCGACGGGGAGGAGATCTCAGGTCTATCCTTGTCCTTGTCCTTCTTCCTGCCTCCTGCAGGTAAAAATCAATGTCAAGGTATGTGTGTGTATAGATGTGTGTGTGTGTGTGTGTGTTTGTGTGTGTACAAGTGTGTATCCCTTACCTTTCTCTGAGGCAAACATGGAGATGATCTTGTTTCTGGACTTCCTCTCCTCCGGCACAGACGGCAAAGGCCGAGAGTTGTGATTGGTTGACTGGGGGTCCTTGGCTCCTCCTCCTTGGCTGCTCATCCTGACAGGGGGGGCGGGGGGCTTGTCCTCACACACTCCGCTGTCACACATTTACACACACGTACACCTGCCGGGTTGGGATTGGATGCAAAAAAATTCGAATGCATTCAAGACACAGAGCAAGTCTGTCGCGGCATGCTCAATAACTAGTGGGGGTTTTTTATGTTGGCCCAAAATGCTCCTGAGGAACAGCGGCACACCAGGTAAAAGGTTTAGCCTCCAGTGACACAAAGAAAGTCTCACGCCAACCCAACTAATGCGTCCAGGCCCATACGTGCAGATCTGTGTTGCAGCGTGGGGAACAAAGAGTGTGAGCAGGAAGCAGCTCTGAACGGGCAAAAGTGATGTGTTGAGTCTCGCTCACTTTCAAACGAATGAGGAAGGAGAGAGAGAGAGAGATAGAGAGAGAGAGCGAAAGAGAGAGAGAGAGAGAGAGAGAGAGAGAGAGAGAGAGAGAGACAGAGAGAATGAGAGAGAGAGAGAGAGAGAGAGATAGAGAGTCAGAGAGAGTCAGAGAGAGAGTCAGAGAGAGAGTCAGAGAGGAGGGAGAGAGAGAGACAGAGACAGAGAAAGAGACTCAGAGACACAGAGAGAGAGAGTCAGAGAGAGAGAGAGAGAGGAGAGAGAGACAGAGACAGAGAGAGAGAGAGAGAGAGAGATTGAGAGAGAGAGACAGAGACAGAGACAAAGAAAGAGACTCAGAGACACAGAGAGAGAGAGTCAGAGAGAGAGAGAGTCAGAGAGAGAGGAGGGAGAGAGAGAGAGACAGAGAGAGAGAGACAGAGACAGAGTGAGAGAGAGAAGAGTGCTGATAAGTGAGTTGCTTGGAGAGAAGGACAAAAAAATTAAATTTTCTGATTTTATTCTTCAGCTCCTGAACATTACAAAGAGAAATACAACTGCTTTCACTACATTTATGTGACAGGGAGTGTTCTAGCTGCTTGTCGGATTATAATTTAACATTACCTAATTTTACACTACAATACAATAAATCATATTATACCATTGGTCCCATGGGTTGTAAGCACTTACAAACAAACAGAATCAAACTTGCAGAATTATCTTGTCATCCGACACCTACAAAGAGGTGGGAACCACTAAACTAAATTATCCAATCAAATGCAAATGTTCAGGTTTTTACACTGAGCTGTCACTTTATTAGGGACACTTTGATTAAACATCGGTCCTGCGATAAAACTCTGACATATATAATCTTCAGTTTTTACAAATTCAACAAGGAGGTTGTGTTTTTTATTGCCCTTTGTCTGTTTGTAAGCAGGATTACGGAAAAACTACAGGATGTATATACGAAACTTGGCAGCAGGATGTGGGTCAGGGAAATTTTATTTGGGTGCAGATCTGTGTCAGAAGGGGAATCCAGGATTTGCCTCGTCATTGCCAGATAATGCATTTTTCCACATTTTAGTTGATTTCTCAGACAGTAATTCATGGGTCTTTATTAAAATAAGACATGTTTAGGGGACTGATATTTATGAGTGAGCGCAATGTGGTTTCCTAAGGGGACTGTTGGGCCTTGGCAGAGGTATGTACTCTACTGAAATGCTTGAGAAATGAGAAATGTGTTATGCAGAGATGTGTTTCTGTTATTTAGCCTTCAGAGTCAAAAAAGTGGAGGACTAAAGAATAAAAAACAGGAAATACCCTTAATCATTCTTAATCCGATAATAGCTCTCTACTTTCACCTGTAAAGAATTTTTTATTTGAAGCACTTACACTTTAAATGTCCTTATTTTTACATAAGTTCAAGATGCAGTTCCTCCCCACTCAAGTTTGATCCACATATGGTGAATGTAAACGATCATCTTCACACAGACACGTGCGCGCACACAAACACCTCAACCGCAAAAGAACCTCTACAAATCTTGCAGCTCACGTAGTTCAATCCACTCTGAGCCCACGACCTACATTCTGGCTGACATCACAGACAGGAAATAGGAAGCAAACCAAGGTTTCCTCACTTCCTGTGTCTGACCACTGATGACACAGCTCATGTTTGAACCCGGACATGAAAACGCGGCTCAGTTAGATCTGGCAGGGAGAGCTCATCTCCCCACATCTCCTGCAGCAGCTCTGCTGAGACACCTTCAAGTGTGAAGATGTATCGACACAGATTATTTTACTTTACTCATTTACCAATACGAACAATAGTAAGCCATTGATGCAATAACAGAAAACACTTTGCACTATCTGATTTGTGCTGTTCAATAACCGAGCCCTTTGGCCACAAGCTGAAGACACACAAGCACTAACTTGACTCACACTATTCCCTACCCTGCTGCCTTATATCTGATACATTCCACTGGGAATCGAAACTCTCACAGTTACCTCTGTGCAATGGTTTTGGCTCACAAAAACGACTATGTGCTTACATGTGGCAGGTTTTCACACTCAAGTTCACATACGCTGACCAGGAACTTCAAACTTTCCAACGTGGCAAGAATCATATCGTTATAACAACACAACCTAGGAGCTTGTCCACCTACAGAATGTGAGACCCCCCCCCACGAGTTTTCATTACATGCGTCCAAATGTCTTTTCATTTGCTTTGCCTCTTTTATCTGAGCTGCCAAGCACTCACCTGTTTGTCGCCTCTTCTGCGTCTCACAGAAGACCAGGTGAACGATCAGTGAAACTGCCGTGCTCCCAGGGAGTGTGTGCAGCTTCTTTACTTTAGCTTGTGTATCTGCTCAGCTCTCACTGTGTCCCCCCCTCTCTCTCTCTCTCTCTCTCTGTCTTTTCACCATTCTTAGGGCAGGTCGTAGCAGGCCGCCTCATTCCTCAGTGAGCTTGGAGGGGACAAGTGTGTTCTTGCCCTGGCTGGATAAATTTGTCCCAGTTCAGCCTTGATGTGCATTTTCATAGTCTCTCTCTCTCTCTCTACATGTATATATGTGTGTTTGGTGTGTGTGTGTGGGGGGGGGGAGATGGCTGGCCAGGCTGAGACAAGTTGTCTCTGCGTAGGAATTCCATAGCTGCAGGGCTGTTCTCCTGTTCATCTCACACACACACACACACACACACACACACACACACACACACACACACACACACACACACACACACACACACACACACACACACACACACACACACACACACACACACACACAGCCCTTAAACTCCCCCTGCCAACAGGCGCTGCATTGTGAACACTTGAACTGCTCTCGTGAAGCTCTGAGCAAAGTTTCCTGAGCGCAGCGGCAGAATCTCTTGAGGGAATCAGGCAGGTGCAAACATCAGCACTGCATGCTTGTGTTTGTCTAACTGTCCACGCCCTCGTACTACTGACACCATTAAGGGATTAAGTAGCTCGCCTCTCGACAGGAGCGGACATAGACCCAGTGCCACATTGAGCGGAACAAGGCCCAGTCTTTATGCTAAGCTAAGAAGATAGGCTACTGGTTACAGCTTCAAAAACAGACACTGCATTGTTTTGGAAAGGACACAAGACAAATTAATGATTTGGACTAGTGGAGTTCAGAGAGCGCAAACCTCTGCAAAGGCCCAAGAGTCCCCTAATGAAACCACATTTATTATACGCATATAACATTCCCTAATCATCCGTTAAAAATTATTTTGTTCAGATCCAGGCCTAAATTGAATGGGTAAAACAAAAATCCAACAAACGAACATGGGTGAAAAACGTAACTTCCTTGGTAAGAGACTAACTCGCAATCGGTTGAGTGTGTATCGTTGAGACAATCGCTAGCACAGCTCCGTCCCCCAGTCGCCGCTGTGCTAACTACAAGACGGCAGCGCTTTGTACCTGGGATACTTTGGCTTCATCTCTGGATAGAGGGAGGGAGTTGATCTCAAAACCAGATAGCAATTTGTCAACTGATAGTTTTGTCCCATATTGATGTGTATATGTTGATTTTATAAGTGAAAGCTGCACTTTCCCTTCACGTGTAGGTCTCTGCTTCCTTGGGCAACCAATAATACTGTTCCACATCCAAACGACATCCACGCGGTTTCATCATCGCCCTGGCTCAGAGCCCGTCACGTCGCCCTCACCCTCATAATCTCGGTTCCTCGTTCTCTCGCTCTCTCGTTGGGTCAGAGTACTTTCTATTCCCTGAGTTTGGCCGTGCACCGTTGGGGGAGGAACACTTCCTCATCCTGGAACTCCCCGAGATCCAAAAGGAGGGGGGGGAGCCTGCCAACCAGAACGCTGCAAACACCGCGGCCAAGCTGTTTACAGGAAGTGGACAGCAAGCCCTTTGTATTTGGCTTCTATAAAAGGACATTCTGTGTAGGACTTCCTGGAAGGAGTGATGAAGCCTGCACACACAAACACACGCGAACCACTTCCACCTCCTTTTCATTCAGCGACAGAAGCACAAGATTCACACAGGATCCAAACAATCTGACAAAAACACACACACATGCACCATATGTGTGCACACAGACACACACACATACACACACACAGTCTGAGCTAAGTAGCCTGTGCAGTCACTTCACTGATTATAGGTCAGGCAGTGAATGAAGCGTAAACACGCTGCCCCAGCTGCACACCCACACTGAACACCTTATCCTGTTATTCAAACAGCTGCCTCAGCCCTGTGTCAACAACACCACGGATCAAAATCTCCAACCTGGCAACCTGACGTCCCAGGAAGGTCGCCTCCTCACTCCACGGTTTGGCCCAGGTACAGACGGAGCCTCAGGACTCAAAGCACCAGTCTGTTTCAGTTTTCAGGGCCTGGAAGCATTTGAATATCCGGTTCAGTGTCTCTGCAGGATCAACAGTCTGGACTAAGAAATCACAGTCTCAAATTTAAACACTGATTTCATGTGTAGCGTTCACAGACAACGCCAGAGCTAGGGTTTTAGAGCCTTATTTGTCCTATGTATACGTCTTAATGGCATTATAACGTCCTACCGGAGTTTGTACGGCTATTTGTGACATCCATATATTACAGTTGCCATCTGCTTGATTACGTAATGTCTTATTCAGAAAATAGTTGTCTGAATGTTGCCGTCCATAAATGTAGTCACTGTTCCTGTTTTCTAGAACCAGAAGTAAAATATTGAAACATCCTGTTTAAACTTAAATTGAAATAAACCCCCAAATATTCTGTTTAACAGTTTTACCATAAACTTGATCATAAATAGCTTAACATCAAAATAAATCACAACGACAGAAAATCTAAACATAAATGCACATCTTTTTTATCCTGCATTTTTCATTCTGAAAAAGTTTTCACTTATCTGCAGATTTATTGATATGTCTGGGATAGGCAAACCAATCAATACATCTTTCATACTTTACCTTTCATTCTCCATTTTTTGAAATCATTGTTAGAAATCTCTCTATTTGTAATTTGTATTTAACCGTAGATTAAAAGTTCCTTATCGAGCCAGTTCACCCCTTACCTTAGTCTGATATTGTTATAACAACATTCAAATACTGTTACAAGTTGAAGTCTTTGAATCAAAAAAATCCCACAGTGAGTGCAAGTACAAAACTATGATGGGGGTAAAAGTAACTAAAGTACTCGTTTCGCAGAAATAAGGCGTTGCTACATGTCTGAATAATAATCTTGTGCAATATGTTCATATTCATCACATAAATTTATCATATTGAAGTCACGTAAAGTGAAATCATAAGAGATCAGCTTCAGAACCCAGAACTGGAAAAAATTACCCATCATTCCACACGGCATGTTGTGTTAAAGGCCCGTTGTTTGAAGTGATGCAGACACACTGTGTATGTCACCACACATGTGATGTACAGACATCACATGTTATTACAATGATGAACACTGTCAGTAATCTAAATTACAAAGCAGGAGAAGCCACTTTACACCAGCATCTGGATTTCTCTTTGTTTCTATAAAACAGGGGAAGTGTGTCTTTGTCAAAATGTTTGGCAGAATCGAACCCACAACCGTCTGGATGAAGTAAAAAGTAAGTGAATCCAAGTACAATGCAAGTTCAGATCAGACCGAGTGAAATCATTGGGCAAGGCTCGACTCACCGGTTCCTGTCAACCGCAAAGTATCAACCGCTCTCCGGCCAAAACTCCTCCGCGTCTCCCCGCTGCTTCTCAAAACTCCAGGTTTGACTCCGATGTTTCACAGACTTTTAACCGGAGTGAAAACAACTATTTACCGGCCCTTTAGTGCAGCTTCTTGCCCCCCCTGATCGAGCTCTGGGCCTGGGCTTCTCTCTCTGCTCGGCCCGGGGAGGAACCAGGCGAAGAGGAAGCGGAAAGTCGTAGACTCACAAACGGAGGAACCGGGACCTCGCGGCTTCCGTAGCGCCTGGTGCGCGAACCTCACACAGCGCGTAGACGTGCTGGAGGCGTGACCTTAGTTTTCAAAATAAAGTGAATCTTGTCTTGATTGAAACCTTTAATAACGGCAATATTTCTCTAAAACTACTAGCTTTTATGTTGTGTTGATTTATAACAGAAATACATTTTGCGTTTGGTGATTTTTTTCACTTGAAGTTAGTAATATTTTACTCGCCATGACTACCAGAAGCTATGGGATACAAATATACCATTAACAATACATCCTTAAAGACGAGACACGTTTTGTTTTTATGTTGTTTTAAAAAAAATCTATATACAGACGCATAAACAAATAATTTGTAGTTTGTATCATTTCAAACATGTCATGGATTAGATTTTATTCTGAAGGCTGCTACCGGAAGTGGCAGACTAACTGCAGCTGACTCCTGGATACGAGGGCAACAGAGAGAAAGAAGCTCAAACAGCAGAAATAAACAAACTACGACACAGAGGAGAACACAGTAAGAACGACCGGTCGAATAACAGCGAAACCACGCGTAGACTTTGTGTGCAGCTGCGTGCGTGAGAACGCGGCATCAGACCAAACAGCGCAGGATTAACTTAGCTAACACATTTACCAACGTTACATCAAACCGCTAGCTAATGCTAACAACTCCAACCGTCACGCAGGCTCGAGCCGTTACTGGCTAACTGGTTCATGTCAACGCTCGGGCCACTGGACCAGTTGACTTCGGGTGCCTGGTTATTCAGTCATTGTTAGGCGATGCTAGTTTTCTGCAGCTACAAATCCTGAAAGTTATAAAGTGTGCACCTGCCTAAACGTTTCCTGCTTCCTGTGTTGTAAAGTTTTTTGTTCCTGGATGTTTCCTGTCGTTGGATCCCACAGCTCCATCCCTGAAACGGTGGGGTGGTCGTCGTGACAGCTGATCTCTGCTGCTGCCTGTCCAAAATCACGTCCCTCTTTCTGTCTCAGTGTCCTCTCCAGGTGTCCAGATGAACTTCCCCAGGTGGGACATGCATTGGGGCAGTTACACAGACAGCGACCTCTTCTCAGACCCCCATGAGTCCGACACAGAGACCCTCTCCCAGGCCATCAGAGCCGCGGCGGCCGAGGAGCCGGACGCCGACGGCAGCGTGCTGTTTGGATACCTGCAGGGCACCGTGGTCGGCCTCCGGTTTTACACAGGGGTGGTGAGGATCAGTACATCCACTACACTGATTTCACAAATGGAGACAGAACATCAACTTTGCAAGGAGTTAGTGACGTGATGCTACTTCACGGTGTCTCAGCAGCAACTCAAAATCAAACCCCCAAAACAATCTGACACCCGTCCTGATCCGATCACATGTAGTCAGCTCTAAGTTCAGGTTTGAACGCAGCCAATTGTGTCCTCAATGCATCCTGAGATCCAATCACTCCCTTTCAGAGGCGATCTGGGCCACGTTGTTTTCACTGCGCCACATATTTAGGACCGGCCGCTCAGCTGACATCCTCTGGATGAAACATTACCTTTACACCTCTCACTGGTGGTCCAGAACGCTGCTACAAGGCGGCTGATCAGACCCCTCGTCCCACTCGTCCTATCTTCTCTACACAGGCTCCCAATTAAGTGCAGGATTCATTTTAAGGTTCGAACAGATAGATGCACTGCATGGTCCGGCACCTGCGTACACATCTCTGACCTGCTTCTACATCACCAGCTGGTCACTTAGTACTTCTGACTTACATGTACCTGGTCAACCCATCATGCTCTGTTTGTCTCATATTTCTCGACCCACACTTACCCTTCCATTTTCCATCCATTCATCCCTTTATCCTATGTTCCCTCCCTCTCTCAGCTCCTCTGCCTCTTAGGGGTACTACTCATTCCTTGAAAGTGCCCCCGGTCCACTCTTCCACTGTCTAGTTCTCTAATCGTGCTGCGTGTTTATCGTCTCGTTCTTATACCATTTTGATTTTCAACAATCTTGCTTTTTTGAAGCATTTTGTGTCTTTGCTCCTTGAAAGGTGCTACACTTAAAAATTTGAACTTACTGAATATTTCTCTGTACAGGTGAATCAGGGGGAAATGGTCGGCTTAGTGCGTGAGCCACACAATCCATACGACCGTAACGCAGTGATGGTCGCCAACATTTATGGCAGCCAGGTGGGACACATCAAGAGGGAGCTGGCAGCAGCTATGGCATACGTCATGGACAATAACATGGCTAAAGTAGAGGGGTGAGTAGTAGATGGTTACTGGCCTGTCAGGTGTCAAATCTACATTTGAAATTCCACACTAACACCTGACTAACCCTGAATTGAAGCAAACATTACGGCTTTGACATTTGATTTTCTAGATCACTGCTTATTAAGATTATTTTCAATACAGTCATTCGTTCCTTCTCCTGCACCGGTGCGAACTGAGCACCTGCGGGCTTGTGTTTGTGTGTTTGTCTCATTGCTGGTGTCTCTGCTGTGTCAGGGTGGTGTACTCGGGCACAAAGAACCAGTACAATATGCCAGTGATGCTGTCGTTCTGGGGGGGAGAGGAGAACAAAGATGCCGTGATTGAATCGATGGCACGCCGTGGATTTAGACTGACCACAGGTACAAGCAAACCAACAGGTATCCAACCTAACTCGCCTCCTGGTGGAAAACCACTTCACACTGATGCACGTAGCCCATGATAAGCGCTTTCAGACATGGCCTCCGGGTAAAATCCAGAGAATTGGCTACCGAGTTTACCCAGACTGTCTTTTTCTCTCTTGACGTCTTTGTCAGTGTCTTCCACGTGCATGAAACTGTTTTTTCAGCATGAGATACGTAGGAGCTGCATCTGAGTCCAGTGCTTGTCTGAGAGCAGCTTGTGTTGTATCACAAATATCAGCCACATCACAACCTTGTGTTTACCTGCATGTGTTTGATTTCAGGGGCAAGTCAAACATCAAGTGCATCTAAGAAAGGTTTGACCATCCCACTAACTGCAAAAGAGGTAAGCTACTCAATTTCAATTCATAAAGGTATATAGCATAAACTTTATACATTTAATGAAATATTTGTAATTAATGGAAACGGTAATCTAAACGTATCTAAGAAAAACAATTGGGCAACATCCTTCCTCTTTTCTTGATGTCGCAGTTTTTTATAATAGAATCAGGTTTATTGTTTCCTTAAAATTAAAGCGACACGATAAAACTTTTACAAAGCAGCAGCTCCCTCTGCATCTAGACTAGGCCATTAAGTCTTTTGGGTTTAATAGGTTTTCATTTAGAGTGAGAATGAAAATGGCCCCACTCAAAGTCAGTGAATGATGTCTATTTAGAGAAGTCATTGTTCATCATTTGATTGTGTATAAATTCCATTCTAAAATGAAGGTAAGAGACAAATTTGCAGTCATGACAGAGGATTAAATAATGTTTTTACGCATATTTTTTTTCTTTCAGCTGAAGAATGCATTTGATAATCTGTTTGAAGATCTGATGGACAGTAAAGACGGCGAGAAAGAAGCTGTTGAGGTGCGTACAAGATATTTAATTTATGAATCTGTGCATCTTTGTATTTCATACTATTCTCAAAACAATTATGTCAAAAACAAATGATATTTATTTGTGTTTCTTATTTTTTTATATTATTTTCAACCTTGATTCACAAAATGGAAAACAATATCCAAGAGTCTGTGTTTCTGTTAATGCTGTGGAATCAGATTTTCCTGTACATTCAACACATTGTCCGTGTCTCTGCGTCTTTCTCTGCAGTCTGTGGTCACTCCTCTCCTGCCGCACCAGAGACAGGCCCTGTCCTGGATGTGTGCTCGAGAAAACAAATCGACGCTGCCGCCCTTCTGGAAGAAGACAGGGGAGCTGTACTACAACACGCTCACATGTTTCTCTGCCAAAGAAATACCAGAGAGGGTTCGTGGAGGAATACTGGCAGATGACATGGGACTGGTGGGTCTCTCATACGAACACGCAAACACAACACACACACACACACACACACACACACACACACACACACACACACACACACACACACACACACACACACACACTGTATCTGAAAACCCGTCCTTGTGTCTTTCAGGGTAAAACTCTGACAACCATTGCTCTGATCCTCACCAACTTTCACAATGGAAAGCCCCTGCCTGTGGAGAGATGTGTAAGTGGAGCTGTGTTGAACATGACCTCGTTCAGATCTGGAACTAACAACTGTCCTGAGGGATGCGATCAGAAGTGGTCAGCTCAATGTACGTGTGCCAACACACAAGCTCTGGGGGCGTACTGTAATGCCAGACGAACTTAGAGCTGTCCTCTTATAATCCGATTTCTCAGGACAGATGTACACGGCCTATGTCCTTTTCTGTGAGTTTGCAGACCGACTTGTTGTACACCGTTATAAAGTGTTTGTTTACATTTCTGCAGGAGAAGGGGTCCTCACCCTTCACAGCTAAAACCAAACCCCAGATGTTCTCCAAACTAGAAGGTAAACAACACTTCACATCGATTTGCTGCTGCAGATCTACTGATTCCTTCATCCCTCAAACTTACATGTAAGAAAGCAGCAGAAGAGCTCTAACCACAGAGGTGATGTGGGTTTGTTTCAGGGAACAGCAACGCAACTGATGGAGCAGGAAGGAGCTCAGACCTGTAAGTGTGTTTAAAATTGAATATGACACACTGGCATGATATCATCACTGTTATAATAAAAATTGTTGCTCATTTCTCCATCTATTTAACATTTTCACACCTGCTCTGTGAGATGTAACAATGTATTGAGCCCTGTGTTTATTGCGACATAACTGAATGAGGGGATGTTCTTGTATACGTCAGTCCTCAGGCGGGGGGGATCTGTGCTGATATACCGGACATCGTGGAGAGAACGAGTGAGTCTGAGAAAAGTAACAAACTGACACTGAACTCCATATGTCTTACTCTTTTTCCCCTCTGAGTGTTTGTCTGGATGGTTTAAGCACTTTTCTCCTGAATATATATTTCTACTGGACTTCTCCATTTGCAGGTGCTAGCAAAGGAAAGATGAAAGCCACCAAGCGAAAGCCCAGTAAAGGTGCGATACACATTTTGTACATGTTTACTAACATATATGCATGTTCAAGGCTTTATGTCAACAGGGAATTTTAGTTTTGGATTTTTATTTTGCTTAGAAGGTTTCACTTAATACTGTTGTTTTACTTTATTGACTAATATAGATTGTTGGGGGGGGGTAGGGGGATAACAATATTAAGGATTTAATACATTTCTAATACCGGTATATCAGCCGATTTATATAAACACAATAGGCGATGATCTTAAGATGTTGTTATCAAACCCTTATGACAAAGAGTTGAGGCTTGAAATTTTACAGTTTAGCCACAGTCTTGTAAATTAAAACATTAAATAAAAAGAAAACACAAATACAGCCAAATATATAGAGCTTCTGTGTGAAAGTACGATTCTAAATCACTGTAATGTGTTGTGCCTGAAATGCAGTGGCCCCAGTACTGCAGGAGGATCTGGACTTCGCGGCAGCGCTCGGTGGTGCCGCGTCAGACACAGCCCCGAAGAAAAAGAAAACTGCCAACAAGGCCAGTCCCACAGCCGGTGAGTTCTAATATAATGTTTTTACGTGATTTTAATTTAGTGGAGGGAAAGTTGAACTCTTGGAGATGTCTGTGTGTGTTTTTATTCCTGCAGGTTTGGAATCCTTCCTCCCTCAAAGTGCAGATGACTTATCAACAAGAACAACTCTCATCATCTGTCCACTCTCTGTGCTCAGCAACTGGCTGGTAAGAACACAGCCTCACACAACAACACACACAGGCACTTTACTCACAAATTTAGAACCGATACCTTGAATCTATCAATTGATCAGTTGTCCACTAAAAATTAATCTGCGGCTTTTTAAATGCAGGGACTTGATCCTTGCATTTTTCAATTCACAGTCGAACAGTGAATTGTAAATATTTGACTTTTGGACTTATGAGAGGATAAAACATGCAATTTTATAACTGCTAGTTGTAATTGGCATATACAGACAATTATAGAAAAACATTTGGAGAGTAATTTTAAATGAAAATAATCATTTTTCGCAGCCTGACCTGTTATTTAACTTGTGGACAAGCTGAAGAGGAAAAACTAGCTTCTCAGCAAAGAGCTGCAATGAATCACCAGCTGCATTCTCAGTCATGAAGAGTCATGTGTCCTCTTTTCTTCCTCTGTCTTTTGTGTGTGAGTGCAGGAGCAGTTTGAGCAGCACGTGCATCCCAATGTGAAGCTCAACGTGTATCTGTATTACGGCTCGGAGCGCAACAGGAGCAAGAAGTTTTTGTCCTCCCAGGATGTGGTGATCACCACCTACAACGTTCTGTCTGCTGACTTTGCCGTATGTGAATCCTTTGTTTGTCAGTGGGCGCAACATGTTGTCACAGAAGAGTCACTGGAGAGAAACTGTTCAATAATTCCTTTTGATAAGCACAGTTATCCAGTGGTAATTGAATGTCTGTCGTGCATCTGAAGTATATGTTTCAATTCAGTTCAGTTAGAGATCAGCATTTGTGTCTCTTTCAGAATAAGAGTCCCCTCCACGGGATCAGTTGGCTGAGGGTCGTGCTGGATGAAGGACACATCATAAGAAACCCAAACACACAGATGAGTAAAGCCGTGTTGGACCTGAAGGCTGAACGCCGCTGGATTCTTTCAGGTACACCAGCCTGTAAACATGGAGGCTTATGAGGATTATTGTTCCTCATCTATTCATAAACAGTGGAAACCGTTTATACTGATTGTGTGTGAGGTTCAGTCAAATGGATCACTACAAACAAGAGATAACTTCTCTTGATTTCTCTTTCTCTCTCTGTCATTTTTTATATTTGTATTCTTTTCAAACGCCATAAAATGCTCCAGGTACTCCGATCCAGAACAGTGTGAAAGACCTGTGGATGCTGGTGGCTTTCCTGCGTCTGAAGCCATTCGATGTGCGAGAGTGGTGGAACCGAGTGATCCAGAGACCCACGACTCAGGGAGACAGGGACGGCCTGCAGTGAGTGCTCCTTCATACTGTTTATTACATTGCTTCAGGATAGTACTCCACACTACAGATGGAGCCATTTACTCTAAGTTATTGCCGTGGTGCATCTTTCTCTCATACAAATCTTATTCATTTATAACATTAAAATTTAAACCCATAGTTGCCAGTAACGACCAGAAGCGAGTGGAGCCCAATCAAATATTTTTAAACTTAGGAAACTGATGCTGTGTGCAGGAACCTTCAGACCCTGGTGAAGTTCATCACCCTGCGGCGGACCAAGAGCAGTGAGGCGAATGGGCGCCCCCTGGTGTCCCTGCCTGAAAAGACTGTCTACGTGGAGCAGGTGGAACTGAGCCAGCAAGAAAGAGAGGAGTACGAGCTGGCACGCAACGAAGGAAGAAACACCATCGGCAGGTGTGTGTTTGTGTGTTTGTTTGTGTGTTTGTGTGTGCATGTTTGAAGACAGCATGTTAGTAAGGAATGAACTTGCAAAGAATAAAGACGTGGCTGTGGATGAATGCATTTTGAATATGATAGTATTAATATATTGTTTTGTAAAACGTTGTGTGTTTGTGTGTAGATATGTAGCAGAGGGCTCAGTGCTGAGGAACTATGCTGATGTGTTGGCCATCCTGATGAGGCTTCGACAACACTGCTGCCACCCTGATCTGCTGGCGAAGGTTTGCTCAGATTTAGGTAAAAGCTCCCTTTTCTCTTTTTTCCACTATATTTAATTCACTGTGTGCTGTGTTGAAATTGTTAGTTTCTCTGTTTTAATGCAGATTTCAGAAAGATTTCTCTCCTGAAGTCGTATGAATCAAATATTCCTTCTGTCACTTTGTGTGTAGGTGCTGCAGCGACGCCCACAGAGCTGCGGGAGCGTCTGATCGAGAAGCTGCGGTTGGTGTTGGCCAGCGGCTCCGACGAGGAGTGCTCTGTGTGTCTGGACTCGGTCCGCCTCCCCGTCATCACACACTGCGCACATGTTTACTGCCGGCCCTGCATCGCCCAGGTCATCAGCACCGAGAAGGTACAAGTGGTGGGGATTGAAAAAACAAGTTAACGCTGAACTAAAAGTGATTATTTAGCTGTTAACTTCTGTACATGTGCATTTAGGAGACGGCGCGTTGTCCTCTCTGTCGAAGTGAGATCAAGACCAAGGAGCTTGTGGAGTTTCCACAGGAGGAAATGGAAGAAGAGAACAGTATGAATTCTGAGAGGTGGAGGACAAGCTCAAAGGTACGCGGCTCAAAAGACCTAACAGATAATGATAAAAAAAAATCTGTAGACTAGGAAAAATGCAGGAAATTCTTTTAAAAGTTTAAAAAAAAGTGGCCTAGAAATCAGTTAATTTTGTATCTCAACAGTATATCTAACAAAAATTGCTCACCATATTTATTAAGTGATGTATTTATTAGTACAGGAAATGATTCCCTTTATTTAATCAATATTTTCTATTTTGCTTCCTTTAACATGATCAACATCAGCAGGGAGGATTCAAAATGTCTCAAAAGTTTGTTTTTAAATCCCCCTAATTGAAAATAAAATACAAACCTTCATTTCATACACACTCAAAAGGCCTCAGGTGTTTGTACTTAAGATCCTGGTAGCGTTTGTGACTCTTTCCCTACTTCTCTACTCAGACGTCAGGAGATACATATTCACGTTGGCAGTGTGACAGCGACTCAAAATGGACATGTAGGTTTCCATTTGACATCAGTGTTGTTTGTTTGTGTCTCTGCAGGTGCAGGCGCTGATGGGAAACCTGCTCAGGCTGCGAAGTGAAGACAGCAGCATTAAAAGTTTGGTCGTCTCTCAGTTTACGCGTTTCCTCACCATACTGGAGACTCCACTCAGGTAACACCCACCCGTTATTGTGGTGGAAAATGGTTAGTGGTTTAAAAATATACTTTTCTCTAATCTTCGTCCTCTTCCCTCTTCCCCAGAGAGCACGGTTTCACTTTTGTGCGTTTCGACGGCGCCATGAGCCAAAAGAAGAGGACCCAGGTGATCCGGGAGTTTCAGAGCTCCGCTGCCGACGGCCCCGCCATCATGCTGCTGTCACTCAAAGCTGGGGGGGTGGGGCTCAACTTGACCGCCGCCTCTCGAGTTTTCCTCATGGACCCTGTAAGTACCACAGTCCGTAAGAACCGATTGATTGTGTGGTTGTAGGGATCCTAAGTGGTCCATGAAATGTCTGTGGTCTGAATCGTGCCTGTGTGATTGAATGTGTTGTAGGCCTGGAACCCAGCCACCGAGGAGCAGTGTATCGACCGCTGCCACCGTCTGGGCCAGAAGAAGAAAGTCGTCGTCACCAAGGTCAGAAAGCCACAGACTGCATGTGTGTTAGTGAAGTTGTTTTAGGGTTTGCACTGAAAGTTAAGTGTTTAGTGTTTAGTGTTAGTATTTTTAAATGATTTCTTGTATACATATCAGTTCTATATTAGAGATGGGTACGCAGGAAAGTTCACTCACCATGGAACATTGTGTGTGTTGCTGCAGTTTATTGTGAAGAGTTCAGTCGAGGAGAACATGGTGAAGATCCAGAGGCAGAAGCAGGACCTGGTGGAGAAGGCGTTTGGCTCCACAAGCACCGAAAGTAAATTGTCTCCCATCGACGACATCAGAGCTCTGATGGAGCTGTAGGAGTCCGATGCTGGACCTGAACATTAACATGGAGACGACACAAACTGTTCACTCTGGTGTCGGACATTTTGAAAGGTTTTATTGTTTTTTTTACAGTTGCTCATTAATGTTTCTAAGTTCTGTTTTTATTTAATGAGTCACGATTTGTTCTTGTTCACTAACGTTTGTTATTGTAAACTCAACGTCTTAGTTTGTCAGTTGGATAAAACGTGTAATGTTAAAAACCCATCGTGGGCTCAAATCAAATCAATTAGCTGCAGCCCGACACGCAGTACTCCCGTCATACCACCAGGGTCGTTTCAGTCCGAACTGTTTTTTCATTCCACACTCACAGGAGGTCACTGTGACTGTTGACCTGACCGTAGATACATTCTATCTAATCAGTTCATCGTTGAGTCAAAGGGACAGCTGGTAAATGTTTGAAGAAATCCCTTGAAGGCAGACTTGGGGTATCATGTTAGAGATGCCAAAAACATGTTTTGTTATGACACCGTGACTTTGACCTTTGACCACACACACACACATCTAATTATATAATCTGCGTGTCTCAGTGAACCTGTGTGCCAAATTTGAAATGATTCTCTCAAGCTGCACTTAAGATAAAGCACTTACAAGGCAAAAATGGGGGTTTGTGAGCTTCAAGTGACATTTACCTTCCACCAACAAGATCGGTTTATCTTTGAGTCCATGTGAACATTTCCCTCAAGGTGTTTCTTTAGTGTTCACAAGACGAAGGATTCTCTGGAGGATGTTCTTGATATATCATATTCATAAAATAAACTGAAAAATCCCAATGTGAGCGGAGAAAACCTGAAATCGTGATACTTAAAATGAAACATGACAGGAAGCGTGGAGTCAAATTTTTAACATTTCTTTATTAGCACTTTAACAGGGGTGGTCAGTAAACAGCTGGGGAACAGGACTACTTCATGTTATACTTCCACCAGTGTGCTGGCCAGGATTTATCAAACCAGATAAATATGATCACATACAGACTTAATTCTGCATCTTGTAGGAAGGTGTATAAGAGAAATGAGTGAATGTTCTTTATTGTTGGAGCAGATTTGTGAACGAGCACACGTGGAGTAGAGGAGGTAACAGGAAAGCCGGGCCTCAACAAAGTCCGTCTGTTGTGCTACTAGCAGCAGTGACAGTGGATGAGTACATTAAACAGTGAGAGGCAATAAGGCAGCTGGTTAATACGACACACAGGAAGTGATGAAACCCGGGTGATGGCACAAAGATACACGGAGGTGGAGGATGTAACATGCAGGAGACACAAACGCATTAAATAAAAACAACTGACGACATCACCGACCACGCTTTGAACACCGTGCCATGCAAACACAACACAACAGGCCTGGAGAAGCTAACACGATACAGAGCGTCTCAAGGCACAGACGGGGATCTGTGACCTCGGGAGGTGAACGCTGTCGGACTGAAGTGAGATCTCTGTAGCTGGCTGAGAAAAGAGGAGGGTGAGCCAGCTGCTGCATATTTCCTCCAAAGTGGTTCAGGTAGAGATTTATTACAGGAGTTGTGGTAAAAATCCAGAAACAACTTAGTGACAGACTTGAACCAGTGTTGTGTCTCTGTTGTTGCTGGAAGTTTCCACAGGTTTGGAAGACTCGGGACTATGAATCCATCGGATGCACGATAACTCTTTAAAAGGAAGAGTTTGACATTTTGGGGACTCTGTGATCGAGAGGATAAATTAGGTGACTGGAAACAGCTCCGTCCAAAAGGCGACAAAATCCACCAACCAACAGCTATGAAGTTGTGTCGTTTAAACCAAATTAAGTGTATCAATGAAAATTATTCATTTAACAAGTGCTAATGTTGCCTCCATCAGTTGTCATCAGTCACAGGAAGCTGCTGTGTACGGCCAAGAAACAACACATTCTACACACTTTAAGTTTTCATACAAATTAAACCCCAAAATACAACAGCAGTTGTATCAGGGCTGTTTAGAGGGGCTGGTGGGTGCTACCTTTGCACAGAACCTGGATGTTTCCTTCATACCCAGCTTGGTAATCCGGTCGCGTGTGGTTTCCACAGGTTTTTTACCTCCCTCAGCAGGAAAGTGCATCAACAAGCGGAGCTGTAACGAATATGAGCCAGGGTCCAAAGCAACGTTCAGATTGAGAACTTGCTGCAGACTTTTGTCATCTGTGCAGAAAATAAAGTTCTGTGATTAGAGAACGTGTGAGAGGACAGGAGGATGTCACCCACAGTCAGTTAATGTTAGAATTATGAAATTTGATTTGTTAAATTCAGGTTCACGTAATGACCAAATCATTGAGTAATGCACAGTGCTGAGGTTTTCCTGGTTTCTCTCTCTATTCTAAGCTTCTTTCATATTTCAACATGAAGAAATGTGGGTGGCATCATCTTTTTAAATTCATCTCTGTGCAAGCATGCAAATTGAATAAGCGCGTCCTCCAAAATGTCAAACGTGACTTTAAAGAGAAATAAATGAATGTTACAGAGTGCACGAGAAACTGGGTCACAGGTCAACTCTGTCATTCACACACACACACGCACACACACACTGACAGGATGCAGAGAGTGAGGCCGAAGGTTCGTTCAGCCACTTGCGACTGAGCTGAGCAGTGGTTATACCTCCGCCCCCACAGAGCTTCACACAGTGCTCTCTCTCTCTCGCTCTCTCGTTCTCTCTCTCCACGGCCGCTACTTCAAGAAGGAGTCCAGCTTCCGCTCTATGTTGGCGAAGGAGTCGTCGCCCATGTAGTCGATCTGGCCGGCTTCCCAGCGCTGCTTCCTCACCTCTGAGGAAACCTTCTGTGGAGGAGGAGCGGAGGCCTCCGGCTGTGCGCTCACATCCTCCTGAAGCTGACCCTGTGTGACAGACAGACGGAAAGAGAGAGAGAGAGAGAGAGAATGAATGAATCCTTAAATAAAGCCAGAGCAATACTTTATAAGGACTGGTTTTCCCCCAGGTCCAGCCATGCAAGGCTTTCACTCAGCCAGAGGTTCCTCACTGGGGGAATTTGCTCTTTTCTTCCCCTCGAGACACAAATGTTGTGTGCAGGCGTTTCATTGGACGGGTCAAAGTGCAACAAGACTTTTTATGACACTCGCAGATAAGAGACACAAACTCAACAAGTGAACAACAGCCGAGCAGATCAAATCCCCTCCTGACTCATTATAAAATGGTTCTGCTTAGTGTTTTAATTTACAATGACATCTACACTTTCTCCCTAAGAGACAAATCCAGAATATATGAATTAAAAATCTCAAAACGGTTAATAACTACTGTACATTTTGTCTCTAATTCCCATATAGTGTATTTTCAGTGGAGGTGGAGAGAGGCTTCAAGCATCCAAATTACACTTAGATGTAGTTTGTTTTTTTAAACCATGGCTTTACAACAAAACAGGACTTTAAACCTTAGTGACGTACATTCTGCATGGACTCTAATTCTCCCCATTGAGAAAAGTGAAGCCACAATATTCTACATACTTCATTTGGAGGAGCCTTCGAATTGGGACAGTCTAGTTGTGCAGCTGTGACGTATTCGGCCTTCAAACGCAGCCTCTGAGGGACGTGGCCCCCGAACTGAGACACAGCTTATGAAATTCTGAGAGGCGTTGGTGCATTTGCAGAACCTGGTCTGATTTGATAAAAATTTTACCTCCTGTCAGTAAACTTCAGGCAGGTGCTGCTGTGTAACTTCACCGACTTCCGGTTGCATCAGAGAGACGTCTTTGAAACAACCGACCCGAGAGAAATTTGGGGAAATCCAGTGTGTCATCGTTGTGTAACCGCCACAGTGATCACACAGTGATAACTCCACCTAGGAGGTTATGTTTTCACCTCTGTGGACGGGTTTGTCTGACTGCCAGGAGGATTACGCAAAAGAAACGGCTAAAATGATTTCCACCAAACGAGATGGGACCGGGAAAGAAACCGTTACATTTTGGCAAAGATTCAAACAAAAGGGTGGATCCAGATTTCTCTAGAACTTCAAGGCATTTACAGACAATTTCCCAGAAGAAGCATTCGTGAGTAATCCTGATGAAACAAATGTTAAAGGAACTGATATTTATGAGCCAGTGTAATTCGGTGCCGATCCAAATGTGGTTTGAAACCATCGAGGGCCATTCTACTTGGCACAGTGTCACAGTGTCACAGTTTACAACCACACATATGTTTTTTTATGTGACATTTGCTGTAGATTGAGTGTCCAAACTGTGTTTTATGGAGGTCCCGGTGACCTTTTACCAAAAATAAGTGAACATTTGAGCCACAGATGTCCCTGAGATGTCCTGTCCAGGAGAGTGGGACAGACGCACAACCTGAAAACACAACGTCACCTGTGTGGAGGCAGAAAAAGTCTCTCCACAAACACAGGGCGCTCTGTATAAACATGTCAGCGTGACACAATGAGACACAGCCTTGAGGCAAATGCAGGTTCTGGGGACACAATCAATCTCCGTGTTTGACTCACTACTATTTCACCACAGTGTCGTTACCACAGTCAACATGGCAACTGGCCCCGCTACTGAGTTGGTAGTTGCCAGCCTGGCGTCCTTTGTGCTCCAGGGCTGCCACGACTCTTTGGCAACCGACCGGTGCAGTGGAATGTGGAACCAATCAACTCTTACTTGTCCAGCATTTTAATCTGGAGCTTGAAAACGCTTAAAGCTTCGATATGTGGCAGTAACCACACAACAGATTCACCGAGTGATTTGAGATTTACCCCATAAACACACACTTTCACGGGGGAAAAAAAAAAATCGCCCATTTATGTTTCAACAGACGCACAGTGGCCACAACCACGCCTAAAACCAGAACACTCTTCTTTTCACACCAGGAGCGCCGACGTACGTTCTCGCTCTCCTCTGTTAAGCCGCTGTTGAAGGGCGTCTCCCCGTAGGCCTGCTGCAGCACAGGCATCACGGACTTGGAGTACAGCTGCCACCACAGGAGCAGGTAGTCCGGGTGGAGCTGGCCCTGGTCAGGCGTGAGGGCGTGGCCTCGGACCTCGCCCTTCTGAGCATCATAGGAGTAGTTCCACGGCTTCACCTTGCCCAGGAAGTGCAACACCTTCGCGTTACGCCCGTATCTGTCCAAAACAAAAAAACAGGTGGCAAGACTGTGAGATGACAAGAAGAGTGTGAGAAAGAAAGGAGAGAGGGAGCACCTGTGTGTATGTGTGTGTGTGTGTGTGTGTGTACTGACTCTTTGAAAGCTGGCAGGTAGGAGTAGATGGAGACACTGCTGAGGTTGTAGATGAAGGGGAGGTGTTTAGAAATATCCGCTGTCGCCCAGGTGTTAAAGAAACTGTTGAGAACCCCCTGGTCTCCACCTGCGGACACACAAACACACACAAACACACAAACACACACACACAGACGGTTATCATGGTTCATTAGAGCAAAACAACGCTGCAAGGAGGTGTGATTGTTTGGCTGTTGGAATCCAATGTGACTCACTACATTACACATCCAGATGGTTTAAATACACGCACACACACGTACACACATTGTCTAGTTATCCGTGATCAGTGCTTCCTTTCACACACACACTCTGTGAACCTCCCTGACAAACAGCATTGCTACGAGAGGATGCAGCTTAAAGTAACTGATCAGTGGGTTAGTGGCTGCCACGTTTCAAAAGGTTCCTCCACAGACCGACTGTATGATTGAGATCCGACACACACACACACACACACACACACACACACACACACACACACACACACACACACACACACACACACACACACACACACACACACACACACACACACACACACACACACACACACACACACACACACACACACAACACCAATCACACACACAAACACCAATGTCATTTAAAACTGTGGATTAAACTTGTTACGCTTTTTATTCCTCATTCTGTCCTTTCTTCTAATCCTCTGAAGACGTGTTAAAGAGAGAGACAAGGACAAAATGTTCCGGGTCTCACCGTCGAAGCTGCCCTTCTCCCCACAGAACGCCAGCAGCTTCTCGTGCGTCTCATTGGACGGTCTGAAGACAAAAACCCCCGAGTTGAAGCAGTCCGGCCAACCGGGATCAGGTGCAGCAGAGAGCTCCTCCCTCTCGAAGAGTTCATCTATGTTTGACAGCACCTGAACACATTCAAAGAACGTCACTCACTTTCTGACATGAAGTTTCAGAAACATGTTTTTAACACATTGCATCTAAATGTGGAGCTGAAATATCAGGTCAGCGCACGGAGAGAGGATTTCGGGTCTAAAACCTGGAATCTTCTTCTCCTTTTCCAGGTGTGTGTCTCACCAGTGTGTCTGCGTCCATGAACACACACTTGCTGTAGTGTGTGAGAGTCCAGCAGTGCAGTTTGGTGAATGTCACTCCCAGGTCCGGACGCTTCATCAGGGCCAGGTGAGCCACATCGCCCGAGTCCACGACGTCCACCACACACACCTCATCGAAAATGGAGCCAAGTGCGTCTCTACAACACACAAAAACACAAACACACAAACACGATTTACATGACTTTAAAAGTTGGATGAATGAGTCACTGGCGGCGTCACTGACGTGCGTTACCTGCAGGGTTCTGCAACGTGAGGCCCGATGAGTGCAACCAGCTTCTTGGTTGTGTTGTGCTTTCGTAACGACTGCCCGAGAACCATCGCTCCCTTGGCATAGCTGTCGTTCGTGGCTAACGTCACAAAGGCTTGGTCTGCTGGACACACACACAGACACACAAGCATTAGCCGTGACCTGGACTATGCCTGTAGATGCCTGATTGGGGAACATGAACAAATTGACATGTTAAAGTAAAGAAAGAAGCTATAAAAATCGGATTTAAATGAATAAATCCAGTCCAGTACAGTCATTATGATGCAGCCATGAGAGATTTTACATATATGTAAAAATTTTTCTAGAAAAAACATGTCAAAAAATTAATTTCATCACCAAACAGAAACAAACAATCAGTTACATTTCTGAGGTTTTTGGTGAAAATATGGCCCGATCATGAAGGACAAAAAAACATTTAAAATATTTTTTTTCATTTGTACTAAAATGGTTAAGTGACACCAGACAAATTTACTCAAAGTAACTTTTACTGAGTTAAACAGTGTCGGCGTCCTGTCTGCCCACAAGGAGAGTAGTTTACGAAAAGCCAGATAACCCATAATTAGACTCTGAAGCTTTTACAGCCTCCTCCACAGATGGTAACACAAAACCAAAGTTTGGTGCACACTGCTGCTTGAATCACGAAAACAACACACAAGCGTCAGACTCACTTCCTGTGCTCCAGTGTGAAAGCAATGGATGATTTATTAATCGGCCGGTGATAACATCAACAACAGTTCTTCTTTTCCTCTATAAAACAACAGATTCAAATCCTCACGTTTTCCTTCCCATCTACTGTAGAACCCACTGCACCAGACCCAGTTCATCTGCGAGGCCTTTTGTGTGGACTTCAGTGTCTGACGGGTCCTCATGCATACATTAACATTAACAGCAGGGGACTCACACTGTGAAAACCAGGCCCGGAGCCAGCAGATAGCATTCACCAGGCTGAATGCGTGTGTTGTCAAGGGGGCTTCTGGGAAACCTACCCCGGAGTGGGAGTGTCCTACGTTTGCTGGGGTTCTATTGAAGGAAACTGGTTTATCAAAAGCTATAGGTCTGCGTCGTGGGACAGGAAGCATGTGATGTGTTCTGTGGCTGCATGAAACCTAATGACTCCTGCACGTCTGGGTCTGACACGTTTCAATATCATCATTAAAGATATCACTGAATCAAATATTTAAGTTTAAAATCAATCCATTAACATTCATATGGTGATAATGTTATCTGGAGCAAGTGCAATGATTTTGAAATTAAAATGAAGTAACCGGAGCCACCTACACAGGCATTTTTCATATATTCTAATTGAGTCTATATAAAATGCAGAGATGACTTAAAGCTAAACCATGAAATATAAGCATCGTTTCCCTAAATACTTTTAATGCTGTGATGTAACGAGCCTTTTACTGCATGTGAAAAAAATCCTTCGAGGCCACACAGTGAAGTGCACGTCCACCACAGAGAAACTGTCAATTTGCTTCAAGGGCTCCACGTTAAAGAGGAAGTCCATGGTGAATTCTTTAAAAAATAAAAGTACATGTTGGTCGGTCAAAATGGCCAAACAACAGAGTCTACAAGTTTATTGGGGTGGAGTTTGATTTCTGGAGGGTTTTAAAATTTCGGCTGAATTCGCATTTTCTCATGTGCCCCAAAACCAACACAGATGAAAAAGAGGCAGGTTTAAAAAACTCGTAATTAGACCAAAGCACCCAAGAAATTTAAAGCTGTATTTCGAACAGGCGTCTCTTAAAGATAATGATTTTAAGATAATATCAAATTTAACATTTGTAACTATTTTTAAGCGAATAAACCAAACATTTGCTGGTTTCCGCCTCTAAAATGTTTTGATTTGATGCTGTTCTTTGTTTTGAATGAAGTTAAACTGATTTTTATTTTAGTTTTTTATTGGATACATTACAATTTTCTTACATTTTTCAAACAAACTGAATAATAGATTAATGTTGAACAAATTTTGGGGATCATCAATGACGCTTGATTGTTGTTGGAACGTTATTATATATTTTTGTGTTATTTATATATATTAGTTATACTTTACTGTATTTTAATACGGTTTTTACACCTAGTGTGTTTCTCAGGAGTAATCGCATTGGAATCGGGTTTAACTCTGAAAAATGATAACCGGATGTGCTTTATTTTGTATTTATCACGCACTTTACTTTGGTCCAAACCGCTGCAGCGACTCATCAACTCACGCACATCGGAACCGAACCTGATTAAACCTGTAAATCCAGCCCAGCGGGAGGTGCACAGTGTGAACGGGTCTCCTGGTCTCACACCACATGCAGCAGCAGCAGCAGCACCAGCACCAGGTTTCTGCAGCGTTCAGGACATTTCGCGATATTTCCTGAGATGAGGACAGTTCGTGCAGCACCGGTTCGCTCTGTGCAGCCTGGCCGTGTTCCGGTGTCGGTGCCGCGGCTGTGAGTGTCGCCGGAGGCCCCGGTGTGTCTTACCCGACATGGTGCGCTGCGGAGGGTTCTCCCGGGGGTCGGGGGTTGCGATGCGGATGACGGAGGGTCGGGACTGCGGAGGACAGAAGCTCAGCAGCTGAGAGCAGTTCAACACGGGAATGAAGCCCCACATCTTCCGGGTCATGTGACCACTGACAGCTGACACGCCCCCTCCGACACTCCCCCTCGCCGAGTTCTCGCACTCACACACGCGCAGATAGATGGATGGATGGATAGATAGATAGACGGATAGATAGATAGATGGATGGATGGATAGATGGATAGATAGATAGATAGATAGAGAGATAGAGAGATAGAGAGATAGAAAGATAGATATTTTGTAGATGGATAAACAGATAGAAAGATAGCATAGATAGATACTGGATGGATGGAAGGTCGGAAGGACGGACGTACAGAAAGACAGACAGACAGACAGACAGACAGACAGACAGACAGACGGATAGATGGATGGATAGATGTATAGATAGATGGATGGATAGATGGATACATGGATAGATATGTAGATAGATAGATAGATAGATAGAAATTCTTTCTTAATTCAGGCTTTTCACTGCAACACTGACAACAAGTACTTTTAACTAAACGTTTATGTACATTTTGACAAAAAGTAAAGTTTCTTCTAACTCAGTATTTTACCACTTTTACTTTGAATGAAGTTACTGGGATCTGAAAACCACTGTTATCGAGTTTTTCCCGGACACGCCCTGTTCTCTCCATCTTTGCATCAGAGGATGAGCTTGTTTGAATGTGTCTGATTAAAGTCTGGCCTGAGATCAGTTATTCAGGGAGTTCCTCTGTTCTCCAGCAGCTGAGCAGCTTTGTGTCCAACTTGAGGCAGCTCTGCCTCTGAGTGGCCACGTCTTCACATTACAGCTGAGTAAAACAGTACAGGGGAGTGTCATGTGGAACCAGATGGATGTTACTACAATGACTATAAACAGATAATGTATATATATATATAGATATATATATGAGAAAAAGTTTTGTGTTTTTATTTAAAGGTTTAAGTTCAGATGACGTGTTTAAGTTGATTTTAATTCTGCACTTGTACATTGGAAGAGTCCTGTCGCTCTTCCTCCTGTCCAAACTGTCTGTGAAGTCCTATATGTCCAAATGACAACATTGTCCCCGACTTAAAACGAACCTGTTCCCTCCTACCAGGCCGAGGTCATAGGAATGAAAGTGGTGAATGCCGGAAATGTTGTTCAACCGTGGCACAAGTAGATAAGAGTCATAAAAGCTTTAAGTTTGTGAACCGCAGCAGGTAAAGCTGCCAAATCCCTCAGGGTATTAAAATGGAGCAATGGTGCATTTTATTACCCATAATATGCTCTTAGCATTTCTTTCATGAGAGGAACAGTGTGTCGTTCCAACTTTTAGAGGTCACAGCCTCTACCTTTAGAATATAACACTGGAGTCACTTTTTGAAAGAGGAACATTTACAGTAGCCTACAACTCTTTCAACGTACCTGTAGAAATGTGAGTAGTGGTCAGACCCAATTGTTATGAAAAATATTTTTTGAAATTAATTTATTAATATCACATATGCAGGTAGTATGAATGGGAGTATTGGTTATTGTGATCAAACCTTGTTTCAGGTAGTGTATTATGTCTTTAAATTAAAAGCCTCTATAATTGTCATATTTTGTCTTTATCAGTAATATTTGTTGGATATAAGATTAAAAAAATACACAGTGAATTTGAATGTGTAGTTTATTTGTGTGCTTGTCTATTTGTGTCTGTGTTTTCACGTCGCTGCCCGTGATCAATGAAGGAGGCTTATGGGAAAGTTGCTCTTTTAAACTAACAACTGATCCCGGATCAGGGTTCCGCAGCTAAAACTGCAGCCTCCATCATCATCCGCGGCTGGAGGTGGAGCGCTCTCCCCTGAGGCCGGTCGATTAGCAGGAGGGAGAAACCGGAGAGCCCAGAGTCACAGAGGGAAACTGGGCTGATCAGGTGTCTGAGACAGAAAAGAGGTGACGGTGAAACAGGGGCTCGGAGCCTCCGGCCTGTGAGGAAGCTAAAATGTAGATAGTGACTTTGACTTTGCTGTTTCTGAGCCAAGGAGGAAACTTATCGCATATTGTCTTGGACACTTGGTTTCACCTGATGATTTGGGGACTGTGTGTGTGTGTTTTTCAGCAGAGGAAGAGGTGATTGGAGAAGTTGACAGGTAGAAAAGGAGATCAGAGTTTAAAAAGGTGTGGAAGTAGAGAAAGAGAAGACGGGGGTTAATAATAAAAAAGGGAATATATAACGTAGAGGCTGGAAGAGGAGATAAAGGAAGAAAGGGACCCAAAGCTGATTTTCTCCTCTGGACCTGCTTGGGACTCTAAGTCCTTCAGCCTGCCTGGGACTCAATGTAAGCTCCTTTTGTTCTTTCCTCACATTATAGTTTTACTGTGTTATCAAAAGCAGGTGAACTTTTCTGTTTAATGCAAAATTCTCTGAGTTTCTTTAACTAAAAGAAGCAGAGCACTGCGAGGGATGTTTTGGAGTTTTTAAGAAGATAAGGAAAGTGGAGAGAAAGAAGAAAACAACAGACGAGGCACAGAATCGGAAAATTAACGGTCGCACAAGCTTTGTTGTGTGTCGGATTAAAGAGCGAGCGCTGCAGTAAAGCGTCAGTGTTGTTGTGAAGCGAGGCAGTTTAATCCAAGTGGTGAGGTTGGCTCGCTGCCTCGGGTTACAGGGCATTGTGTGGCACTGAGGCAACTGTGCAGGCAAAGGCAGGCCCTCATGTTTTAAACATGTCGGACAGAGATCCAGAGATGGTTAGTTTGAGATAAGAAAAAGTGCCAAAAAGCATCAGGATCCCAAATATCACAAAGACAGCGCAGGGTTTGGAATTCAGGTTATTTATTAAGTTAAAATTTATTCATTTAAATGCAAAATATAACTAGTGAATATATAAAAATGGAAAATGTACTTATTTAAAAGCTGTGTCCCAATCCGTGGGCCACTTGGACCCCGAAGTCCGAACCGCAATGAGACAGACGGGTCTACATGGTATTCAACCAGCAACAGAGCTGAAGTTGGAGATAACAGGAAACTTTTAATTCCCGTTGGTTTTCTGTAACGTGATTGGTCGCTGTTCCGTTGAATCGAAGCCTGATGCTTAAGCTTCTCATTGTCCACCTCTTTGAAAAATGGTCAAGTAACGGCAGCGCAATGAATCCTGGGATAGGTCGGCTTCACCCATTGGAGCCTTCATTTCTCTGGGATGTCTTCAAAATGGCAAAGTCTAGTCGTGACGGTGTAACGAATGCAGCCTTAGAAGGAAGCCACCTCTGAGTTGAGACACAGCTTAAGTCTGTGTACAATCTGAAATAAATGTAGCACCAATCTTACAGTTTATGAATAACTCTAGATAATAATTGTCATTTTTTTGGCTTTTTCAGTTCAGATAAACTGTGTTTGATTTAAGGGTTCTTCATTGACGTGCTCAGCAGTGGACCTTTGACCATTTGGTTGAGTTTATAGGAACTATATTTGTTCTTTTTTGTTGCAGAAGGTTTTTAGATTTGCACGAAGATGTGAAACCATTAGTGTTAAACTATATCTGCATGACTGAAAGGATAAACTCAACAACTCACATGTTCTGTTTAAGTGGTACAAAAAAACAAAGTAAAAACAGGACATTAAATGTTTTAGGTTTGTGCAGTGACTTAGGGAAACCAGAGACTCCAGTAAATCACTGTCTATATCTAAGTGAAGTTAAACGAACCATCACCAGCTTGATATTTAACAAACAGATATGTGTTTGGTCTTCTCGTCTAACTCACATTAAAAGAAGTGAATCAATATTTCTCCTGCCGGGTCAAACTATTGCTCTGTGAGGTTTACATCTATTTTCATGGTTCAATCTTGCACACAGCATGAGAGACAGTGTGTCTACCGTGGAGGAGAAGAAGCTTCCTGGACAATAACGTGATGACACAGCTGAGGTGTTAAATGTTAACTGTGTGACTACGCCTGCCCCATGGTACAGGCAGGCCAAAGGTCCCCTCCGTGCCTCTCCGGAGTGACTCCTCCTAGGAGAGATAATCAGCTCTGCAGCCTCTGCGGGATCCAGCTTCCTCTCTGCCCCGGGTCTAGAGGCTCGCGGAGCTCCGGACAACTTGACTCTTGTGGTCAGACCAGAGGGATCTGCAGCGAGAGGCTCATAGCTCGAGACAGGGAAACACACAGGTATGTCTGTCTCCTGCATGGCGGTGTCACTCAGTTTCCTTTCCAACATTAAAATGATGCTTTATTGTGAAATGCAAAGACCTGAGGGCTTTTATGTGGAACCTCTAAGTTGTTAAACCCTGCATGTTTGTGTATGTGAACAATTCTCCGTCCTGCAGAAGCCAAATCTGTGAACGTGTGTGTGTTCATGTTTCAGGTGCACAAAGCAGAAGCCGCCATGGAGGATCACGTCACCCAGATCCACAGAGAGGACCTGGAGGACCTCAGAGAGGCCTTTAATAAAATTGGTGAGTTTCACAGCCACACCCGCACTGACACACCAAACCTGACCCCAAAGCCGAGGACAACAGCCACCACTCAATATAAACATGGATGTTTTAAATGACAGTGAAGGTCAATAGTCTTTTTTAGTCTGATCAGTATCAATCTGCATTTACTGATTACTCCAATGTCAAAATGGCTGCTGTGGAAAAAGGTCTATAGCGGCCAAAGAAATATTTTTACAGCCTGACCATAAAGCATTATCTTATGTAAGAGATTTTTATTGCTGGGGATGTTAAGTGTGTGTACTTTGTGTGTGTGTGTGTGTGTGCGTGGGGGAGGTAGTTTGCTGAGATGGTGCCAGATTTGATCAGATAATCCTCATAGTTCTATAATTGGAATAAGGTGCGATAATCAAATAATAATGGGGTTGAGGTAGAGACTCTTCCCAGTGTGACATGTTATTTTGTGTTACCATGTTGTGGGCAGATTAAGTATGACATCGTTTATTTGTGCTCACGTGACGTCAGCAGAGTCACCTGGGACCTTTTATGATATGATCATGTAGAAAGTCCATTTCTGCAAGTGAGAGGGGAAAAAAACTAGGATGCTAAGTCAAAATTATGAAATTAAAAGTCGAAATTATGACATGCTAAGTCATTTTTCAGATATGATGTCATCAATTTGAGTTAGTAAATCGCTATTTCGAGAAACGAACTTGTTCATTTGAATAGTAGGTCATTATTCTTGAATTTTCAGTCTTCACTTTGAGTCACTAAGTCCTTATTTTGAGATTTTATGTCAATGTTTTGAGATACTAAATCATTATCATTATTTTGATTACCTTAGTTGTTATGTTTAAATAGCGATTCATTATTTGGGGATATTATGTCAATATTTTGAGATAGTAACTCCTTATTTTGAGATACTAAGGTCTTGCTTTCAGATACTAACTCATTATCGTTATCATAAGTACATTTTTTTGCAGATGGTTTCTCATTAAAGTGACCAACAGGATTTGTGGTAGAAAAAGGGCTTCACACCTAGATTTCATGTTTGTGAAATCTATAAACTAGAAAGACCTAAACATTTAATTCAGCATATATGGGGAGAAAAGGTTATAATAATTTATGAATAATAAATTAATATCTATTTTGCTTTAAACGGATCAGCACTTTTTTGGACATGACATCTTATAACTATTTGTAATCTCAATGTAAATTAACTATTTGTTGTTATTTGTTCTCCAATATCATTTCCATATTAAATATAGTACCTGACCTGTTGGCCCCTTCTTTGTTCCTGCTTCTATCATCCATGATTTTTATAAACAGCTATTTGACTCTTTAGTTTCAGATGAATGTTTGTGAAGCTTCATAAACCTGTGTGTGTTTTTGTGTGTGTGTGTGTGTGCTTCTATGTCTCTGTCTATTTAAATCCAGATATTGATAAGAGCGGCTTCGTGAGTGACTTCGAGCTTCAGGAGCTGTTCAGAGAGGCGAATTTCTCCCTGCCGGGGTACAGGGTGCGAGAGATCATGAAGACCTTCATCGCCGGAGACACCAACAAGGACGAGAAGATCAGCTTCGAGGAGTTCGTTTCAGTAAGTTGTGTGATATGCGACAAATGTATGGACGAATGCATGAAACCCTGCACACGGAGTAACACAAGGCTGTTCACGCTCAGATCTATCAGGAGCTGAAGAGCAAAACGCTCAGCGAGTCGTTCAGGAAATCCATCACGAGGAGAGACGGGATCCGATCCTTTGGGGGAACGTCAAGGAAATCCAGTGAGGGAACGCAGCACTCCTACTCTGGTGAGTGACAGGATGCTGTGTGTGTGTGTGTGTAAAAGATTACTTGGAAACAACAGGATGGATTTCCATTGAACTTGGTGAAAGGATGAAGTATGGGTGAGGAAAGAACCCATTCAAATTAGGTGGGGATCTGTATTTTCATTTTAATTTCAAAATTGCGTTTTTCCATATTTTCCCGGTTTACGCCAAACACTGATTCATTGGTGCAGCTTGATTGGATGTAAGGGAACTGTTTGGCCCTGGTGGAGGAACTGGGTGCTTTATTGAGTACCATCCTAGTTTCTACATTAAAAACCCAGGAAACTCTTGCAGCTGTTCTGCAGGTATTTCTACAAACCTTAAAGATAAAAAGATTTTTGACCCCAGTTGTTTATCTTTCCTCTTAACCCTGTGATAATTAAATACTCTGTGACCCATCACACTCTGACCGGATTGTTCTAGCTTTACGACTACGCTAAACATTTTTATCATACTTTATAGCTTTATATTGACAACAACTACCAGACATGGAGCCTTCGTGGTATTTAAACAAGGTTAAACATTTTTGATAGCTGTGATTTCACTGAACCAAATGACCTAGCGGCCGTGATTTAATGAACCCACTGTTTTATGTGAAATATAGTGCTTAGCTGAAATTGTTCAACAGGCATGAAGGTGCATTTGTGATCAGGTGAATGTTTAACTGTGTGAACAATGTTGTGCACAATTCATGAATTGTGGACATGATGACTAGTCTCCCTATTTATCAGTAGTTGTAAAAAAGCAAGTGTTGATGAAAAGATTTGGTAAAACATCTCTGTCCTCCCTTGGAGAAAACTACACGTGTCACAGGAGAACCAATAATTGACAATTATGGTAAAAATATGTACATTAAAAACACTGAAAATGTATTTTAACTGCATACAAAAAGTATTTGGTGTGTTATGAACCATTTTATAAATGCTGAATGACTAAGAATTATTATGTCCAACAAGGGTTTGGGTTAGCGTGAGGGCTAGGTATTAGTTATTAGATATTAGCTATTAGGTATTAGGCATTAGGTATTAAGTATTTTCTATATCAGAAAGTAGTAAAAAAACATGCATTACTCTTGCACAATGACCACAGCGGCCTCTACACACTGCTTGTTTTGACTGAGCAATATTTTTGATCAATAATCTATAACCCATACAAATAAAGAAGAGGAGAAAAAATGTCTACAAGCTTGAATCAGTAATTGTCTTTAATGTATGATTTAAAAGCGGATATCAAATCAACTAATGTGTGTGTGTGTGTGTGTGTGTGTGTGTGTGTGTGTGTGTGTGTGTGTGTGTGTGTGTGTGTGTGTGTGTGTGTGTGTGTGTGTGTCTGGTGTGTGTGTCTAGATGAGGAGAAGGTGGCTTTCGTCAACTGGATCAACAAAGCTTTGGCCAAAGATGCAGACTGTGAACATCTGCTGCCCATGAACCCAAACGATGAAAGTCTCTTCACCTCCGTCCGTGATGGACTCGTGCTCTGGTAAAACACACACACACACACACACACACACACACACACACACACCTACTAACGTTGACATGACACTCTCCATACACTACATACAGTTATCATTCATACAGTTAAATGGTTTTTAAATGGGCTCTCGAGTTATTAACTGATTTCAGATGAACTACGGCTTCAGATGCAACTTATCTGACGACAGAAATCACTTGAACGAACCCTAACCATTTGTTGCATATTATTCAGTCAATGTCAACTCTGCTAATAGAAAGCAAACATGGCTGTGATAACGGAGGTTAAAGCAGGAATGGTGTGATGTTTGTTTTATTGCAGTTTTATGGCGAGTCATTCCTCCCTCCCGTCCTCGTATCACACAGGGAAGATCGTTCACCTCTGGAATCTGATCCAACAATCATCTCTCTTTATTTCACACATGCTCTCTCTCTCTCTCTCTGTTCCCTATTCAGCAAAATGATCAACCTGTCTCAGCCGGACACGATTGACGAAAGAGTCATCAACACAAAGAAACTCACCACCTTCAAAATGACCGTGAGTGGCGGCTTTTTGGTTCAATCACAGTAAACGTGACACGACAAACTCGTAAAGAGTAAGATGAAAAACTGTAAAAGCCGGATTATCAATTAAATAAAAAGTCATAAAGTAGTTCAAACTAATTCATTTTGCTGCTGTCAAGTTGAATGAACATGTCCGTGTGTGATTGGATGGATTTCGTAGGAAAACCTGGTCCTGGCTCTGAACTCTGCGTCAGCGATTGGCTGCATGGTGGTGAGCATAGACGCCCATGATCTGATGGCTGGGAAACCCCATCTGGTGATGGGCCTGCTCTGGCAGATTATCAAAATTGGTCTGTTTGCTGATATAGAAGTCAGTAGGAACGAAGGTCAGCACACACACACACACACAAACACACACACACACACACACATACAAATTAGTGCCATTAGTCTTATAATAATAGGTTAAGTTTCGTTGATTGTAAACTATGATAGTTTCACTGTTCACTATCAATTTCCACTGAAAGCTTCATGCTTATTTCTAAACTAACTGCACTTCTGCGTGTTTCCAGCTCTAATCGGACTTCTGAAAGAGGGAGAAAAACTGGAAGACATAATGTCCCTGTCCCCCGAGGACCTGCTGCTTCACTGGGTCAACCATCATCTACGCAACGCAGAGACGCAGACGATCAGCAACTTCAGTGACGACATCACGGTGCCCTGCTGACACACACACACACAACACACACACATGCAGTTACACAAAGAGAGACATGAGTCTGACCGTCCCTTGTGCTGCGACCGTGCAGGACTCTCGGGCCTACTTCCACCTGTTGGACCAGATCGCTTCCTGTGGAAAGAAAGACTCCAAGATGAGGGTCAAAATCGACATGAGCGGCCTCTTTGTAAGTCTGACTGTTTTTAGGTAAAGGGAAATGTGATAAAAAACTGAAACAGACGCCGACAAATGCAACATATTTATTTTGAAAGTCTAATTTTGATGTTGCCGGATGGATTTCCAGGAAACGTGGTGAAAGGCTGGGACAAGGGAAATCTGAGAAACCTTTAGATTTAGGTGTGTATCTGCTGAAAAGGGCAGATTCCAGGTTTTTTCTTTTTTACTTTGTGAGTTGAGTCCAGTTTTTTGGGGCCTTTTTTTTCCTGTTTTCCCAGAGAATAATTCATGGATCTCGTTGAAACTTGTATTTATGGAGTTGATATCTACAGCATGAGTGTGCACAGTTTGGCGCAGCTTGATTGCCATATGCCTTGTCGTGGGTATTTTTTTATTGTATATGTCGGGGGTGTTTTATCTGTTATTTGTCCTCGTATCTCTCTCTGTTTCATCATCCTGCAGATAAAGTGAATCTTATTGACATGATTAATCCCTAACTGATTCTAGTTTGGTTGCCTGTGTTGTCTGTGCATTGACAGATGTCTCTGTTTCACGTGTCTGTGCAGGAGCCTGATTTGGAGCAGAGGGCCGAGCTGATGCTGCAGCAGGCGGCCCGGCTGGACTGCAGACAGTTTGTTTCCGCCCACGATGTCACATCTGGAAACAGCAAACTCAACTTGGCCTTTGTGGCAAACCTGTACAACATGCATCCCACTCTGGGGGAAAATCAGATTCACATCAACGGCATAGAGACCGCACACATAGTGGGTAAGATACACAAAACCAAGATTAAATACGGACTGTACCACTCTCCCTCAAGAACGGGGAACGAATCACTCAGTTCATTAGCCAATAAATAGTAATAAATGGAGCTTTCAGGGTGTGACAGGTTACAGCAGCCATAAATCGATATGAACTGTATGTAGGCGATAGCTGAACTCAGCTGTGTGAGAACAGCAGGTCAGAATCTTGATTATAGCCATTATGTCTTTACAGGTGAGTCCAAAGAAGAGAAAACCTTTCGCAACTGGATGAACTCTCTTGGCGTCTCTCCTTATGTGAACCATCTCTACTGGTAGGTCGTCAGTTACACATCAGTGTGATCAACCTTATCTGAAGAGATGGTGATACTTAACATTCCTGTTTGTTTCAACCCCTCGACTGAACAGTATGACAGACGTGTGTTGGGACATTTAGTTTATAAATCTGGTGAACAACATTAGAATGTCCTTTTTAAACACTCTGATGAATATGTTTGAATACACATTATTTTTATATATATGATAGATGTTTGTTGATTTCTTTGTTATTGTTTTGTTCTGGATTTCTCTTTCTCAATTAGTTTTGAACGGTGTTATGTAAACAAAGAATTATATACAAATTATTTGATTATTATTACAGCAGTAATAGTAAGATTAGCAGTAGCACATAAATCTATTCAGACTTTTAACAGTGAGTTCAGTACCTTGGTTGAAGGTTAAAGCTGAATGTTATTACTTTTACAGCTACACTTATCAACATATAGTTTGATATGGTTATTGCTCAGTTCATTAGAATTACTGATACGGGGCCAAACTTACACAACAAAGTTACAATGGAATATCTTCACCTATTTTTATGGCTGTATGTTTCTTCCGGGTTGTCCGTCCGCCCCTTCTTGCAAACCTCGAAGAATATCTTGAGGGAATTTCTTTAAATTTGGTACAACTGTGAATTTGTTTGTCTTTTGCAGTGACCTGTGTGATGGTTTGGCGATTCTGCAGCTTTATGAGCGAGTTAATGTCCCTGTGAACTGGAAGAGAGTCAACAGACCTCCTTATCCAATGCTGGGTGCAAAAATGAAGAAGGTACAACAACCTTCAAACGCACAAGAGCAACAAAACACATTAAAACATTTTTGTTGTTAAATACAAAAAAATGTCATCCATGTTTTTAGCTGGAGAACTGTAATTATGCCGTTGACCTGGGCCGGAACATGGCTCATTTCTCCCTGGTTGGTATCGGAGGAGATAACATAAACTCGGGCAGCCCCATGCACACCCTGGCACTGGTCTGGCAGCTGATGAGGAGGTACGTGTGAGGCGTGGGACATTGCACCGGCTGTAGAACGGGTGTTTTGGAAAGACGGATTGTCCATTTTCATCCTTTGTCAGTGTCAGTCATCACTCCTGCTTGTGATCCTTCAGGTACACACTGCTGGTGTTGTCAGATTTGGGCGATGGAGAAAAGGTTGCAGATCAGATCATCCTCAACTGGGTCAACGACACGCTGAGCCAGAAAAGCAAGGACTCACAGATCAGCAGCTTCAGGGTGTGTGTGTGTGTGTGTGAGAGAACATATTTTATTATGTCAAACATATGGTTGCTTTTAACCTCATTCCCGTGTTCTCTGCAGGACGATCTGATCAGCACCAGTATGCCAGTGATTGACCTGATTGATGCCATCGCTCCCAATACAGTCAAGTGGGACATGGTGAAGAGAGGAGATGAGAGAGCGCTGAGGAATGACGATAAACTCGCAAACGCAAAGTAAAACAAAAGAAGTTGTAATTGTTGCCCTTTCTCGTTGTATTTTTCCACTCAATCACTGTCTCCTAACTCCTCCCTCTTCCTGCTCTCCTCAGGTACGCCATCTCAATGGCCCGTAAGATCGGCGCTCGTGTTTATGCGCTGCCTGATGATCTGGTGGAGGTGAATCCCAAGATGGTGCTGACGCTGTTCGCCTGCCTCATGGGCCACAGCTTGAAAAAACACAAGCGCTGAAAAACAGACAAAGAAGAAAGCAGACATGAACAAACCTGGGAACCAAATATCAATATGATTCATGACAGCATTTTGTTTCCATTCGCTATCTTTATTTTCTTCAAATCTTTGTCACGTCCATGTCATTTCCTTTTTCTTTGACCTTTGACCTTGTTGGGTTCACTCAACAGTTTATATTCTGCTCAAATTTGAAAACAATTTCTCATCAGCAAAAAAAACACTGCATTTGCTTATCTGTGATTAGGCTGCTAAATGTTCTTGGCTTTATCATATTTAATATGACGTAACATCTTCTTACTGCTGCAATACACATACATGACCCTCTTCTTTAAGTCTGTAAATGTTTTGCATTGAATGTTGCTATTTAATTATTAAAAAACGTTATGAGTATCATTGTATATGTGTGTTACTTGAACTTGTAGAGGTTTGTAACAAATGTTAGTACATAATTATAGAGCTAATGCCATGTGTCTGTAAAATTAGCCTATACAAATAATCTTCAAAATAGGAACAGTTCTTGAAAGTTCGTGAAAATCTTGAAAATCTATTAAACTTACTAAATTAAAAACCAAAAATATTTAAAATAGTTCATTCATATTTTCTTCTGCATCTAGATTAAATATTATTTTTAGTATTTAGTGTGAAAGTTGCCTGTTGATTTGGTCTATATTGTATTTATTGCTGTAACCATAATACACATTTCAAGTAAATTACTCTACTGGTTGAATATAGAAGAAAACATGTACTCATGTCAATAAAAACAAATACTCAACTGCTTTTGAGTATTTGTGATCGTTGGTGTGGTGTACAAATAATATACAATACAAAATATGTAATATATATCTCAGCAAAACAAATCAAGGCAAAAATGTATCACATTATATTTCCTGTTGTTGTTGTTGTTACAATATTTATTAACCAATTAATAATCACTCCTATCTGTGGAATTCAATAATGCTAATGTTCAATGCATTCCACTTTATATATTCTGTTTCAATTATCACCTCAGTCAGTATCTCATTATAATAAGATAGTAAATCAGAATAATTAGATAGTAAATCATAATAATAAGATAGTAAGTCCTCATTTTTAGAAATGTTCTCATTATAATAACTTTTTTTTTCCATCACAGTGGCGGAAATGTGTTTCCATAGTTTTGACCCTCGGAGGCTGCCATACCAGAACCTAACACGTCATTTTGGAGCGAAAGTTTTTTTGAACCACTTGTCAGGATCATGTCCGGATGCACATGGACCTGCGGCGGCTCCCTGGTCCCAGTTACCGGACGAACACTCCCGTAGAATGTCTCGAGGAAGTCGCTAAACCACCGACGACCCGAGCTGCTTGAGAAGATGGAGGGACTCGAGATGTCCGCGATGATTCCGGCTCTGCAGGAGCTCGCGAGGTCGGTGCCCGGCTCCACTTCGCTAAGCTAACCTGCTAACAACATGTCATGTGTTAATGGACGTGTTGTTGTTGTTGTTGTTGTTCTCTGCAGCTCCGGCGCCGCTGAGTACGAGCAGGCGGTGCAGAAACCTCGACAGATCCTGTGTCAGTTCATTGACAGGATACTGACGGATGTGGATGTCGGTGAGTCACAGCAACAGCAACAGACAGGAAGGGGGACACAGTGACAGTGACAGCTGAGATCTACTCTCTCACACCACCGCTGGATTACAGATGTAAAAGCTTCGGTGGAAAACTTTTAAAACAATTAACTTTATAATGTCCTCGTGGGTTTTGTTGACTAATTCACTTCTGCTCAGGACATGTGTGTGTCTAGATTTGTCTTCAAGATTCTTCAAGAGTCAGATCTAGCCATGCTCCAAGTTAAAACTAAATAACATTCAATTAAAGTAATGAAATCAAATATACACCCAAATATAAATTATGAACTAAAATAAAGTAGCTTAATGAGTAGAATGAATGAAGGAGAATCTAATACTGACAAGTGGTACAGTGCAAATGTTAAGAGCTGCAATCTTATGGCAGTTTAGAGGAGTCTATGGTTAAGTTGTGTGTTGTTGCCAGTTTAAATGTCCGGGGTTAATTTTATTTTATTTATTCATTTGATTGTTTTAGTCATGAAAACCGTTGGTGGATAAATAACTTTGAGGGATTACCAGATATATATATTTTTCTCCCATACCAATTCTAATCTGGAAATCCAGCCTGTGACCCTTCAGATGTATCTCGCAAACCATTGTGGATCAGATCCACCAGTTTGATAATCCGGCTGTGTGTATTCTTCCAGTCGCTCTGGGGCTGAACAAAAAGTCCAGCTCGGAGCCAGCCTGCGTGATGCTTCTGGACTTTGTGCAGCACATAGTCAAATCCTCGTCTCTGATGTTCGCCAACCCTGCCTGCCAGCCTGCGGAGTATCCAGACACAACCCAGAGCTGCAATGGTAGGACACGGTTCCTAAAGAGCTGCAATGTTTGAGGTTAAAATGTTAAGAATAAGATAAAAGTGTGGTTATATGTGTCTTCTTTCTGTCTCTCCCCGTGGATTCAGACTTCAGTAAGTGGGTGGCCGTGCGTCTGCTTCGCGTGGCAGCAGCTCCGGACTGTGACGTCATCCACGGCCGCGTCTCTGCTGTGTTGTGCTCTCTGCTTCACACCCTGAGAGTCAGAGCACCGTTCATCTTCAGCCACATCACCCAGGAACTCGTCCATCTGGCCCGGGACCTGGGAAACACCCTGTACGCCCACGTGGTCACCCTCTCCGGACAGGGACACTCTGCGGGTGTGCACACACAGAACCGCTGGCCTGTCACACTCGAGTGCTTCGGTGTCTCCCCTGGATGCGCCTCCTCGTACCTCACCCCGTCTCCTCTCGTGCTCTCCTCGCCTGCCGCGCTGGAGTCGCTGACTGCCGTGACGCTCGGCATCATCACCGACGCCCTCAGGGGTGTGGTTTCCCGTCGTGACCTGAGCGCGGCCTGGGAGACGGCTTGCTCCGTCCTCGCCAACGGAAACACCAGGCTGAGGAAGCTCTCCATGGTGATGCTGAGGCGACTGGTGGAGCTGGGGGGGTTTCCTGAGAGGCAAGGCCCTGAGTTCTTCACCGCCTTCCATCAGCTGCTGGAAACACACGCGACAGCAAACACCGGCTCCGATGAGAAGCAACCCTATGAAGGGGAGCTGCTGCACCTGACTCGCCGTGTGTTTCAGGCGCCCGCCGCCTCTCACACACACTTTGAGCCCATCTATCTGTCGCAGATGTTTGAGTGTGTGTGCACTCTTGGAGGATCAGGCGTCAACTTAGGGACAGAGGTGACTGAATCTCTGTGTCTGCTGTTCAGCTTCTTGCTGTCTGTGGCCCCGGTTTATGAGGGGGCTGCGTCATTAAGGAGGCAGCGAGTCACGGAGGTCTGCAGGATGCTGGCACGCACCGTCGGGACAGAAAATCAAGCTGAAGTACGAGTTTTATTTTTTGAAAATCGCTCACCGTTGTTTATCATCTGTCACAAGTCTTTACACGGCCTGTTTTCCATGTGCCCTGCAGTGCGCGGAGGGATTCCTCCGAGCTGCACTAAAGGCGGAGACAGCTCTGGTGATGGAGAAGTCAGGAGATGGAGAGTCCTCTGCCAAGAAATCCTGCAAATCAGCTATCAGCTCTGTCGGCAAACCAACCAAAACATCATCAGCGTGAGTTCAGGGGTCCAGCTTTTTATATAAGCTTGTTAAAGATGCTGTAGCGCACCATATCATATTGGACTATAAATTACAACACAGTGGATTATCCACAGGTGGTTTTGCCATCAGTTTCAATCATATGGTGAGTAAAAGAGGATGAGGCAAGACAACCTAACAAACCTTTGTTTTTGAAATTGAGTTCTAGACATATTTTCTACATTTAGATTTTCTTGAATGTTAATGTTTTAACTATGGCATATTTTTAACCAATGAATTTGTTATTAATACATTTTTCCAGGTAAAAGCTAATGAAATGTGTATTTGCTCTCCTAGTGATTAGTCCGATTTGCCAAGTTGTTTTAATTTAAAACATTATGTGTCTCCGTGTCCTCAGGGAGCTTGACATGCGTGTCCAGAGCGAGGTGTGGGCTGTGGTGAACAGTCGGCTGGAGGAGCTGCTGACGCTTCTGAACTCGGACTCGGCTGAACCTGAGACCCATCAGACTCTCTGTGCTCTGGAGGGTCTGGCCCTCACCCTCCACCTGGCAGCCCTCTGCTCCTCGCCCACCAGGTAATGCACCGACATTTACACACGCGGTCCCTCTAGCGCACTTTTATTTTAATCTTTTGTCTCTTACACAGTAATATCAACTTTCTCTTTTAAGTAGCTCATTCTTTCTGATTCTTTCTCTGTCAACAGCTCCTCTCCTCCACTCTGGGTGTCCTCTGAGTCTCTGGGCAGAGCTCTGAAGAGCTGTCAGTCAGTGTTAGAAGGAGGCTCTCAACCCGTCACAAGCCAGAAGTACTTTCAGTCTGCTGTCCAGACGACTGTCGAGGTCCTGGACTCTATCGTGTTCCTTAAGAGTATGGACAAACACACATGCAAAACACATTTGATGTCGCAATAAAATCATATTTTTTGTTATTTTTTAGCAGTAATATCCAATATTGATTTTACAAAGAAACTCTGAGCTCTAGCTTTACCTTTACCCCTGACCTCCTGTGTATGTGTGAGTATAGTGAGCAGTCAGAGTGAGGACGGACTCCAGCGGCGTGTGTGTGCTCTTTTATCACTTCCCTGGGTGTGTGAGAACAAGTCTGTCTCTGCCTACAAGGGCTCAGGATTCCCCTCCTGGCTTTCTGCCATGGCTCAGAGACTGAGCTTCTGTTACTGTAAGTATTTAACAATAAAATGTTTGATTAGTTTGCTGTCACCCGTAGCTGGTGTCTCAGATCGATTTAACAATCACTCATTAACAATCCAGATCTTAAATTATTTAAAAAAGCTGTGATATCACTGTTAAAACTTGACGTCAAACCGGTTTGTCCCTCCAGCACCTGAGGTCCAGGTGGACTATGTGTCGCTCCTGGCCGTGCTGCACCGTGGTGTGTGTGAGACATGGCGCGTGTGTGTGTTTTCCAAAGCGCTGCAGAGTCCAGTGGAGGCGGTGAGAGCGGCGGCAGTCAGGGCCTTCCCTCTCCTGCTTCACCACCTGGGAAACACGCATCACCACCTCATCAGCAGTTCTCTGCTGTACGTAAACTCCCGAACTTTTCATTGTTGAATTTACCTTTTGCAGTATGATTTATTTAATGTTATAAACTCGTTCAGTTCCAGGTTGGACGACAGTTCGGAGCAGGTGAGGAAGGAGCTTGCCCGGATCATTGGTCAGCTGAGCTGCATCCAAACAGATCTCTCCCTGCTCAGTGATACTCAGGTGGCGTCCTCCTGTCTCCCCAAAAAACTTTGTCTCCGCCTCAGCCTCGCAGCAGAGCATGCTGGGAATGCTTGTCCATCCCTCAAAGCAACTTTTATCAGACCCTTTCTGCCATTGCTCAGAGAGCAAACTCCAAGTAGTGTCAAACAAGGTATTTCAAGTTTTTCCATTTGATATTTGTATGATTGGATTCAGTTTAATTATTCACAGGAGTGCACAAGAGGCATCATAAAAAGCTTAATTTTTAATGATACATTTTACTCTCCCAGCTTTCCTGGAAGCTTTGCCTCACCTCTGCCAACATGTGAATCTGATTGGTGGAGACAGCGACTCTGGTGCAGTTCTCTGTGCCCTGATTGGTCTGATGGAGGACAAGGATCCAGTGGTCAGAATACACTTTAGCCAATCGGTGTGTTTCCTGCTGACAGAGAGCAGCAGAAACTCAGAGCAGAGTTCTCTGAATGAGGTGATTGACACTCAGTTGTTAACATTTAAAAAAACTCATATTTCATTATAGATATATTATAATGAGAACAGAATATTCAGTATAATTTTACTTTTTGGACTTAAACCTTGCTTTTTTTTAATATAATTAGCGAATAACAGTGAGGTTGATTGTGTGTTTCTTCTGATGATCTCAGCTCCTGGTCGCTCGTCTTAAGGAAGCGTTCAACAACGCAAAACTCAACAGAGACGATGACCTGCGCAACACTCTCATCCTGACCACCGGAGAGATCGGCAGGTATAGATCATATTATACAGAATTATCATAAAATACCACATTTCTGAAAAGATTGGTTTAATTAGTTGTTTTTCCCGTCCTTCATCTCGTCTGTCAGAGCCTCTCAGGGTAGTTTGGTGTCGTTCTCTCTGCTGCGGCTGCTTCACTGTCTGCTCTCCAAGTCGTCCCCGGTGTCTGTGGCTGCTTACGCTCAGATCAGAGCTCTGGCCACTGCCAAAGGCCTTAAACTGCAAACTCTCTTCAGTCAGTACAAGAACCCAATTTGCCAGGTATAAAATCAGCTCATTAACTATTGGAAAGATACATTATACAACTGTGAATAATAAGTAAACAACAGCAAGAAGTCCAGACCTGCCATTAGTTGTCTGTTCTCTGTCTGTAGTTCCTGGTGGAGTCGTTGCACTCGCGTCACGCCGCGGCCCTGCGGAGCACGCCTGACCAGGGCAGCGAGTCAGCCAATCAGAAAGAGCTGGCCCTGGACATCCTGGCTCAGATCGCCCACGCTTTCGACTTCCCAGACCTCCACCGCTTCCTCACTGTATGTGCAGACCACGCATGTAAACATTCCCACAGATACAGTTTGCCTGAATGTGTTTAATGCTTGTGTGTACTTGTAGCGGACGCTCCAGGTGCTGCTGCCCTACCTGGCAGCTAAGGCGAGCTCTACAGGCTCCGCCCTCATCCGCACATTGGCCAATGAGCTTAAGGCGAACAGGAGAGAAATCCTGATCAACAACTTCAAATACATCTTCAGTCATCTGGTGTGTTCTTGCACCAAGGAGGAGCTGGAGAGGGCTTTCCACTACCTACAGGTATTAGTAATACTCACTATTCTTCAATAAAGACTCAACTTCAAGCACCTCCAGGCTTGTAAATAATGCAAATTTTTTCAAAATGGTTGCCCTGTTAGTAATTGATGTGATTGCCAGACTGATTTATATTTGTTTCCCACATGTTCTCCAGAGTGAGACAGAGATTGAACTGGGCTCTCTGCTCAGACAGGACTTCCAGGGTCTCCACAACGAGCTGCTGCTGCGTCTGGGAGAGCACTACCAGCAGGTCCGTCAACGTCCCCCTACAAATTCATACATTTTTAAATACATACATATCAGTGACAGGTTTTTAAAACTAAATATTGTTAAGCATATGTTTTTACATTCCACGTACTATAGGTATTCAATGGTCTTGCAATCCTGGCGTCCTTTGCAACCAACGAAGACCCGTACCAGGGTCCCCGAGACATCACTACCCCAGAACGCATGGTATGCTCCCACCTTATCTTTTGCTTTAACGTGAATGTTTATTTTTATTTTCATTCAATTTTAACAGACGTGGTCAAAATGTATTCAATTCTACTATTCAACAAGAAATCAACATATTTTTAATGCATCATAGTAGTGTCACAAAAAAAACACTTTAACATATTCACACTCCTGTACATGTGCATAGTGTTTTATAGACAAATCTTTCGATAGGCGATAGACAACAGAATTTGTTTACATTTTATTTTATGGTAAAAAGTAGGAAACTATTTACCAAGTAATCAATAAATGCATCTCAACTTCCCCCTTTTTTTATTTTAACTACGGTTTCCTGACTTGTCTGTTCTTTGTGGCAGGCGGATTACCTTCAGCCAAAGCTGTTGGGAATTCTCGCCTTTTTCAACATGCAGCTGCTCAGCTCCAGTGCAGGAGAGAAGGATCGCAAAAAGCTGGTGAGTCATCCGCTGCTGGGAACTCACTAAATAATTGTAAATCAAAGAATGTGTCTCTATAGTAAAGAATGTAATGAGGCACTGATGGATTTGAATATGTTTAGTGAAAATAAACCAACTGACCTGTTAGCTGCTCTCTGTTCAGGCTTTGACGAGTGTGATGGCCCTGATGCGACTCATGGGCTCCAAACACATCAGCTCTGTCAGAGTGAAGATGATGACGACGCTCCGCACCAGCCTCCGATACAGAGAGGACTTCCCTTTGCTCTGCTGCCAGTCCGTACACACACACACAAACACACACACACACACTTTTTAGACTCAAATTACCATATCTAAGTTGTGTTTGGTCACATGCTGTCCTTCATAAAACCTTGAACGAATCAACTCTCTTCACAGGACGTGGGATTGTTTTGTGAGGAGTGTGGAGCCGGCTCACCTGGGTCCTCTCCTGAGTCATGTCATCGTTGCTCTCCTCCCACTGATTCCTCTGCAGCCCAAAGAAACGGCTGCTATTGTCCGCTTCCTCATCATGGAACACAGGTAAGACGCACAAAAAAGAACAGTACACACAATGTTTACATAAAACTACGTCATTTGAGAAATAACATGTATTTTCACCTGTATTGATCATCATTTTATCAGTGCACACAGCTTTTGTCCAGAAATATACTTTCCAGAATAAAAAAATACTTTCCAGAATAGCTCTGTATGAATGTGTGTGTTATTGTGTGAATTGTCCTGTAAAGTGTTGTGACTGGTCAATAAGTCAGGGAAAGTACTATATACAAACATTGTTTTAATATTCTAGAAAGTACCTTACTTTATCTAACAGCAGTGATTTAACAGAGTCAATCTATCACAGGGAAGAAGTCAGCGACTACCTCCATGAGATTTACTTTCTACCAGATCACCCGGAGTTAAAGGACATCCACAGTGTGCTGCAGGATTACAAGAAGGTCAGTGTGGACAGAAGGTCACGAGGAATAGAACAAAGGACGGTGCAACAGATTGTGAAATGTCATGTGTGCCTCCAGCTGACAGCCAGCAGCAGTGACCTGGTGGCAGCTCTGCAGCTCTCGATGAGAGCCGTCCAACACGACAACGTTGACGTCAGGATTCATGCACTCACAAGTCTCCGGGATATGATGCACAGTGATCAGGTACAAAAACTCACTGAGACACATTGTAAAACCATCTCAGCTCAGCAGCGTACGTTTGTTGGTTGTATACCACTTGCAGTAAAAGGTTTTTGTGTGTGTTTGTGTGTGTGTGCTGCAGGAGTGTCTGCTGCGGCAGGTGTGTGCGAGCGAGGCGGTGGAGCCGGTCATCTCCAGCTTGGTGTCGGTGCTGCTGAAGGGCTGCCAGGACTCGTCCCCAGAGGCTCGGCTCCTCTGTGGGGAGTGTCTCGGGGAGCTGGGGGCGGTGGACCCGGGACGTCTGGACCTGTCTCAAACACACACACACGGCGACCGCAACACATTTACGGTATTCTTCATTCTTCTCTACAGCATAAATACACACACTTATACACACAACGAGTTTATTTAAAGATTAGCATATTACCTAAAAATGTTCTTTAAGAAACCTCACGTAAATATTGACTTCCTTTGTTAAAGAGTGGAGTCGAGGATCTCAACTTTGCCCACGACCTGCTGACTGAACTCACCAGAACTTTCCTGGCTTATGCTGATGACGTGAGAGCCCAGGACTCCGCTGCTTATGCAATTCAGGTACACACACACACACACACACAGACACACATGTGTACACTTACTTTAGAAATTCATTAGCTCTTATTTGTTTGTCAACTTTTCTGTCTCTTTTGCTTTCATGTGCACCTCAGGAGCTGCTGTCTATCTTTGAGTGTCGTGAGGGACGGAGCGACTCTCCGGGTCGTCGTCTGTGGAGGAGATTCCCAGAGCAGATCCAAGAAATACTGGAGCCTCACCTCAACAGCAGGTATTCAACATTTTCTCTGATCTTGTCTTCTAATGTTTCACATAATTCTGGAGATAAAATCCTCGAGGCAAAGTTATTGTTTTTCCTCTCGTATATCTTTCCCCCGTCCCTGCCACCGTTTTACCTTCAATCCCTCCTTTAATCTCTATTCTAATATATTTAAAAAGCATTTATTATTCCATCGTCTCCTTTCCTCGATCCTTTCTAAATTTCCCACTCCACCTTGTCCCATTCACCTGCAGATATAAAAGCAGCCAGAAGGAGGTGAACTGGTCTAAGCTGAAGAAACCAGTTTACTTAAGTAGCCGAGGCAGCAAGTTCTCTGATTGGTCGGCCACGTGGGCTGGATATCTCATCAGCAAGGTTAGCAGAGCTCTATTTGCATATCGCAAAACCAAATGGCCACTTCTTCGTATCAACAGCGACATGATCTATTCTGTCAGGTTTGAGGTTTTAGGAGCTGGATTTGTGTATTTTTTCTCCAGGTGAGACATGAGCTGGCCGGTAAGGTGTTCAGCTGCTGTCGCTTCATCATTAAGCACGACTACAAGGTCACAATCTACCTGCTGCCTCACGTTCTGCTCTACATGCTGCTGGGCTGCACACCTGCAGAGCAACTGGAGGTGAGCACACGTCACACACACACACACATCACACACAGCTACAACAAATTAAGAAGTTGCCCCGACAATACCACCTCTTCATCCAGGTAAAGGAGGAGATGCTGGCCGTACTGACGGAGGGTGATGGTCGAGGGAGGGTGTGTGTCCAGGAGACGGCCTCGAGCCTATCACAGCTCAGCATTCAGACTGTGTTCAGTATGTTGTCTCACCTCACTCAGTGGAGCCGCCACATCCTCTACTCCAAACCCAAACACAACGGTAAGACCCACACTCGCACTGATCTCTAGTCTGTGAGGTTTTGAAATGATTAAACCCTTTTGTTTGTAGGATTGTTTTTGCAACTGTATGTAAGTGGATTTCTCTGTTGTTCACTGAGTTCCTCCATCATTTGATAAAATACATTTCCCCAGAGAGTGGGGATTATCAGCGTGTGGTGGCCTTCCTGAAGGGTATTCCACAGGACGTCCTGGCGAAGGCCTCTCTGCGATCCAAAGCCTACACTCGTGCCCTCATGCACTTTGAAGCTTACATCCTGGAAAACAAGGAGGATATCCAGGACCATCTCACCTTCCTGCAGGTCAGTCACTAACGATCCCACTTTTATTATGAAAGTTTGACCGAGTTCTAGCTGAAGTGAAGATGTTTTTATTAATTTGCTGCTGCAGACGCTCTACGCCGCGATGCATGAGCCCGATGGAGTGAGGGGGGTCAACGCCCTGAGGAGGGAGGAGCCGTCGCTCCGGGAACAGATACTGGAGCACGAGAGCATCGGGCTGCTCCGAGACGCCACCGCCTGCTACGACCGGGCTATACAACTGGAGTCGGATCAGGTACACACACACACACAAACACACACACACACACACACACACACACACACACACACACACACACACACACTTGTTTGTGTCTTTCATGAAGTCTTTCCCTGTTTGATCATTTTCATTCTGCCTCTGTGTATAGATTGGTCACTATCACGGGGTGATGACCTCTATGCTCGGCCTGGGTCAGTTGTCCACAGTCATCACTCAGGTTAATGGAGTACTGGCCAACAAGTGAGGAACACACACACACACACACTTTAAAACAAACAAACATATCAGTTATGGCCCAGATTCCATGTTGGTCATTAAACTCACTGTGATGTAACTAACGTGTTCACACTTAGGCAGCAGTGGAAGTCGGAGCTGAACACTTACAGAGTGGAGGCAGCCTGGAAGCTCGGAAAATGGGACCTGCTGGAGGATTACTTACCTTCAAGTGAGAGAAAAGGTATTTGAGCTCTCATTGTTGTTGACTTCTTGTTTACACAAAGCAAGAAAACGCCTTCCTTTGTGTCTGCAGACCGTCACTCCAGTACGTGGGGCGTGCGGCTCGGCCAGCTGCTGTTGTCGGCTAAGAAGCAGGACGCCGAGACTTTCTACGAGAAGCTGAAGCTTGTGAGGAAGGAACAGGTCGTCCCTCTGTCTGCAGCCAGCTATGAGTGTGGAACCTACCAGAGAGGATATGAGTATCTTGTCAGGTCTGTGTGTACATTTGTAGAATCCATAATATTAAATAGTTAGTTTGTCTTTGCAAAGATTTGTGTTTTTTAATAACCTGTCTGTGTGTTTAGGCTCCACATGCTGAGCGAGTTGGAGCACACTTTTACTGAGTTGCAGAAACAGAGGGAACACTCTGCCCCCAGTCCCAGCCAGCTGCCTCCCCATTGGTCAGATCGTCTGGAGATGACCCAGAATTCCTTTCGGGCCAAGGAGCCAATCCTGGCTTTCCGTCGTGCTCTGCTCAGCCTGGGATCAGAGTAAGGACTCAGGAACCTCTGCAGGAACCTAGACACACATTATGACTTAAATCACATCTCTTACAGCTCGTGCAGCTCTGCCTGCATTATGTGCCTCTGCACCTTTCCCTCTGAATTCATCTTAAGAGATGTTTGAAAATTTGTGGCTCTTTATATCTTGAACTTGTCTGTATTTATTTCATAGATTATTATTATTATTATACCTTTTTTCTTACCTTTCATCAAGTCAGCGAGATAAACCCAACAATCCTTTCCTTCTTGTGCATTATTTCAAACTCCTATCGTTTTTTCTGTTGGAGTTAAAGCGGCCAGCTAGTCAAGTCCAGGCCACAAAGCTCAAACCTGGTCCTTGTGTTTTCTCTGCAGATCTGTGTGTAAGGAGCTTGTCGGCGAGTGCTGGCTCCAAAGTGCCCGAGTGGCCAGGAAGGCAGGACACCACCAGACGGCCTTCAACGCTCTTCTGAACGCAGAGAACACACATCTGGCCGAGCTGGTTACCGAGAAGGCCAAGTGGCTTTGGTCCAAGGTATTAACAACCCACCATAAATATTCAATAAATACAAAGTACGGACCAAATTTTGCCTTCTGTGATTAATAGTTTTTTGTCTAAACTATAGTAATTGAACTTTGACAGTACAGAACGTCTATTAGTATCTAGTGTGTCTTACTGACCCTGTTTTGCACCAGCGTTTGTACTTAAATTTCCATTTTCATCAGTTTAGTTGTTCTGTAAGTTGAATTACATTTCTACTCACACAAAGATACACAAAGCGACACTAATGAACCCTTCTGTATTCGCCTGTCATCAGGGCGATGTGCACCAGGCTCTGATCGTCTTGCAAAAGGGAGTGGACCAGTGTTTTCCCGAAGACGAGTCCCTCACAGACCCCCGCATCCTGCAGACCAAAGGCAAGGCCATGTTGCTGGTGGGACGCTTCATGGAGGAGACGGCCAACTTCGAGTCCAACGCCATCATGAAGGCGTATAAGGTAACAGTCCCACACAGGAAGTTGAAGGCTCTGCTATCGGGCGTAAGAACAATTCCTGTTCCGCTGAGTTTTGAGTCAAGCGTGAGTCGCACTTTACCCACAAGCAGCCGTGGCAGTAAATATTACAGGCCATCGCTCACGTTCATTTTTTAACGAAGGATTTCAAGCGTGTCTTTTCGTGTTTGTTAGGATGTGACAAACCTTCTGCCTGAGTGGGAGGATGGAAACTTCTACCTCGCCAAATACTATGACAAAGTGATGCCGATGGTGACTGACAACAAGCTGGAGAAACAGGGGAACCTGATCCGATACATTGTCACATACTTTGGAAAGTAGGAACAGAATCAACGTTTATTTTCTTGCGATAGAAGCTGAGTTAATGCTGTTCTAACCTCATTCGACTCTTCCTCACCCATTTCGTTTGGACTAATCCCCTTTCCAGAGCTTTGCAGTTTGGAAACCAGTACATCTACCAGGCCATGCCCCGCATGTTGTCTCTCTGGTTGGACTTTGGAGCCAAAGTGTGTGAATGTGAGAAAGGTGAGTGTGATGCTTCCTGTCCTCGGCTACCTCACTTTAGCTTTTCTTTCAGCTGTTAACAACGATATCCTCCCCACACATCTCCCCTCCTCAGCGGGCCGAGCAGACAGACAGATGCGACAGGAGCTGAGCAAAATCAATGCAGCGGTGAGCGAGCACTGTGCCAACCTGGCGCCGTACCAGTTCTTGACCGCCTTCTCCCAGCTCATTTCCCGGGTGTGTCACTCCAGTGACGAGGTCTTCACTGTCCTCATCGCGATCGTGGCCAAAGTCTTCCTGGCGTACCCCCAGCAGGCCATGTGGCTAATGACTGCTGTGTCCAAGGTGTGTGTTTGTGTTTGTGTGACATAAACTTACAAGAACAACTAAAGAGCTTTTCTGATAATTATTACATGCCTGTGTTTGTATTTCTTTTCCGTCCAGTCTTCCTACCCCATGCGTATGAACCGCTGTAATCAGATTCTTAAAAAGGCGATCAGTCTCAAGAAGTCACTGGAGAAGTTCATTGGAGACGCCAACCGACTGACTGACAAGCTGCTGGAGCTCTGCAACAAGCCGGTATACACACACACACACACACACACACACAAACACACACGCATGAAATATATGTTAAAATAACAGTTACAGTTACAAACTCACTCTTTGACCCTTATGGAAGTAAACTAAACTGTAGGTTGAGAATTCTTAATCCTAACAAGTTTTATTTTTCATCTCAAAATGAGAAATGTGATGGATATCTGTATATAAAAGTAAGTTTATGATAAAACTATTGATATTTTCTACATTGCACCAAGTATCTGGTTTTTGAACTGCGTCCTCCAGGTGGACGGTAACTGCACCACCCTCACCATGGGCGTCCACTTCAAGCAGCTGAAGCGTCTGGTGGAGGAGCCGACCTTCAGCCAGATTCTGATCCCACTGCAGTCGGTGCTCATCCCCACGCTGCCCTCGACGGGAGGAACCAACACGCAGCACGACGCCTTCCCCGGACACTGGGCCTACCTGGACGGCTTTGAAGACGCTGTAAGAGAAGGAGAAAGCGACGCTGTTGATTATTGTCATTGTATATATTTTGGATGTAAATCCTCTTGACGTGGTATTTGCTGCATAACTCTGCTGTATGTGCAGGTGGAGATCTTGGCCTCCTTACAGAAGCCTAAGAAGATCAGCCTGAAGGGGTCGGACGGGCGCAGCTACACCATGATGTGTAAACCCAAAGACGATCTGAGGAAGGACTGCAGACTCATGGAGTTCAACTGCCTCATCAACAAGGTGCGTGTCCGGTTTCACTCTAGATGAAATGATGTAGTCGGTTTCCTCGGGACACATCAGCTATATTGGATTGTACTACTGGAATATATTCCACTGCAATACACCCAATTATTATTGCCTCCATATTTAGTATAATTGTATACACTTAATTCATCAAGAAAGAAAAACAAGAAATAACGAATAACTTCCCCTGTAGTATTCACAGCTAAATCAGATTCAGAAGATATTCAATGGGGGGGAAAAAGTTCCGTCATATGTACTATTATATTAATTAGTATATCAATCTATACATACTTGAAAAAGAAAACTTAAATAACCAATAACATTTTCTGGTATTTAAAGAAGAAGAAAAAGCTTCCCTGCTGCTTGTAAACATTTTTATTCTGACAGAGGAACTCAGTGGTTCAACTTTTACTAGTTAGCATCACCTCCGGATTTGTATTTTGGAGTCAACACTTTTCTTGTGTACAATGTGCACACGTTTTGTATTGAGTGTGTCTGTGTATGTGCAGTGCCTTCGCAAAGATGCTGAGTCGAGGCGGAGGGAGCTGCACATCTGTACCTACGCCGTGATTCCCCTCAATGAGGAGTGTGGCATCATCGAATGGGTCAACAACACGGCTGGACTTCGACACATCCTCACCAAACTGTATAAGGAGAGAGGTACATGTAGCCTAAAAGTCAAGGCACATGTAAACACACACTGTCCGCTTTATAAATGTTGAATTCCCATGCGTTTGTTTTTAGGTATCAACTTGTCAGGTAAAGAGCTCAGGAAGCTCATTCTGCCAAAGGCGGCTCCCTTTCAGGAGAAGCTGCGCGTCCACAAGGAGGTACTGTGTGCTCGGCACCCCCCTGTATTCCACGAGTGGTTCCTCAGGACCTTCCCGGACCCCACGTCATGGTACGACCCGCTCAACATCTCACCTTTTTTTTCAAAAGCCATGTTTAAAGTCTTGTGATATCATGTGGCCACTTTTGCGAGGGCGAGGTTTTAGTTGTGGAGCGTTTGAAAGGTTATAGATTAGATAAATCACATTGTGATTGTTCACAGGTACAGCAGTCGCTCCGCGTACTGCCGCTCCACTGCTGTGATGTCCATGGTGGGATACATCCTGGGTCTGGGAGATCGCCACGGAGAAAATATCCTGTTTGACGCTTTCACTGGGGAATGTGTTCACGTCGACTTCAACTGCCTCTTCAACAAGGTTCGTCTTAGCTTCAATATTCCTTGAAGTGTTTGAGTGTTTGCTGTTGCTTATATCTCTATTAGCACATACTTCTTTACAGTGAAAGCTTTGTAGTAGTTCTGGGGGCGAGACTTTCATCTCACTGCAGATTGTGTGTACTTTTTTGTGTGCTACTGGATGCCTTAATTTCCATGGGGTCAATAAAGTATCTATTTATTTATATATCTCCCCATATATCTATCTATCTAATATTTAGAAGTAATCTATGTTTCAAATTACCAATATCTATGAGTTTGGGCAATTCGGTGCATGCTCTCCCTCATGCTCCTTCTCTCCCGCTCCACTAGGGGGAGACATTTGATGTGCCTGAGGTTGTTCCCTTCCGTCTGACCCAGAACATGGTCCACGCCATGGGACCCATGGGCACCGAAGGCCTCTTCAGACAAGCCTGCGAGGTCACCCTGAGGCTGATGAGAGACCAGAGGGAGCCGCTCATGAGGTTTTGAGTCAAAGCATCAATTAACAAACTAAATTTAGATTTAAGATCATATTGAAATCTGCCTTTTTCTCATTTACTTGACCCTTAATACATTATTGTCTGTCCCACAGGTACTTCTGTCTCATCGAGGTTTCTAAACTCCATATGTCTGTATTTATTTCTTCCTCTCAGTGTGCTCAAGACCTTCCTTCATGACCCGCTGGTGGAGTGGAGCAAACAAGCAAAAGGACTTTCCAAAGCTCAGGCCAACGAGACTGGAGAGATAGTTAATGAAAAGGTGTGCGCATCTGGAAGTGTATTTCTATGCATTCACAGCAGGTCCAACAGGATCCATAGATGTCAGGTTTTCTGTGTTATTCACACTGATTTGGGTTTTATTTTTCTCTCTCCTTCCGTGCCAGGCTAAAACCCACGTGTGTGACATCGACCAGCGTCTGCAGGGGGTGATAAAGAGCAGGAACAAAGTGCTGGGTCTGCCTCTGTCCATAGAGGGACATGTCCACTACCTCATACAGGAAGCTACAGACGACAAACTGCTGTGTCAGATGTATCTGGGTTGGGGGCCCTACCTGTAGAACACACATCTACATTCACTTAATGTAAGGGCAGCATTTTGAAGACAGGTCGGGAGAATTAAGGATTCTTTTCTGTGATTAAATGCCTGTAAGTGCTAAGATGTATTTACACATATGTTTTTCAATAAGAGCTAAATATTCCCTACGTTAAAGTTTCCTGTTTTCTGGAAACACAATATTTTTGTTGCACTCCTGTACAGTCTATTGTAATAAAATACATGTTTTCCTGATTTGGTAGTGGCAGATAAATGTGTCTTCTAATCTCTTAACTCTCCTTAGATTCACTGAAGCAGTCCGACTGTCAGATGAGTGTTTAATCCCCTCTCTCTCTTTCTCTCTAAGTGCTGCTCTCTTGCACACTCACACTGGTCCAATCCGCTCACCTTTTTCACTCAAGAACCAATTAGAGCCAAGTGTTTGCTTGTGAAAGCCTTAAGAGGCTGAAGACGGCTGGACGCTGCCACCAGTGTGAAGTAGAGGAAGTCTGAGCTACTTCCTGTGAGGGATGTTTTCGTCCTTCAGTCATGAGTTCAGACACTCAGAGGGTCGCTGTATTTTTCATCATTATTTTTCTCCTCTTCGTCAACACTTGGCTTTTGATGCAACTTGCTCTCGGATAGAGGCCCTCGACACTTGTTTGAAATCAACGAGAGCTTTCCAGGCTAACACGGTGGACACTTGACTTTTTCTTGACTTCACTCTCTGCTGCGGGATGGTCTTTTCGAGCTTCGCTATGGGGGAAAAACAACAGACCAGTGAACTCTACAAGGCCCTCTTTATTATCGGAATATCAACTCTATCGACTGATAAATAAGATGCATTCAAATTCTATAGCAGCTGTCTTTACCACAGCAAATTGCACTGGATATTTAGTTTGGACTCTGCAGCTAATTTGCTTGTTTTTCCTGCACGTTTAGTTTTTGAATTGCACAGGCATGTAGAGATTATCCCTTTATTTAGAAAATTTCTGGAAGTCAACGGTTATCTATATCTCGAGGATTTGGGATTTTTTATAGTTTTAAACACTATTTCATGAGAGCTGGCTTTCATGTTTATCATTTTTAAATGGCATCGGTTGACCTTCCTGAATGTTTTTATTCTGCAGCAAGACCAAGAGAACAACTGACCTGTGAACCGTGCAATCAGATAATCGACTTTACTGGCTGTTAAAGAGCTTCAGTCTATGTTTTCTTAGAGCTGTTATCACCGCACACAGTTTTCCTGAGTGATCAGTCTTATTCTGCCTCTGACTTGCAGTTTTTTCTGCAGGTTTTAGTCGTTGAATTGCACGCGTGTGGAGATTATGCTTTTATTTTGAAACCCGGAAACGAAGGGTTATCTTCTCTTGCCAGAGGTTTTAGTTTGTTTTTCACACGATCTTATGAGCGCTGACGTCCATATTTAGCCTTTTATAGAATAACAACTAGATGCAAGACATTTCTATTCTGGAAAACCCATCGTTTGAAACGGCAGTCTATTATATTTTGCATAATATTTAAGATATTCCAGCACCGGAAGAGAGAAGCTGTGATGCAGTGAACACCGGGAGCTTGACAGAAGAAACCGTCAGTAACATGGCTGCAGGATAAACCGTCAACAACACGACAGAGCCGCTGGTAGAGAACCGTATCCCGGGCGGAGGGTTGAGGCCATGGTGACGCCTGTGGACCGTCGGACAGTCGGTGGTTGTTCACCGGGCTGTTGACAGCGGAGCACCGGGGACGGAGCGCGACCTTGGCGGACGATGTGATGGATCTCACGCGGCTGGCGGCGGACGCTGGTCAGTTCATCAACAGAGCGATCCAGGTAAAGATCGAGTCCCGCTCAGGTGATGGTACTGGTACTGGTGACTTTGAACTAAACTGGGATCTGTGGTTCTCTAACAGGGATGTAATGCGTTTGTGTCTAGAAGAATGACACAAAATCACTGCCAGTGATTCATAAGGATCCTCGTTAGATCCTATAGTGATAACAATAAGTCATAAACACTATTTATTTAGTATCTATGTATCCTTATTTACAATATATCTATCTATACTTATTTAGTATATATCATCTATTAATACATCTATACATATTGAGTAGCTATCTATCTGTTTATCTATCCTAATTTAGTATATCTATATATCCATCTTTCTCTATCTATCCTTATTTAGTATCTATATATCTATCTATCCTTATTTAGTATCCATCTATCATCTATCTATCTATGGATCTATCTATCCTTATTTAGTATCTATCTATCTATCTATCTATCTATCTATCCTTATTTAGTATCTATCTATCTATCCTTATTTAGTATCTATCTATCCTTATTTAGTATCTATCTATCTATCTATCTATCTATCCTTATTTAGTATCTATCTATCTATCCTTATTTAGTATCTATCTATCCTTATTTAGTATCTATCTATCTATCTATCCTTATTTGTCTATCTATCGATCTATCTATCCTTATTTAGTATCTATCTATCTATCCTTATTTAGTATCTATCTATCTATCCTTATTTAGTTTCTATCTATCAATCCGAAATCAAACCCCAGCCTTCTGTGTATTTGTTTTTATTTAATTATAATTGTTCATCCAGAGGTAAATTTAGTGTTAATGTTAATAATGAATAATGTTAATAATGTAAGCTCTTGTGTTTGAGGTAGGCTTGTATCATTAGGGGCCTTCCCTAAGGGCCACTTAAATCAAGCCACAGAATTCTATGTATATATGTATTTAAGCATCATGGGCTCTTAGGCAGGGCCCTGAATGCTGCCAGCCCACCTCAGACCTTGGAGAATATATACGTGTGTATCTGGTTGTGTGTGTGACTGTTGCCTGTTGCTCCACTCTTATCAGTGAATAGATTGGTTCAGGCTTTAATGTTGTTCTGTTGGTCCGCTCCAGTACACAGGGGAGACGATCGGCCAGGCGGACAAGACAGATCTGGGCCCAGGTCTGGAGGAGCTGCTGGTACTGGCAGACGCCACCAAGACCTGCACGGACAAGATCATCTCCCAGACTGAGGTGGTGCTGCAGCCGAGCACCGGTGAGACACCAGTGTTTATTAATATCGAGGTCGGTCTTTGGGAGACAAACATTCAACACAAACAATTATTATTGCTGTTTTCTTCTATTTATTTAATGAGTATTTAATAAAAAAGCATACATCATTGCCTCTACACTGACCTAGACAGGGTATTTGTGTTTTTTTTACATTGAGAAAACATTCTGGATAAACCTCTTGTAATAAAAATACTTATTATACTAATCTTTCATAACTCTCTGCAGAGGAAAAACACAACATCAAATGTCTCCCCCTAGTATTTATGCAGGGGTAATTAAACGTGATTTGGGGTACTTTGATTTCAATAAGGAATCATATCATCTAATTTGAAACCAAATTAAACCTCCTCATGATACTTGTGTACGAGATACTGTAAATAAAGATAATCTACTGCCCAATGTCACCTGTCCCCTTCAAACCAGAGCCTGCTGTGGCCTCTGCCATCAAGTGAACACTAGATCTGATGCTTCTCTGTCTGTGGTTAAACTACTGACGCATGACCTTAAAATCTTTTCATCTGGGACTCCATACTTCACATTTATTTGCTCTCCCACAATCCATCTCCCTCGTGCCCTTCTGTTTGCCCTGCCTGTTACTGTCCTGCTCAGATGAATAGGTCTGGTTTTGCTTTTGCCTCTTTGAATCCAATTACCTCAGCTAATGGAATTATGAGTGGACGTGACCTGTAATCTATCAAATGAGGAGAGTGTTCAGCTGCCAGAAACAATGATCGTGCACGTGGTTTTTTCTATCGACTGAGGGCTCTTAGTTCTTCTGCACAATCCTTTTTGTTTACTTTACATTTACCTATTATGCATGGGCTTATGGGAAGGACCGGCAATTTGCAGGCAGCTGTCTACTGTTCTGCTCTTCATGTTCTGTCAGTGTGATATAAAATAAGGGAAACTACTTTTCAATATTAAGTGTTAATTTTTGTATATTTAGATCATTATAGAAAGGAATGTAAAATAAAACCTACTGGGTAAAATATAGGCATCCAGAGGTCATTGGACACTTCTGAATTCTTCTAAATAAATACAGAAAACACCAAAGATACGTTTGTTGGATTTCCGAAATGAAAACCCTTATACCTGATTTGACCCCTGACCTCTGATGAACAGGAGCACGACTGGAGGACCGGCTGTATGAGCATCTTGAATGGAGCGCCCCACTTCGGCCTCGTGCCCTCGAGGTTCTGGGTAATGAAATGACCCAGGCCGGGCTGGAGCTTGGGTCCAACACTCCCTATGGTGAGAGCTAATTCTTCTGAATATCGTTGTGGTGACAAATTGTGTGGTCTTAGCAGTTTGTCTATGTACCTGAGTGTGTTGCTTTTTAAACTATAGTGTGTTGTGTATTTAGGAACGGCCCTGCTGAGGTGTGGAGAGGTTCAGAAGCAGCTCAGCGACGCAGAGAGAAAGTTTGTCCAAAGCACGAACATCCACTTCCTCACCCCTCTGAGGAGTTTCACTGAGGGGGAACACAGAACCATACAAGTAAAGCCCACTAGTACACACACCAATAGCCTGTACATCATGGCATTTAAATAAAATAATCTATATCTCTTTCCATGTTTGTTTCTGTTGTGACTTGTTGGTAGGATGAGCGCAGGTTGTTGCTGAACAAGCGTCTGGACTTGGACATCGCTAAAAGCCGACTGAAGAAAGCCCACGAGGCCGATCAGGAGTCCCGAGTGAGTCCCAGTGGGTTATCTCAAAATGTAGCCTTCAAAGTACACATCAGTTTTTCTTTAATACATTTTTTTATTCATTCTTTTCATCAGAACCTAAACGCAAACCCGCTGGACGATGCCTACATGTCTCACGTCTCCTACATGTTCAGCTTCATGCGGGTCAAATGGCTGAAGGTCAGTGGCTGGACACACAGACACAAAGATAAGACGCCCTGAACTGGATGTTTGGTCACTGAGTACATGTCCTGTTCTCCTCTGTCTCTGTCCTCTGCACAGGTGTGGGCACAGCAGATCACGCAGGTCAGTTCATGTTCATCTTCCTGTGCACACAATATCCATAATTTGAATATGGAAGCGAAGGCATGGTGGTGCAGGGGCCAGTCAGGATGGAGAGCTGAATATGGTCCTGACGGTGGCAATAACATTTAGCTTTCTATTGTTTAGTTGATTGAGACTTTTTACGGCTAATGGGAAATTTCCAGACACAAAGCTGCTGAAATGTGGATGTAATTGGAAAGATGATTAGTATGTGTGTGTCTGTGTGTGTGTCTGTGTGTGTGTTGCTGTGTGTCTGTGTGTGTAGGCAGAGATGGAGCTGAGAATCTTTCAGAGTCTGTTCGATCGACAGTCAGAAATCACAAGGCAGCTTCTGGAAGGAATCCACAACACTCACGTACGTGCACACACACATCACACACACACACACACACACACACACACACACACACACTTTAAATGTTTTTAAATCCTCAGTCCCACCATCTGCCTCGTGTTTTATTTGTCTTGCTTTGTTTTTTCAGACCAACCACATGCGGAGTCTCACGGACTTCGTGGAGGCTCAGGCTTGTTTCTATGACCAGTGCAACCAGCATGCTCAGGGGCTGCAGAAACAACTGGGGAGGTCTGTGCAGTCCGGTTTACTTCAACAAAAAATACATCTTCACACAACTCAAGACTCTCACAACTTATTACGGATTTCAGTTTATGTTTTTTTTATCTGAATTCGGAATTTAAGTTGTTTTCACACGTTAAGTTTAAAGTAGAAAATGAGGATGTCAAACCAGGAGACACGACTATTGGTTAATTATTTAAAAAAGTTAATCAATAATGTGTATTTTCTCATTATTTAATTAGCACGTGTACTTAAGAACTTCAAATTTTAAACAAAGCATGAATATGAGCAAAATTAGGTAGAAAAAATGTCAATCAACTAATAATTACTGCCACTAACAACTAGTCATGATTTTGTTTCTTCTCGCAGCATCCCCGCGGTTCTCTGCTCCAACAACTGGCTCTCAGAAATAAGTAATCAGCCGTCAACAAGCAGCCAAGTGGCCACCGAGCCCAGTGGATCAAACCAGGTCACTCGGATTCCCGTGGTCGTCCAACAAATTCCAGACTTCGATCAGGACTCGTGGACTGAACGTCCGTCATCAGTCACAGACAAAACAACAACAGGTTCATCTGTGCACACTCAGCCCCTGGACCCGACAAATAACAACAATAACAACAACAACAACAACAATCAGTCAAGTGACAGCCATGAGATCAGTAACCATGCAGCGGCCAATAAGGCATCTCTCCATGTCTGTGCTTCAGACTCAGACAACAACACAACAGCTCAGCGCTCAGCGGCCAACAGGACAGTCGGCGTCCACACAACAACCCAGGGGACGACTCTCGAGTCTTCAGCTGCAGTGGCTGATGGTTCAGGTCACGCAGCGACGACAACCTCCTCTTCACCTTCACAACCTCAGGCTGCAAATACAGTGTCGCGTGAAACCATGAAAACCAGTGCCGTGGCAGATGAGCCCCAAACTACTGATGAAACGGGTAATGATGAGCAGCCCGCCATTAAAGGAGAAGACGTCCAGGAGGGGCCAGCCTCCGCCAGTCAGGATGTGGTTGAGTAGAGACTGAAGCTCGTCAGCTGGGAATCACTGTGATGGAGGTTCAGCTGAATTCACACCAGTGGTATAATAACAGACATGGTAGAGCTGAGGAAACAGACGGGATCAGAACGATGCAGATACTCAAATATTATCATGTGTGGTTTGGAAAAAAAGAAGCTTTAATTAATCCCATAGGGACGTTACTGCAAAGTGGTTGTAAAAGTGCTTATTCTCCTAGTGCCAGTAGGATCATTCATGTATTATTAATGTTGTGCAAGCATAATGACTGTTGAGTGTCAGTCCTGTGTCGTCGTAGAAGAGGAAACCGGCCTCAGGCTGCAAGTCGAGGTCGGACTGAGTGTGTTACGTCTGCAGTGTGCGACTGTAACACACAGATGTCTAAAAAAATTATGTTTCACTCATTTAAATGAACAGAGGACAACTAATCTTTCACCGTGCCAAGTGTGTATATGTGTTTGTGTGAATACGTGAATTCATGTGTGTGTGTTCATGTCTGTCTGTGACCCGTGTGCAACCCGTCACTTGTGTTTAAAAGCTCAGCCCCAAACACACAACACCTTTAGAAAGAAGTGTGTGTGACTTTGTACGAGTTGAGGTCATTTTCCATAATTGTGTGTGTGTGTGTGTGTGTGTGTGTGTGTGTGTGTGTGTGTGTGTGTGTGTGTGTGTGTGTGTGTGTGTGTGTGTGTGTGTGTGTGTGTGTGTGTGTGTGTGTGTGTGTGTGTGTGTGTGTGTGGCGGAGCCCCCAAGGCGACAAAACACCCGGAGTGAACAGGATCTTTATGCTTTTGCATGATGCAAAGATATTCCTCCTTGTTCCTACTCTGGACTCTGGGTGTGTCCCCCCCGTGCACATGTCAAATCACACTCCCACCTCCACAACACCCCCCCCCCCAAGCCCCCATTAGGTGAAATGTGTAAAAGTTTCCAAAACCAGATGTTGTTGATTTTCTCAGTGAGGGCAGCCCCTCTCCACCGTGGTGTGGATCCACTCTGGAGACCCTGGACGGGAAACATGTTCCTGTAGCATCGGCTCCTCTGACGTAATCACTGACTGAGCTCTGTGCTGTTTGACCCAGTTTGTAAAGATGTGTGTGGGTTCCCGCAGAGCGTCAGTGCTGCTCTGTGTCAGTTTGAATCTACGCGAACACGCAGTCGACGTCAGGGAGAGTTTTCAATGTATGAATCTGAACGTGTGCAAATAAATCTGCCAACTGTGACGTCGTGTCCATTGAGGTGTGGTATTTGTTATCCAGCTGAGGTGTTTGTGTTATTTTTATCGTTTAAATCTCCTGCTTGTCGTTCCCTGATATATATACACACGCTCACACAGACACACAGACACACACTCACACAGACACACACTCACACACACACATACATGCTCTATCCAGGTTAAGATCAAGTGTTCACATATATCACATCTCACTAATTAACACCATCCCAACACTGTAAATCTTGTGGTGAAGCTTGGCACGCTTCACTATTATAACCACACAACCCTTTATGATGTATGGTCATGTACGATACACACCACAAGCCCTTTAGCTAACCCACACACATTGAAACACAACCCCGAAAACCACTTGCAAAGTGTGTTTCTACCGTTTCCTGCTCCCACTTTCTCCCCCCCCCCCCCCTCCAGTCCGCGGCTGTAAAGATTGATTAGATCGATAAAACCCAGGTTATGTGATATTGATTTCAGTAAAGTCCGGAGGCCCGTGCTTCAATAACATCATAAACTCTTATATTACACCACTATATCAGCCCTGGGTTTCCAGAGGGGGCCTCACAGGAGGTGCAGTCAGTGCTTAAAGACAGATTCAACTGGGTTTCGTCCCCGCAGCTTTCCTCATGACTCAGCCAAACAAGAATAGATTCCCCTCGCTCCGTCCCTCGCTGCTCATCAGGGTTCCTCTGCCTCACTGATGGTCCTCGACACAGACCCAGCTTATTTTTTTGTATCATTTCCAAGAACCTGTCATCAAATGCAGCATCTCTCTCTCTGGTGCTCGTGTGATCCAGGAAGGAAGGGGAAGCTGGAGTCGTGTTTTGCACACTGGTTGAGATGAGTGAGTTATGAGAGCTGATGAATGAAGCTGGGAGAGTTATAATTACATTTCTATACCTGAGGGGGACACAGACAGATATTATATCTATACATAGATAGGTGCAGTTTATTGTTTTATGAGATTATTTGAGTTTTATTTGAGTCACACCAAATCACAGGATCAATTATCTCGAGACAGGGTTGAGGAGACAGCAGAGTAAATTAAAACAATGACAATCAGCTATAACTAGGATAATAAAAACTTCTTCTTGAAATGAAAATGTCGGTTCACATTCTTTTTGCCAACTATTCCAAATGGCTGAAGGAGAAAATGTGGTTGGTTGTTATCTCAACTTATAGAGTCATAAATTAGGGTTAGACAGCAGATATAGAATAAGTCTTGTGATCTGAGACTGATAGAAAGATTAAACAAAAATAAATGAACTTAGTAAGTAGTATTAAAATACCCAGAATGGCTTCAGAATAGCTTTATAGCATCAATGCTGGGGGTTTGTCACACTGCTCTCAAGCTCTGCATACTTTGAACAAAGAACAGCTAAAGCCCGATGGGGGTGTCAATACATTTGAGGTATTTAGTCAAACAGTAAAGTAGTAGAGAAATAGAAATGCTGATCCCTTGATGGCACCAGGCAAAAAGTTAGAAGATAAGTTAGTTTTGGCTCCTTTTGCTTTCAAAATAAAAGCAGACCAAGCACGGAGCCTTGTGGAACTCCATTTAGTACACTATTGCCGTTTAACACATGCTTACTGATTTGCACTGGTGACTACTGACCGTTAGCCTACTGATGAACCTTTGTATCAGCAAGATCCACACAGTCAGAGGCCTTACTCAGCTGTTTTCAGTAATATATTGTAATCATCAAGACATTCATCAGTTATACACCATTATGAATTCATATTTATAAATATATTCCTTACAATTATTTCATTGTTTGGCTGTTTGCTGTATTTTCATGTCTCCATAGTTTTTCTCTCGTATATTGGGGACAGAAAGGGAAACACCCGACACCACCACACAGCTCTGGTGAAGCTGGCCTGCGTTGGCTCACTTTAGAGCATTAGTGTCAGTTTGTGGTTTGTTCATAAGTGAAGTGCTGTTGCTGTTTCAAAGCGTCTGTGTTTTAGCCGGCGTAAAGTCGACTGACATCACCCACTGTCCCAGTTTCCCCTCGCATCTCTGGTTTCATCGGGACAACCCAGAATCCAGGACCTGTTCTCTCTCTGGACTGATTCAAATTTGTGTTGTACTTTCCACAACACCCAACTTTTATCACCTCTATTCCTCCGTCTTTTCCCTTCCTATCTTCCTTTCTCTACTCGTTGTTTTCTTTTTCTGCTCTTCTCAAATCAGTCCTCCCCCTCACAAACAGCGTCTGGCGGCTGCTGATAAATGCAGCTCCTCTGTCCTGCAGGATATTTGGGATTTTGTTCCGTCTTATTCAATTCCTTTAAAGATGCAATGGAAACTAGACTTCTAGGTTTGTAGGGGAACCCAATTCAAGAGACGGGAGGACATAACATTTAAATCTGGATCACACAAATTGTGTATTCTTCGGATATGAGAGAGAACAGATCTAACGTGTGAAGGGTCTGCACTGTAACCAATAGGCCTTATTGAATACATATTAGACCAGATATTGATTAACATGAAGATCGTAGTTTCCTTCAACAAGTCACATATCGATCAAATGTAAACAGAGAGAGAATAATAGGAGGAAAAATACGTGAGACGGACACCGAAGAGGAAAGATGAGCTGTTTGTCTCTATGCACCATTAACTTTTAACTCAAATGTATAGATTTCCTGGAGGGATCCTTGTTACAGGCATTTTATGGAGCTGAGCCCTGGAGTTCACACACACTCATGTCCACTGTGAGGTATTTATAGTTCAGGGAGGAAAGGAAACTTTACGCAAATATCCTCTTTCCTTCAGTGGCAACAATCCACCTCTCCATTTCCATCCCTTCTTCGTCTCTTCCTCTGCAGGTTCTCCCCTTTTCCTGAGATAAACCTGCCAGCTCCTGCTTCAATTAGTCCCCGTGCTACGATTATAGCCTGTGAGCTGGACAACACCAGACATAGTCACTGGCAGACGTGCTGACATGTGCTGCTGGGAGCTCAGTCTGGACGTCTGCAGGGAGAAGGAAGGTCAAGGTCTTTCCTCTGACCTTGACTTGTCCTGTTTCTGCTACTTAACCCCAACACCTGTTCATCGGAGCACTGTTGTCTATGAGAATGAGATAATTTTTCCTAAGTGAGACGAGGAAATCTGCTGAGTCATCTTCGCTGAATGTCTAATCAACAGTGTAACCAGGCAGCAGAATACGACCACAGCCAGAAAGCACATTTCCCTGTGTTGCTATAGCAACTGCATTTCATCTCAAGTGGTAAAACATAGTCACTGTAAGTTTAAATCATGATCCTGATTCTGCAACGTTGCAACTTTTAGTTTAGGGGATTTGATGTCGACCCGCCGAGCAGGGAGTGACTCTGAGTCATCAGTCAAGAGGTTAAAAAGCCAGACTGAGCTAAAGTGCTGATTGAAATGTCCTGGAAACATTGTAAGTATGAGTGGAGGTGACTCTGCAAATAGAAAAAATGAAGGACGGAACAATGGTTTGTTTCCTGGAATGACAAAAGAAGGTCCCATTTGTAGGGATTTCTAAAGAGAGTTAGTTTGTAGCACATTTGTGGTTGGGCCTCTAAATATAGGCTTATATATTAAATTTAATATTTAAATCAAATTTCTTTCACTGTTGCGTCTGCTGAAGAATTTTTTCTTATTATCATTCTCTATATCTCATTTTTCTTAATTTTCTTATTCAGTTTTAGTTATTTTTCTTTGTATTTCTGCATGTACAACATGGAACAGCATTTTAAAGTGTTGTCCCATCTTATATCCCCAAAAATAAAGCGAGCACCTTGAACTCATGAACTTCTCCGAAGCACAAAAATCGAATTACATATAGAGTGAAAAATACAAAAAATTGATTTAACTGACTAGAGGGTTTTTTCATTCGTCTGGTTGAGATTGCATGTCGTATATCTTGACCTCACACTGACAGCCTGGCTACTTTACAGGTCTCCGAATAATTCAACTGTGTTTTCTGTGACCCTGAGTGAATGAGAGTGGAAAGGTAAAAGATACGTACATGCTCCTGTCTGTTGTCGTTAGTATTTAACATAAATTCTGAATTTCTTTTACCTCAGTTTTCCCTGTTCCCCTGTATTTCTCCCTCTTTCCTCACAATGCCCCTAATTCCCATTCAGCTTGACTTGTAACAAAGTGCCTCCACCGAAGCATTACTCACCCAACCTACACAACAGCCCCCCCACATCTGTCCCACCCTCCCTCCCTCACTCACCCTCCTTCTTCCCTCTTGCAGAGTTTATAAGTCAGCACCCACAACAGTTGGCTCAGTGTGAAGAGCTTTACATACAGTGAAGGAGGGTCAGAGAGGACTTCCGAAATTATTAACAGATTATTTTTGCGATATTCTTGCCAAAGCTTCCTCATGCACGTGTTCAGGATCTGTCACGTGCTGTGTGTGCTCGTGGCTTCGTCCTTATGTGAGAATGAGGTTGAGTATGAAGGGAACTATGCAGACGAGTATGACAATGAGATCTCTCAGGACCAGCAGGAGGGTGAGTTTCCTTTATTTCTGCTGTAGTTCTGTTTTGTGCTTGGTTGAACATATGCCTCATTGTGAAAAAAGCATCTCTGATTTCCTTGCCTGATTTAATCAAGCTGTAAGATTCATTCAAAGTGCTTTATTAGATTTGGATTGTAACACTGGTGTCCCGCAAGGCTTCCTTCTTGATCTACTTCCATTTCCGTATAACAAAGTTACAAACTCTGTAATGTGCAATTTATTTGTGCAGATGAAACGTCTTTAGATCCCAGAAGGGGTTTACTTATTAAAAAAGATCTCTGCTCTCATATCACACCAAACTACTTAAATTATAGTGCCAATTTGTGGAACATTAACGCAAAATAAACCAAGCTATGGGGGAAAAATTGCTTTAATAGTGTGTTTTTCGTAAATTGAATTTAAATTACATAAAGCTTTAAAATCACAAACCCTTTTTCTAATTAAAAATAGAAGATTAAAATACTTTCCTCAAGTATATTGAATGCCATATGTGATAGTTGTCTTTGGTGTGAAACCACTGTATTGTGTAGGTTTCTGTCTTATTACATATGTCTACTGTATGTTTATTCCAAAAAAACTTCATAAATACAGCTTGTGATTGACATTGTAATTGATGTATCAATCAACCAGCAATGGAATTATTTCCTGTTCTTACTTTTTTTTTTTAAATGTGTATAGACAGTGGTAGAAAGCACGTGTATGGAGACTATGCTGTTTGGTGTATTGAACCTTTTCCATCACTCTAGAGAATCTTCTTCATCTTGACTCATGCTGTCGTCAATCCATAGAACGTTGGTCGGCTAAATCATTTATAGTCACTGGGCTACCATTTAACTGCTCGTGTCAGTTATGGAGTAAATAGTTGTACTCTCTGAAGAAGTTGTGAGTAAATTATTAACTAAGTAACGTACTATTCCAAGATTTATGTACTTTGCTTTAATTTTCCATCACCAAAACTACTTTGCTGCTACTTTGAGTTCCGTGGTCTTTGCTTTGGAGATATTTGTTCTTTTATGACCTCATTGTAGCCTTGTTATGAAATCCATTTGTACCATAACCTTTTATATCCCAATGCTGTATTCTTTGAAAAAAAAATTCTCATTTCCACTCAAATTTCACCCTATTATTCCAGTTGCTTTCTTCCACTAAATTTAAGTACAACAACCAGTAACTGCTCTGATAATATTCGGTTAAAATTGGTTTATATAAATGTTAACAACCTTGTAGTTGTCTATTCGACTTTATAAGTGATGCGTCCTTGTGGTTGTTGTCCACAGCCGAGTCTCAGCCTGCACCATGCCAGCCTGAAGGTCTCTCTCGCTGGGACAAGCTCTTCATCGCTCTGGAGGACTCACACATGAGGCAGCTAATGTTGCTGGCGTCTCTGGACCAGTGCCGTGGAGGACTGGTCTCTCTCGGAGCGCAGGTGGGGAAGATGGCCAGGGGGACCTGCCAGCAGTGCGTACCCAGCGTGGAGTCGGCGTGTCGGGCCCAAGCGGAGCAGGCGAGTCTCGGGCTGTGGCGAGGTTTGATGGAGCTCAGGCAGGAGGAGGCCGCGAGGGAGAGGAGGTTGAACGCCACCATGCAGATGCTCCTGCACAGCAGACATGAGGAGAAGGTCACGTCTGCTGGCAGAGGTCACAGAGCGGCATCATCAGGGCCGACAGACACCAGGACCAGACACCAGCCGACACCAAGACCCGGAGGTTTGGGGGCAGTTCTCATCCCATCAGGCCTGAAGGAGCAGGAAGTAACTCCCCCGCTGGACATGGCCACGATGGAACGGGCCCTGGTCGCCATAGCAACAGAGCTGCAGCGAGTTCACCTGCAGCTGATCAAAGTGATAGAGCAGGCGGGGGGGCGTGGAAAGACAGAGGGGACACATGAATCCAGGAGAGGGGAAGAACAATGAAGACAAATTGACTGGGAACACTGCAGTGATATGTATTTGCACATTCTCACTTTTCTGTACTGTTTTTTTTTAATGGCCTTTTTTTAAACATTAAAATGAAATATATTATAAATCGTGTGAGCTCGTTACAATGAATAAAAACGGATTGAACCACCTGATCAGACGCATGGAAAGGTTTCCTCCCTCCTCCCACACACTCACCAATGGCCGGTTCACACACACATGCTTGTCCAGACTTTCATTTGTGCTTTGCAGAGTTTACACCATCGCCTCAGTGTTTGTGTGGTTGTGGTTAATATCTGCAAATAACTTCCACCACAAGAGAGTGTGTCTGAGGGTTAGCACAGTGTTTCATTCTGGGCAGGTCTCACCCCCAACTCATTAGCTGCTTTAACTGTCTGTATTTCACAGACCACGTCTCACAGAGCTCTGGGTGTTTATGATTCATGAAACCCTGCCAGAACTGCCGCCCTTCTCTCCTGTAGCTGTGCACGCGCACACACACACACACATACACTCACACACATTCACACACACACACGTACACTGTAATAAACCACATAGAGTGGCTCGCCCTGACCAGAGTTACAGTTTCTGTAAAACGTTGAGCTGGAGAGGAATGAAAAGACAGAGAGAGCATGGAAGAGAGAAAACAGAATGAAATCTGTGTACAAATAAGAAGAAAACATGCTTTACTTGAAATAGAGTAAATATTCTCCATTACAAGTATTATGAGAAAAAGTTACTAAAAGGTTTAAAGTAAAAATGCAGATGAAAAAAAACTGTCGATGACATCATATGTTATATTTAATACTGGTCTCAAATGATTTATAGGTTTTTAGTTTACATAAATCATAACTCTATAAACTGGACCTATTTTTTTTTTAATATACAATCTGTAGTGTGGGTCTTATAAGTTATTAAAGCTGAATAGATGTTGTAGTGTAAACTGTAAAAGTATAAATAATTTAAAATAATAACCTTAAACCTACGAACAAGCTTCTTATATATCTGTATGTATGCCTGTATATGTTGATGTGTGTGTGTGTGTGTGTGTGTGTCATACATACTATTAAAACATGGCCAGAATCCAATTACAGGATAAAAAATACCTAAAAGAACAACTTTTGCAGGTGATTCTCTGTGTCGGCTGCACATGTACATCTGCACTGCAGTAAACTTACATTTCACCATTTTTAAACATGTGTGAGTTTAATTGGTTTTAATTGATTTTCTCCAGCGGATGACTCACATCTATGGTATTAATATGTACTTGGTCCCAGGCCAGTGAATACATGCACCTTTCCTTTTAAAACTGCAGCTGGTTGAAGATCTGAAGAGTTTTTTTTATCCTCATCATAATATCACCATAGTACCCTCGGTGGAATGTCCAACTCTGGGGCATTTGTTTTCATTAGAAGTCTCCATCTGCGCAGCGTGCCAGTGAGGATTTTAATGAATGGGCGCTATGTCGGGGGTTGCTCGTTCGTTGTGATGGAGAGACAAAGCAACAAAGGGTGAAAGCAGGAGGCAAAGGATGAGGATAATAGAGGAGGATAGAACCAGAAAGAAGAGTGTCAGAGCTGGTGTGTCGGACAGGTAGTTATTACGCATAATGACAGTTCAGACCATGGGTTTTTATCAGCCAGCTGCCCGGACATAGCACCACCCTCCCTTTCTGCTTCTCTTCCGTTCCGACCCTTCTCTTCCATCCCTGTTTCGTCATCGGCCATCACTCTCCTTCCCTCCCTGCTTCTTATCTGTATGCCAATGCCATCATCTGCTCGCTCTCTACCCCGATTTATCTGCCAACCAGCAGCCAAGCAGATAGCATCAATCCTCGGCCAAACCTCAGCTGGCTGCTAGTCGTGACCCGACATCAGAATCCTGTGAAATGTAGCCATGCACAAACACATACACACACACACAAGTTGACTACAAGTGGCTTCAGGAATGCGTTGTGTTCATCAGAGAGATTTTAATGTCACATCACATCGTCACTAGAACAGACAACACAATATTGGCACTTTCCCTAAAAGCAAAAGAGGACGATACAAAATAGATAAAGCTCCGATCATGAGTTTAGCAGTCTCTTATATACACTGGAAACGATCTGGTGAAGGAGGGAATAAGCAGAAGAGAACGTGGACGTGTGAAGAGAAGAGAGAAGGTGTTTATTTGATGGGCGAATCCAGAATCTCTTCATATTCCTCCCGCTGGCGCCGCCCGCCCCCTCGGGAGGGGAGCAGCTTCATCACCACCAGCCAAACAACGCTGAGTATGATCATCATGCTCCCGACGACCTCTGGCGCAGTGGGAACCATTGGCAGCACGGCCAGATGCAGCAGCATGGCCACGGGTACCTCCAGACTCTGAGAGGCGGACACCAGAGCCGGATGGAGGCGTGTGAGCGCGTGCGTCATCCCCAGGAAGGCTCCCACCGAGCAGGCTACCAGGCCCAGGACCAGGCCCCAAGCTGGGGCACTCACGGGCCAGGACCAACCCTCCTGGAGAACAAACAAGGAGGCTGGGGCGAGCAGGCAGCCGGTCCAGCTTACTGTGAACAAGGCTGTGCCCACTCCCACCCTGTCCTTCAGGGAACGGTACCCGACCAGCGCCAGTGCCATCCACAGTCCTGCGAGCGCAGAGAGAGACCAGCCGAAAGCACCTCTCCAGAACACAACCGGGTCGGTCTGTGAATCTGAGTTGCTCTCATCTACTGTGGGAAGTAACACAAGGCCCAAACCACACAGCCCTGCAGCTATGGTGATCCCATCAGGCAATCCCAGCCTCTCCTCAAGGAGCAGGAAGGCCAGGGTCGCCGACAGCGCCGTGGTGGCCAGGCGCCAGGTCGTCGTGGCATTTCCGGGAGAGACAAAGGTTAACGATGAGTAGGCGCAGCAGAGGGAGAGCGAGTAGGCCATGCCGTAACAGAACAGCCGTAGGCGGTAGCCCTCTGGTCCGAAGGGGTTCTCCCCCCTGTGCAGTGGTACAGCCAAAGAGAGGAGCTGGAAGATGGATCGAACTAAGAGCAGAAACAGGGGGCCGAGGCTGAAGCGTTCGGAGGCCAGGCGGGTCAGAACGATCAAACAGCCGTGAGCCAGCGCGGCGCAGAGCAGCCCCACCCAGGTGAGACGAGAGGCAGACACAGAGGCCTCCCCAAAACTGGCCAGCTGTTCCCCTACCCCTCTCCCAGACCCCTTTGCTGCTTTGGCCGCCACCTCGCTCCCATCTGCCCCCGCGGCAGCCTGAGGTTTGTGGGCCGTATCCTTGTCTTTGGAGCCGAACAGAGTCAGGGGCCACCTCTTGCTCTCCGTCAGCTGTTTCCTGTCTGACGTCTCCTCCAGGAAAGAGCCAAAGTCCTCAAAAGACGGAGCATCGTCGTAGCCTTCGTCCCCAGGTTGAGGGAAGTGTGTGTGCACCCCAGGCTGAGGGGAGTACGGGGCGTGCGTGGCGTATTTGGCTGTGACAGTGTGAGGGTGGATCTTCACTCTCTTCTTAGAGCTGCCCAGGAGGTGAGAGGACTCCATTTTGAAACGTCAGAGAAGACAGACACCTGCGAGGGAAAGAAAGAAAGACTTTTTTAAGAGCGACATAGGAGATATATTTGACTCAGGCTCCCTCTGGCAGCGTGTCTCTCTGGAATGCTGCTTGGTATCTCATTCATCTTTAATATCCACGATAAGAATAGCGGGAGCGGGATACGTACACAAGCTCTGAGGAATCAAAACTTGTCTTTTCGGCTTAAAGTCCAATTAGGTCCACGTCAGAAGAAACATACGGAACCTTTATTATAAATGAGCAGCGCTATTATCCAGCCTTTCTGTCTTCTGGGATGCCAGAACCTTGGCTGGCGGCGCTAAAGAGACCATCGTCAATGACAGTTACATAACCAGTGGCTTCCTGCCTGATTTGTCTTTTATCGCTCCCCGTCTCGTCTCGTCCCCTCCCCCTTTCTCGCTCAATACACTCAAGCAGGGGAAATATAAAAATCAAAGATCTCTGTGCACATGGGTCTGTCAAATTTAGATTTTCCCGAAACAGGTACATCTCCCTCCTCCTTTCTCTCTCCAGCTCTCCAACTTTTCTCCTCAGGGTCGAGCCCCACGGATGAATAACTCATAACTGACGTAGTTTGAGCTCTGCAGCAGAACGATATGGCCGTGCAGGTGCTATAAGGACTTGTGCTGCATTAGAGGTTGTAAAACACTGAGCAGTTCACTGGTCACTGTGCAACTGGAGGATAATATCACATGTCATGGAGTTCATTCACACTAAAGCACATGCAGCACAGTGCTCAGTTAGTTCCCTGCTGTTTCTAGGTATTACTCAACAGTCATTCACTTTTCAAGTTATGCAAGAAATATACTTTTGGAACAAATATGCAAAAGACAATACTTTATTATCTTTTATCATGAGAAAATATATATATTATTCTCCAAGTCCAGTTTCTTGAGGTTCTTGACTCTATTTATTCATCACTCCTGCAGCTATTTGTTCAATTCGAGGCAACTCATTTAAAAATGTGATGTTTAGATCAATTATAAAGATCTAACAATAAATAAATACACCAAATAAAGTAGAAATCCGAAGCTGAAGATAAAACTATACCTACATTCTGCACCAGCCATGCTAACACACATTTTTAATTGTGACAGCTTCACATTTAAAAAATGACTGCTCCTTGGAAAATGCTAATTCATTTCCAATTCATACAAGATTTTCACATAATAGTAAGCTTAAGATGTAACAAGCGCAGAATAAACAGTTGAATATGGCTGAAAACATGTATTATTTCATGGTTTAGCTCATCAAGTCACCTGCAGGCTTGACAATTATCCCACGTGTATGGAAAATGTGACATCATTTCAGTTTTGTAACAGTTAACTGAGCAGTTTAAATGTCTGGGTGAACGATCTGACTGCGGCAGAATTAGCGGTGGACTGTGTCGCCTCTGCTCTCTCCAGAGATGTGAAGTAGTCCCACTTTTAAAGCCTGAGTCGCACCGTTGCAATTACAGCAGCGAGGAGGGTCACGGTGCGAGAGCTCTTTGCCGTGAGCTTCTCTCTGGTAAATGGCAGGTGCTCATAAATAATTTATTATCAAATGGGCTGTAAATACCTGGATTTAAAGATTTAGACTTTGAGGATGTTATCTGTGGATGATTGAAATGCATGAGATGTGAATCTGGATTGAATAAAATGATAAACTGCAGCTTAATGGTTTCACAACTTCACTTCACTCTCTCAAAGGGGAAGGGGACAACAGCCAGAGTCACAGGAAAACATTCAAGAGGATCTATTCATCTTCCTCTCACCAAAGATCTTACAAAATCTCAAAATCTCAAAACACAAAAAAGGGATCAGTATGTTCCTGTCTGGCTCTTTTCCGTCTGTAAATCTTACTGTTGTGGCTGTCGCCCGCCTCTGCAATGCTGCTGCTGCCACTGCTGCTCCCCTCAAAAGCTTGTTTCCACACCCTGTGAGCCGCTAACACCCCCCCCCCCCCCCCCTTTAGACCCAATGTGAGGATGAGATGCAGGAGATAAAGCTCAGAAGAGTGAGGATTCTCTCACTAGCAATTAAACAGTGGACAATGTCCTCCCTGGGGTGTCCACATGCATCTTCTACTACACCTTATTTACATCATCAAGGCGTACATGACCGTATTGTATTATATATTTACTATTAATATTAACGGTGACGTTAATTATTGAATAGTCCGATCATTATACAACTGTCAGAGCAAAGATGCTGCTGTGTTTTTATAGACGTGAACCCTCGGTGTTTATATTGCCAGAGTGATATTGCACGATATTATGTAAATTGTTATTTTTATGTGTGTGTGTCTGTGTGTGTGTGTGTATGATGTTATTCTCAAGGTTATCTAGGTTCCTCTGTAACGCCCCCCTGTGACGCAAAAGGGTTGCAAACACACAAACACACACGTGCTGAATGTGATGGCACATTTAGATTCAATATCATATGGAATATCATATTCTATCATAAAGTATCGTATTGAATCATAACCTATTGTGTCATGTTGTACCGGATATATCACATCATATCAGGTTGTATCGTAAACTATTGTATCGTATCGTGAACTATCCTATTGTATCGTATCGTATCGTATCGTATCGGACCTTATCGTATGTTATCGAAGACTTTACATTAGCATCCATCATGTGTGCATGTATTATGTTGTAACCCGTGACCCATGCTCGAGACTTGAATGGAGGGAGGCGCGCACTCGCTCACCCTTGAGCCTTGCGCCAGAGGGATCTGAATCCAGACAGTTCCCCCAGTCAGTGCTGCGCGTAATATCGCGTTTTGACATGTTATCCAATCAATAAACCACCAGCCGCGTTATTTATTGTACATGCTACACACACACAGACACACACACACACACACACACACACACACTGAGTCTCCTCTCACCTGCTTTACTCGCAGACCAGCCGATCCCACCGGGTTGAACCTCACTCTCTCCGTCAGCCTCAGTCATTTAGCGAGCATCTCCCCAGCGCCCCATCGTCTCCTCTCGTCCATTTGTTCTCCTGCTCTCTCGTTCACCCTCTCCTCCTTTATTCCCCTCTCCTCTTCCTCCTCGTCCTCTTCCTCCTGCTGCTGCAGTCGGGAGTGTCCCTCCTCAAGGGCACCGGTCAGACCCGACACCTGCGGTCACCTCAGCCTCTCTCAGCCTCTCTCTGCTGCTGCTGCTGCTGCTGCTGGAGGAAGAAGATGTGTTTCCACCGCCTCCTGTCACACTGAGCTCTGATACAGATGCTGAGCTGAGAGGGAGAGAGGGAGGGTGTGTGCGTGTGTGTGTGTCTGTGCGCGTGTGTGTGTGTGTGTGTGTGCGTGTGTGTCTGTACGTGTATGTGTGTGCGTAAGGGACAACTATAATAATAGGGTATGAGCATGCGTGGCAACCCCTGAACACCAGCACTTATCACTGCAGGTTACCTTCCTCTTATAGACCTGCAGCAATAACAGTCAACACTCAAAAATCTGCACACATACACATTCCTACCAGACTGTGGGACATAAATACTTTTTGTTGCGTGTTCAAAATGTACGTCATCATTTTCTCTTAAGTGTGTCAAGAGGTGAGTTATTGCACATTCTGCAGTCCCACACTGACGCACACAGATTTCCTTCATGGCTTTTCACAGATGCACTGTTTAAATAGATACTGCACTCTGAACTGTGTATTTCAAATTAAACAATATGACTGTTCTTCCATTGAAATACACTAATGCTGGTTTTGATGTTACGTTTAAAATCTCATAATGCCTCCTATAGTGTTTCAAACTGTACGGGCAAATTTTTACATCAACCTTTTGGGACATCTCTACATCATGACATTTATATATATTGTATATATATCTGAAAAGGTTAACACTTACTAAACAACGGTGGGGGGTGGAATCTGGAAGGCTGCCTTCAGTGTCCGATCTGTGTCTAAATTAAATCCCTAAACCATAACTTCATAACCCCCATCTTCTCCTGACCCTTGGCTGTCACACACACCGATTGACAGGCGTTTTAAAAATTGTGCTTTGATTATATTCTATTAATAATCATGTGGTGTTGTACTCTTGGAGGAACCCAGCTCAGGTTGGTGCAGAGGACCATTCTGAAGTTTACAGGTTTGGGGTTTGCATCCCAATCAGTTCGTTGTACTGTTGGGGCGATAGTGATCAAAAGAGCAGGGGGGTATGCAATGGTTAATGAACTGCATTTTTTTTTCTATCATATATAATTCATGCAGCCATCAGGGGCAATCTAAGGTTCAGTGGTTGTCTGAACAACAAAGCAAGGATCCTGTAGGCCTTCAAGTTCAGGTTAGCACAGAGCGGTGGTTGACGAGGAGATGAAGAGGAGAATATCCATAAGTACTAGAGGCTGAAAGAACAGATGTGGCAGGTGAAGTCCAAAATGGCTGTGACCCCCAAACTGCTGAGTCTGTCCAGAGGAAGCAATCTGAGGAGCACGTGTTTATATAGATGGTGAGAATGTGGAGAAGAGATGAACAATGCAGAGGCAGCTTTTCAAGAAGTTTCTCTCCCTCTTTGTCTTCCCCTCTTTGTCTCACATACTCGGCACAAAAACCTCACAAGCTTTCATCTCCCGGCAGTAATTGCCTTGGCATTTCGCAGCCACCATGCCGGTGTGCTCTGCTCCATTTCCAGCTGTATTAACCTTTTGCCAGTTGCAGCTGCGTTCGCTGTTGTTCAGCTGGACCATCGAACCGTTTAATAACGCACATCCAGCGGCTGTGGTCGGGAACAGGAGGCCGACTCCTCCTTCAGCTGGGACTCTGGGAGATGCACGGTGGTCAACAACAAGTACGTGCTCATGAAGAAACGATGAAAAGCAAAAGAAGTCTCTCTGTGTTCCCAAATCGCCCCGCATATTTTGATTATATAAATAATACAGCCTATAAATATACATAAGCCTCTCCTGGGTGATTTCCTTAATTGTCTGTTTGTGAAGAGGATGTGCCAGACTAGATGTCATCAAAAACCAGGACATTGGACACTTTCAAACACTTTGTGTCCCTTTTTCACAGCAGATATTTTGACTGGCTAAATACAGGTGTTACTGACAACATGTGTCAGACATATTGGGAAAGGCGGTGGACTAGTGGCAGAAACTTGGACTATGGGCAGAAAAGGTCTCTGGTTCGACTCCACGGAGAAACAACAAAAAGACGAACCTGGATTGATCTGTCCAAAAATCCAAGAGGATTCTCCCTACCCTGTCTAGTGCCCCTGAGCAAGGCACCTTACTCCCCCAACATCTGTTCCCCGTGCGGCCGTACATGGCTGCTCACTGCTCTGTGTGTCCTTCACCAGATGGGTTAAAAGCAGACGTTAAATTTCCCTACCTGCATGAGTGTGCCTGTGTATATCTGTGCATGTGTTTGGGACTAATAAATGTATCTTGATCTTAATAACAGATAACTCTATTCTAATCTAACAGCAGCAAGAACAATAACTGAGAGGAATATTATTCTGAAAATATTATTCCTCTCACTGAAGTCTTTGATTTAAGTGAAGAATAAAATTCACATTCATGGAACTTTTAGCTTTTTGTGGATTTAAAAGAATATCTTTGATAAGGTCAGGAAAAGTATAGAATGTATTTTAATCAGTATTTGATGGTTTGGTACGTCTGCAATAGTTTTTAATGGTGATTAAACAAAGCCATAAACTCAATAGGTCTCTGTGAGTTTTTCCAGGAAACCATGTTGAAACCTATTGGTGCCCAGTTGAAACATACTGGAATGTATCAGGGACAGTTTGTGGGATAGATGGAGATGTGTTCCCCTTAAAAATCCTAATCAGCACTTTCATCATGTCAGACGTTGAACTTGTGCTGTTTAAAACAACCAGGGTAATATTCATGTAACCTTACCTGATATTTGGATGTTAAAGACGAATTTAACATGAATGATGGAGAACTGATTAAAAAAAGGCTCATTCACTCGTTCTATAATGGACTTGTCCCTGGGCTATTTTTGTGGTGGCCAGTTATTCTTTCTTTCTTTCTCCCCCCCCCCCCCCTCCTCCCCCCTCCCCCCTCCATCTAATCCATATTTTTGCTAAGGGCCATTTCTCTAAAGATGAGGACGAATATCTACTGTTTCCATGGTTACAGCGAATACATGGGACTCAGCTATTTGGAGCTCTGTTGAATTCCCATCTCCTGCTCCTCAGCCCGGTTTTGGGAGCACAAGTTCATCATATTTTTGTTGGAGTTGGTGCGTAGCTGTGATAAGAACATGCTGAGAGCAGCAGAGCTGAGCCGCCTGCCAGGAGGACGAGAAGAAGAATGAGGGAGCCGACAGGAGTGTGAGGAGAGGCAGGGAGCGTTTTGATGAATTCAAGCACATGTGCGTCAGAATCAAGAAGCTCTCCGTGCTTTCTGCCGCTCTCGCTCTCTCTCTGGTCGAGATGATATGAATTATAGAATATGGTGAAAGACAGAGTTGCAGCAGAGTCGAGTTTGAGTGGAGTAAACTTGTGTATCCTTCTTTCTCTACATTTTGCAGCCTCGTCTCTCTTCTCCTCCTCTGTCTCTCAAACACATCTTCTCTCAGTGTCTTTCTCACTTATCCTCAGATACACAAAGCACATGTGTGCGTCTGCCAATTTCACACTTGGATACACCCCCCTTTGCGGTCTGTCAGTTAGATGTCACCACTCAGACACAGTGAATTCACAGTTTATTTAACGGTTTATGATTTTCAGAGGAAAAGAAATCAGGTCATATCCGCTGATATTGGTTTCTTAACGGCATCAATCAATATTAGGTCTGTGTACATGGGGCTGGTTTGGGGGCGTTGGGTGTTTATGAAGTATTACTGGATGTCATTATTCAAAGCTCGGGCTCCTCGGTTGTCTGAACGACTTGTTCTCATTACATCAGGAGCTGATGAGAGCAGAAATAAGTGAACCGCAGCCGCAGAGGGGACGCATTCATCACCGGGTCCCCGTGGTGGAGGGGCTGAGGTGAGGGAGTCCAGCAAGGAAACATGGGGGAAAAACAACTCTGAGACTCTACTGCTGAGATTAAGATGGGGATCACGAGGAAGGTCTTTAACAGGAAGTGGGAGCGTGGGCTGCATGGTGGTGTATGACACACACATGCACATTGCGCTAAAAAAAACCTTGGCTGTATGTCCACCTCCATCTCTCTGTGTGTGTGTGTGTGTGTGTGTGTGTGTGTGTGTTCCAGTGAGGGAGGCGGATGTGACGGACGATGACCCCCTGCTTCATTAAAGCTTGTGATAGCCTCTAATAGGTTTCCTTTTTCCCCAGCTAATAGGACCTCTCATACATTTTTCAATACCTCAGTGGTGGAGAGGAAGACGGGGGGAAGAGATGGGGGGGGGGGGGGGGGGGGGAGAGATTGCAGAGAGGAGTCAGAGAGGTAGCCGGTTAAATCGGAGAGAGAAAGATCCTCGGCAAGGTCTGGGGAAATTAAAAATAGATCAGGGCGCACAGACGTAAACCAGCCCCACGAAGCCTCTGTGTTCCTCAACAGCTTCCGAGATGAGAATGAATAAAAACATTTATTGCGTAACCCAGACGTCAAATTGGTGTGTTTCCGGCGAATTGAAAAAAAAAGAAAGAAAAGAAAAGGTTTCATATGAGTCCATGTACCTGTCATCAAAGCTCCTGCGAAGCCCCCTGAGGCCGGTGTTTACCCACAGACGGAGATGTTTGACTGAAGCAGTGAAAACCTGTGATTACCTTGAATGTCTCAAAGTGTTCGCTCGGGCTGATGGCTTACCAGACAGCCTCTGTTTCCATGGTTACAGCCCTGGGAAAAGTTTTTTTCTCATACATTATGCTGGAAGCTGCCGTTGAGCGGGGATGTGCGTGCAGCCAAGTGCGTCCTTGTTTGCGTATATGTACGTACACAGTTTCACCGAAGGCCGCGTCAAACTCTAAATCGGGGCAACGGGAAAGCAAACCAGGATCCAGACATTGTGATGCAGATGGCGTGGAAGTCTGGTGGTTATGTAAGTCAGCACCGCACCATGCATACTTAAAGAGGAAGGTATAGTCTCGGGGAAAACGCCCCTGCGAGCGTCAGTGCTGGATGGAATTGAGAAGAGATTCACCTGGGCAGGTGTCTGCAGAGGGTGAGACTGTCTGTGGTTTGACAAAACATTGTGATAAACTGTAACACCCTGAACTGACCTGTTTCAGGGCTCCATTGTGTAACACCACCTAAATGTAAATGATGAGATGATGGAGCGATGTAAGAGGTTTGAAATGCAAAGTTAAACAATTACATTATTCCCCCATATTATTGATCTACGGTGGCCTAGAGAGCTCAACACAATGCAAATTAAGAAAACACATGCAAACAGAAAAAACATGCTGGAACTAAACAGGATATATTTGCATGGGAACCAGAAAACTGATGCACCCGGCCGTAGTTCAATGCTTTTTGAAGTTATTGAAGTCTGGTACCTGTCAGTGGTGATGGATCTATATGCAGTGTGTTTCTGTATTTGCATTTGTTGTGACTCTCTTGCAGTGTCGTAAATTTAGTTATCTAAATAATTGAACCCACTCAAATCCCGAGAGGAGCCATGAAGTAAAACATACTTTTTATACATCTATAGTTTCATACATGTCAGTAACTTGGGTATTGCTCTGGCTCAGCACAGACACGCGGTCACAGTAGTACATTTATTAATCTGATGTAAATAAATGAATGTATATAATTCTGACGGCATTGTTTGTGAAAGATGGCTGCTAAAAAAAACCTAGTTATTCTTCTATCCAATTAGTGATACTCTGACGTGCACCAGATCCTCCTATAGGAATATTATCTTTATATATATTCACCTTATACGTGTTTTGAGGACAGAGACACAGACACAGAGACTCCTCTATATTCTTCATACTGCTCTGACCCCGTTCTTACATCTTTGACTAATGCAGGCGATCGACCTGAGCACACAATACCTTTCTGTGGTACTCACTGTAATTTGCCGATAAGCAAACAAAAAAGACCCGAAGACGGCACCGGCTTCTAATAAACACATCACCCAGGCTGTGACCTCTGACCTCCTGTATTGAGCTGGGTGAGAACGCTAAATTCCTGCTTTTTTCCAGAGATGCTCTTCTGCAGCTGATCTCTGACCTCTCTGTGAAATAAAGGGTTTTCTTTGTGTGGCTCACCAGTGAACCTCGAGTCAACAGAACTATTCCTGGTGTTTGAATCTCCAGAGCAACTGATGCGGAGGTGTAGATGGGGACTGAAGGGTCACTATAGCAAGACACTTGTATACATTTATGACTCAAGAGGATTCTCATGTGAGAATGTGTCTTCTGTGTGTATGTGTGTGTTTGTTTGTGTGCCTGTAGAGGTGTGTACACAGCTTTTTCTAAGGGTCACTTAAAGCATGTGTTGGGGGGAAAAAGCCCCAGAAAATGTGTTTGTTTTTCCCCCAGAAAAATTTACAAAATATGTTGAAACATTTCCACATAATTCAAAATTTCCCAAATTGCTTCTCTGAAGAACTATTTCAAAACACTTATGAAACATTTGGGCTTTTTCATTGCTGTTTTGATACAAATGGCTCCTGCATCATTGCACCAAACATTAGAGGATAATAACATCTGAATGTGTGTGTTTGTGTGTTTGTGTGTGTGTGTCTGTGTGTTTGTGCAATAACCCTGAGGGGAGGATCTGGCAAAGCTTTTATAGGCAACACGTGCTGTTGCCATGGCAAACAACAATGCGACCATCAGATAAAAACACCAACAGGTACATTCATGTGTGTGTGTGTGTGTGTGTGTGTGTGTGTGTGTGTGTGTGTGTGTGTGTGTGTGTTTGTGTGTGTGTGTTTGTGTGTGCATCCCTCTCGTATCTCGGAACACACAAAATAATTCGTAATCCTTCTTCTCACTCGTTCTCTCTCTCGCATACACACTCACGTCTAATGCAAGTATTTGATATCCACATAATGATGCTGAATCGGGACTAAAATAATTAACCAACGCTTTTCCTGCCCATCCCTCTCTCTCTCTGGCGTTATCAGGCCCGGGCAAGCAGGAGAAAGTAATCTGAGTACACATCCAGCCTCCATAATTGGGTTTATGCAGCAACCAATCCAGACCACGGCCTTCATGGAGATGAATGGCTCAGGAGCCAGCTGTGATGTTCACACACTCACTCTCTCTGTGTCTCGCTCACTGTCTCGGGCAGAGGTGAAAAAAGAGGGGACTGATGGTTGGAGACAGCATCAAATAAAACCAGAAGGTCAAAGGTCATCACATACTTTCTGAGCTGATTTTGCTCTGTTGGCAGGTTTTGGAAATATTACTCTATGACCGACATAAGCTTTGTTAGAGTCATATTTATGCATATTTATATCTCCTGCTGTATTTTATAAGAACTTTGAGAAGTCATAAAGTTTGCATCCATGTGTTGTTTTGGAGTTTTTTCCTTTTGCACAACATTTAAGAGCACAGTTTTAATAGAAAGTCTCGCCAAAATAAGAGGGGATAAGGAATACATATTAGGCCTGGACTGCTTTAGTTTTATCTTCATACAAAACTTCTTATTTATTCTTATTTTTATTTCTTGCAGCACAAATATAAGACATGTATGATGTGTTGTTATATGTATTTTTGTGATGCATTTCAACTCCTACAGAATTGCATTACTTTTAAATGTATTGCTATAATATGTATTTCCATCCAAAAGGTGAGTGATTATGTGTTGCTTTGGAGAATTAACATCCTGCAAAAAACTGTAAAATCTAAGTTTAATCTCTTGAGTAATAGACATATAACTGACAGCATGTCTATAGACTGGAATATGTCATATTAATGCAACTTTTCATTTCCTGTGGTGTGTTTGAAAGTCTTAATGCAGCATTTGTGTATTGATCTAAAGGAAAGTATGGCCCGTTGGATTTACATCCTTCACAATGCAGTAAAGGCTCTGTTTCTTCTGTATAGTAATGGACAGTTAGTAGACACAAATATTTCATATTAATGCATCTTTTAATTTCCTGAGGTGTTATATAATTCTGTCATGCATTTCAATACAAAATGGTTGCATTGTATTTGAAAGTGTTGCTGTAATGTGTGTATTGATCTAAAGGAAATTATTGTTATGTGTTGTGTTGAGGGTTTACATCATGCACACAGCTGTAAAAGTACTGATAATAATGGACAGTTTATAGACAGTATAGAACAGGAATATGTAATATTTGTGTATATTGTAATTTCCTGAGGTGTTATATAATAAACTGTGATGCATTTGACCTGTGAATGGTAACATTTGAATCTCCTGCTCTAACATGTGTATTGATCCAAGGTATTGGTTTGCAATTGGAGGATTCACATCCTGCACGAAGCTGGGATCTTGTCAAAATAAGAGGGGAGTCCCTCTGCTCTGGTGCGCGTCCCCGTGAGCGCTGTGCTGGCGGGCCCCTCCCCTTCCCCGTGCCCGAGGCGCGCGGCCGCCCGGACCCGGTGTGTCCGCCAGGGGGCAGCTGTGTGTCGGTCTGAGGCTGCGCCGCTCCCGCTGCATCACAGAGACGGAAAAACCACCAGATGGCGGTTTAGGATTGCTGCTCTTCTCCGAAGGCGCGGTTCCGCTCGCTCGGCCAATTTTCAATATTAAAATACGCACGATATTATCACGAAAATCGATTAATCGTTGCGGAGGGCGCTAATCGATTCGGCGATGGTCGCTGAAGGTGAGTGTGTGGGGTTTTTGTCGTGTTTTGTGCGGCGGGCAGGGAGACGGGGCGCAGATTAAAGATGGTGGACGCAGACAGGGGAGGCTGGCTGGATGGGGGAAGGGCGCTAGCGGCTAACGGGGGTGAATGTGCTTTCTCTCCCTTCGCTCAGTTACATTATAGCCTAGCCGGAGCCGTTAGCATGTAGCTAGCCCTCCTGGAACAATCCGGCGGGGCGACTCGCCGGAGGGGCAGAGCGGGGCTGCCGCAGCGCCGGCCCCGCGCTGCCCCGCACGTCCCCCGCCCGGCGCCGGGAGTTGGGCTTGTCAACAAATAAAGAGCCATGCGGTGTGACGCGGTTTCTCGCTCTTTGCAGCGAAGGCGTCCACAGCATCACCTTCCCTCTGCCCTGCTGTGATCTCCCTGATGGAGCTCTGTCACCTGCTCACACGATATGTTTTTGCCACGTTGCTGTTCGTACTTTTGTTGTTTTCCAGCCTCTGGCACTTTCTCCATCTCCGAACATTGTTTGCTGTGATCGTGCCACTCTTTTCTCCTTTCTCTTTTTTTTGTCTTCTTCCCCCAATCATCCCATCTTCCCCTTCAAGTTTTGAACAGTGGTGGCGACTTTGCACGCGGCCAATGAGCCTGTTTGTGTAATGAACGACAGCACGTGGATGCATTTGTGAACGTGTTTGCAGGACGGACACCGTGCATGTTTTTCAACAACATCATTATGGCGCTTCTCTCTCTCTCTCTCTCTACTTCCACCTCTTTCCCGCCCCCTTCTGTGCGGGAAGCAGTCAACACTGAGCGGGGGGGAAACATGAGTCACATTGGTGGGGGTTGGGGGATGGGCTCCACCAGCCAGCCCCACAGGTCCTGGCTCCCCTCCCGCCCTGACCTGTGTGTAGCTTGGGGGGGGGGGGGCAGCTGATTGTGGGTCAGTGCCTCCTGTCAATGTGCAAATTGTTGCATAACTGCTTTGTTTACAGTCAGCCATGTGATTTTCTCACCCGGGCTGTCTCTGGCGTGCTATCTGCAGCTCGCCTGTCTCTATTACCATCTATGCTGCAGAACGAGTTGAGCAAGGCATGTTGTACATTGGGTGGAGGAAGGCCCTGGTTCAGAGCTTGGCACTGTGGAGGCTCTTCTAGCTCCTGTTGAAATATATGGCTGCTGTAATTACACCATGAACACATTTTATCTGCAAGTTCAAATCTTAGAGTGAAACGAACATCTCCACGAGCACGTTGTGAAGTGTAAGAGACGCTTGCCTTGAAGAGCTGCAGATTTTTCTTTAAGGTGTAGATTTCTTGCAGCTGGATCCAACGGTCTCCTTCACATATTCAAACCCAATCCTTAATCATTTCATGCCAACACTGCAATGCTTTCTATTTCCTGTTGCTCCACACAAAGTGGCCTTGTGGGAACTCTCCATCTGCTCCAGCTTGCTCAAGTGGCTCCCGTCCATTTATAGAGGTGGAATTAATTCAATCATTTTATTATTCTCGATCACACCAATTAATCACGATTGTCTGCCTCTTTTGTTCAATCCAATTATAAAAAATCATTGATTGTTTACACATTTAAATTTTCTTGCACCCACCCCCCAATAGCAACATATATTGAGTAAAAATATTATGAAATGCCAGTCTGTCTTTATATTCTTACTCTAGATGAAATATTTATATGGGAACAATCTCAAAAATGTTATCAATAATTACAGTTCTGCTACAGTCAGTCAAGTGCAGTGTGTCATCTACTATTGCATATGCTGATGAACCAGTTGACTTCATACTTGCAATCTTATGAAGGTACTTGAAACACAATTGGATGTGTGGTTTTACTGGGAGAAAATACCCGGATTGTGTAATCATGTATGTCTGTGTAATCTAAAAAACTCATTGCCGATCAGATGTGAGATTTCAGTACATCTCCAAGAAATAAGTCGTTAAAATAATGAACAGAAAATATCTTCTCATTTCTTTGTTTCATCAGAATCCTTTGGTTTGTTGTGTAGTGTAATTTGAGCTCCTCAGCCACCGCATGCAAAAAACACCCACACACACACTATGACCTTTGGTCCTCGTCCATGTGAAAAGTCACCACAGGCCTGATGTATTGATGCCAGACTGCGTAGTGGTCAGGTTGTACTGTACAGGTTGTTCCAGTGTATAACCATATCCATTGCGAAAGTAGTTAAATTGACTAAAAACACATAAATACATTTCTAATCGGAGCATCCACAGAAAAGTGTGCAGAGTTTTTACAAACTGATGAATATTCATTAATACACCAGTCCGTCTTTGGTTAATCACACTCTTTGAAGCTGGTGGCATTTCCTGCATAGCTTCTGTGTGGCTGTTGTTGAGAACATGTCCCGTTTCAAACCTTTGGATAACACTGACAGGAGTGGTGCCTGGTCCCTCCTCCTTCCTGCATCGTTTCGATTGCTTGGCTCTCTGACCTTTCTCTCCCATTGAAGCCTAAAGATCCACATAATGTTTCTTATTAGTGGTTTATACACATCACAGAGACTGCTGTCATTTTACAGGTGTTCATTTGAGGCAATTAATACGTAAGGATTATTTGTTTTGGGCTGAATTGGTTCTGTTAAGAAAAGCAAATGGCTTGTCCACATTTACTTCATAAATGTATCCTAATGATGCTGAGTTGTTTGGATTATTCTAAAGTTCAAGGTTTAACTTGAGCAGTCCTGCTTTCTGGATTATTAATTGTGCCATTTAGTGGTTTCTAAGCCAGAGGCTCTAACCGCTCAATTGCTGTGTGCTTTGCGTTAGAGCCATATCCTTATAATGACACAGCTCAGGAGATTATGTAATGGCTTTGACATTTGTCATAGCCTATTACACGGTGACCTTGATTCAAGATGTGGGCTGTAGAGGGAACGTTTCCCGTGCACATTGTTGTCCAGCCTTTTCCGTGGGTTCAGCACAGCCAAAGGGGAAGTCTAGAAAAAAAAATATTACTGCAATCTGCCCTTATTAGTCTGTTTAAATTTGAGAAAATAGAACTTCTTTAAGCATTAAAGAGTATTGCTCAGTATAGGATGAATCCACATGACAGTTTCCTCCATTATTGTCTATAAAAATGATAAAATCAGACAGAGGTGCATTTGCTCCAATGTGCTGAATGCATATATCACACCAGAAATCCCAGGGGTATCCCATAATACATTATAAGTCCATATCCACGCATATAATTCATGTATGCTTAAATATGTTGTATTTCACACCTGATTTTTCTAAGGAAATGATGGTACTACAGTAGTGTGTGTTTTTGTTGTTTTGTTTTTTATAAGCAAAGCCCTCCAGTCTGTTTGCGTCTCTATGCAAACAAGACGGCATAACACTTTCTAGAACAGTTTTGTCACCCCTGGCTGGTTTAAGGCTTTCATTGTGATGTGGTTTCCTGTTGTGTGAATCTGTTTACTCAACTGTAGACTCTTGCTGGAGTAGATCTGAGTATTTCGTAAGCCTGTGAATCGGTAGAGTCACTGTGATTCTTCTAGAGAAGCAACCACGGAAGGAAAATAATGAGGATAAAAATGACATTAGAAGCATGATAAGCACATAAATAACTTAGAACGCCAACTTGACCTAAATAATCCTGTTACCCTGTTCTTTTTTTGGACTGGTTTGGTCTGACTTGTAGAAGCAAGTCAGTTCTTGCCATTTAAGGGATATCGACAGGACTGTGGAGTCTCTGGTTTCTGTGGTTGGACCAGAGTTATGTTTGGAGTCATAGTGTTACCGCTCCAGGATGATATGTAGATTCACTGGTCGTATACTCGCAACAGAAAATGAAATTGCAGCCTCATTACAGACATTAAAGTTCTGTGAACTATGGGAATCAGGAACAACAGAAAACTTAAATGAAGCTGCTGGCCATATAACAGTATCTGAAAATAATCGTATGCATTTGCCAATAATGGTTCCACTGTAATTTCAGCAGCCAAACAGCTGTAAAGACAAAAGGACCCATTCAGAGTTATATATGATGCAACATGCATGAGTTATTGTCACTCAGTTATCAGTGCTCAGCTCAGGAAGACAAGATTACACTGGTTTAACTGGCAAGTTTCCCCTTGGAGACCTTTAAGCTCCTTTCAGACATACGTTATTACATTATCCAGAAGAGTTATATGTGAGAAAGAAAATGTCCAAGTCAGAGGCTCTGGATTTGTCCTGCCACCCCCCTAGTATAAACAGTACATAATGTCCAAATGAACCCAGGTGAAAATACAGCATTACATTATCTGGTCGATTCACTGCAAGTGGAAGCGTTGATGATGCTTTGGACACAAAATTTAAAAAATAAGCAATCTCAGAATGAAAACGAGATGCCCTACATGCCAATGACAATGTCAACTTGGAAAGACGATGAGATTCAAGAGCTTTTCATGATCGGGTCAGCATATATAACAAACTTAAGAATATTTGATCATTTATATTTACTTGAAATATAAATCCCAAAGCTCTTTCACCTGGGAGAGAAGGTTATGTTTAACTGGAAAGTTTCCCCTCGTGGATATTTCTACAAATCTGTTTGATGAAACCGTCTAAACACATAGAGCAGGATGTTTTGTGTTAAAAATCACAATGCTAGCTGTGCTTTACAAAGATCATTAGCATGGCCTGTTTCATGTTTAACTTAATTTTAGAAATGTGCAGGCTAATTGTGAAGGACAGTTGTGAGTTATCAAATAATATGATACCAACCAGTTCTAGTTGCAGCATCGTGAGGGAGGTTTAATCTGCATTCAGAAGGTATTCCATAACGTGATGCTATTCAGCTGTCACAGTGAGCAGTAATGAGACTAGGTGCGTCATGTTGTGCGTAGTGTGTGTTTTGGAGATGTGTGATTTCTCTGTGGTATTCCGACACGGCTCAGTGGTTGCTACGCTGAAGAAGCAGCTTCTACCTGCAGCTGACGCACAAGTGTGTTTGCTGATGCAGGTTATTGACTGGCTGTGGCTATAACCAGTTCATAAGAGAGTCAAGAGTGTGAAGACGACACCAAGACTTTACTTTTCAAGATGCTTCTTTCTCATCGGCAGCCCAGTGCTGTAATGAAGAGTATCTTGGTCTCATCTTTGATCTGACAGGAACATACCTGAATTTATATTACAAAAACAATTGATATTTTTTGTATCAAGAGCAGATCCTTTGTTTTCTTCCCTCCAGCATACAGTCATTGCTTTTTTCATTAAATGGTGTTGTGAAAGACAGATTACCGTACTTGGCTTTATACTGATCTCGCTGAAGAGGCTCTGTACTCAAGTCATTGTGTAAAATCAGAGATTTATTTCAGTGCATGTCAAGGGGGAAATACTGTAGCTCTGACGTGACAGGATTTATTTGACAGCTGTACTAACTAGTCCCATTGTACATGAAGGTTTTAGATTTGAAGCATGAGCTCATAAAATACGAATGAGTTTAAAGTAGCAGCAGATCGTCGAACATGTAGATCTGCTACACCATAAATGAAACTGCCGACATCTTAAAACAAGTTGGAACTCACCAAGGTACATTAGGTTGTTATACTTAATACGCATTTTGCACCCAAAGTTTTTCATCTGTTCCGACCTCTCATCCATTCGCTAGAAACAACGTTTAGCACTGCTAGGATGTATTGGAGTGTGTTGTCTGCTGTCTACTGTGTGGAAAGTGGACAGTGAGGAACTGCTGCTACCACCTGCTTTGGAATTGCCTGCTCTGTTGATACCGACAGCGGTTCATCTTTACACCCTTGCTGTAAAGCAGAGCGTTGTAGGCAGGAACACCTTATTAAAGACTGAGCCTCTGACAGACGGCTCAAAGGAAAGATCGCCACCAGCGCTTCACTCGCGCCCAAGAGTTTAAGGTGGTATGAAGTAGCAGATGTATTTGGTCCCTGTGTGGTCACATTTTTTCAAGGCTATTAAGCTGACATCTGGAAAAAACTGTTTTCAACCTCTCTTGTTTAGCATTTGATGAACCAAGATGATGGTTTTTACCACTGTGCTGTAATGATAAACATACGTATTATTGTCCTGTGAGTAACCCTTAACTGGATGTTGTTGTGAAGATATATGCTGGATCACAACATAAAAAACACGTTGACAATATAAAAAATATGTCTTCCTAGTAGCTTTTATAATTACAGAATATTAGTGTGCATTAGCAAATTTTTAAACCTATATATCCATCTGGATTATAGTGTGTTTAATCCATTAAGTCAAGTTGTATATAGTGTTTGCATATTCTAAATGTAAGTTACCAAATTTAAATAAATACTTCACTTATAAATCTGCATATTCAAACCATTGAACTTTCTTTGCACAGCACCTTACAAAGATGTTAGTGCAATCCGAATGCATTATAGATGACTCACCGTCTGACAACGACACGGCACAATAGTGAGACTAATGCACACAAGGAACAGAAAGGAGGAAAATGAAGTCATGGATTTATTCAGATAAGCAAAGAGAAAAGAGAATAAATGAATATACTAGGAGAGTGCTCGGAGAGTGAGTACCTCTGCCAAGGCTAATGTCCTATCTCGCTGTGTTGAAGACACCCTTGACAGAGGAAATGGCATAAAAAAAATTAGCACAATGAAATAAATAATGCGTATAAGACAGCGTTAACTTCTTGAGTGAATGTGTGAAGATCTCTGCACTTTGAGCTGCTTTCAGAGTCTTGGGCGGCAATTGCCTGGAGCAAGAAAAACTAAAAGTTGTCTCACAAGATGGTTTACTTCTGTCAGTTTCTTGATTCTTAGGCGCAACAGGATTCTTTTGGGGCCATTGGCCAAGAAGTTTATGGTAGTAAAATAAAAGTCCTAGATTTGCATTCGCATTGATTGAGAGATTCATTTTTATCCGTGTCCTGCAGGAGGGAAGTCCGTAGTTTAGAGAGGATATGATACATTATTGATCTCTTGGTGAGTTGCAAAGGCAGAGATGGATATCCTGCTCATAGAGGCTCCAAGGGTGGATGTTTGAGGGATAAGTTCAATTCTCGCTGTAGCTTTGGTGGGATTTGAGTGGTAATTTGTTTTTTATGTATGTTCAGGGCTGCCAGATCTAAATTTGGCACCAGACCAGACCCACAAGTCCTTTTAGGTGTAATTTATACAGGCGGGGTTAACAGCCTGCACCGAGCAGCAGCGAGTAGCACCCCCTCAGCATCAGCTGTGGCAGCGGGTGTCTCGGCGGTCGGTGCTATTTGTACAAACTCTTACTTAATATTGATTCGCTGCCCCGTGCCAAGTCAATTCTGTGGCTACACAGAGTGGGAACGAAGTAGTATTAAATGGGTGGAAAGTTTGGCAAATGGGAGCTCACACAGTTTGCCAAATCTTTATTAGCATTGGCAACAGATCCCATGGAAATGTTTTTGCCATGAAAAAAATTGATAGTCTCTCTGAACAGTCTCTAAAAAACCAGGTCTGGAAAAATATTGTAGATCGTAAAAAAATATTGGATTTGTAGTTAGATGGATATTGATACTTTCCATTTACAGTTTGCATTGATCTCCTGGTGCGACGGGCAGGATTTACCAACGCTACATATGTTTAGGTCTTGTTCACTTCCCTGCATCGAGACATCAGTCGTTAATCCCATCTGCTCTCTTGGCCTGTGCACAGGGGATTAAAGGGTTTCCCTGCCCGCACAGCTTCACTGCGACAGATTATTTACCCATAATCCTCCCTCCTTATCTCCTACTGTCTGCATATTATCTTATAAGCATTATCCACAAAAGCAAACAGCTCAACACAGTATCAGACAGACCCAATGCAATCTGCTTCCTTAAACTGTTCATTGTTGCAGTCAGGGTAAGAGGACAAAAGACCTGTTTGAAATTATATTTGGCCTATTTAGGTCATTATCATGAATTTATTTAAGTTTGGTTGATTGGAAGCTTCTATGGTCACTTTACCATTATTCAGTTGTATTAAGTTTTAAAAACAGTAGTACTATATGAACATTTCCTGATTGTTAAGGATTTTATTTTGTAGTTTCTTAAATTTCACACAATACAATGCAAAGTTTAGTCATTGTCATAGCACCAGGAAAGAAATGGCAAATTCTGACCACACAAGGTGACATCGTGGAATGAGCAAAAATCTGTTGTGCTAGGTTATTTAATTTAAAACAAGAAAACAAAGAAATATTCACCACAAAGATTTGGCACTTTTGCTTGATTAAACAAGTGTAAATATCATTGAAATCCTTGATGGTAGCATTTGCATCTTTTGTCCATAGTCATTTATTTCCATGTGTCTTGCAGTAAATGTAAATCCCCAACTTTGGCTTTTTTTTATTTACAATTACTGGGTGTCGTTCAAACTGCCAGCCACCAAGATCTTCTGTGGGAAGCGGTTCAAATACTTACTTTCATTATCAATTAATCTGCTGATTATTTGTCAATTAATGGATTGAAGACTCTTTAAAAGTCTTTTTTCCATTCAACAGTCAACATATTCAGTTAAGCAACAAACGAAAGTGATAAGTTCAGGAAGTTTTCACATTAGAGAAACGGCAACAAGGACAGTTATTGTCTCGACTTGGAGTTCCTATATGTGATCAACTATATCAGACAGTTTAAAACATTGTTATTAGGGGTAAAAAGCCAAGAGCATATAATTAACAATAATACCCAAAACAGAGACCAAAGTTCTGTGAAATTGTGACCAGCAAAAGTTAAATTCTATTTTATTAATAACAAACTACAAAGCAATTATCAAATTGTAATCAATCACATGTTTCTGTAATTTGACTAATTGCAGAATGGAAGTCGCTCAGTCACAGTCAGAAGAAAGGTTCTGTTGTTGTGTCGTCTAAAGAACCTTTACCGGTTCCCAGTAGACAAAGCCATTGAGCATCCCTCAGCAGGATTGGTTTCTATTGTGTAAACAGCTTTGAATGCCTCTCTCACTTTTTTCTCTCTGATTTCTTTGTCTTCTCTTTGTGGCAGACACCTTGCATACAGCAGCTCTGTTTTAAAATAGCCATCTGCCTCAGTCAAAGCTCAACAGCCTCTTCTTCTGACTCCCTCAGCCTCAGTCTTTATCTGAGCAGTCGTTATTCCCCTCGGCCGCCTGTACTTTATGACTGTAACGGCAGGCGCTTTTCTTTTTTTCTCCTTTGCTTTGACATCTGCCTTCTCAGATTAGCAGGCCTCTCCCGCTCCACTAAAAATCTTCCACGTGCCACAAGATCATTAGGAAGTAATAATGGGTGTGAGGACTAATGGCCTCCGCGAGGGGTGTGTGTGTCAGTCTGTGTGTGAGTGATTCTATGAGTGAGTGTGTGTGTGTCCTGCCCTGTCCTTCACCGTGCTCCCTCCCTCTGCTCCTCTTATTAGAAGTGAATATGTGGCAGACTCAAGAATCTGGGCCAAGGTGAGAGAAGAAACACAGACAGATGAGAGAAGAACAAATTAGTCTTTTTCTCCTCCACTCACTCCCTCCCTCCCTCCCTCCCGAGCACGCTCCTGCTGCCCTTTCCCCCCCTCTGCTGCTGTCACACTTTCTCCCTCTCTCCCCGCTCTATCATTTACCCCTCGTTCCCACCTAAACACCCCCACCACCCCTCTCTTCTCCCCTCACTCTCGTCTCCATTTTACGTCAGCTGCAGCCAAGCAGGCAGCCATTGCAAAGAGAGGGGGGGAGCATTGCCTCCTCTCTGCTTTATCCTTTTCATAGCCTTGCCCTTTTCTTTTCAATTCTTATGATGTATTTATCCTGTATTCACAGAGGTAGTTCTGAGGAGATAGTGTCGAAAGAAATATATTTTTCAGCCGAGGTCTTATCAGATTGTCCACACATCATCCTTCCCCGGTTCTCCTCTCTGCTGGGATCAGGCTTTGTGTGCTGCCGAGAAAAAAGTGCACAGTGGCAATAACAGATGGCTGTGCATGTGTGCGTTTGAGTGTGTGTGTGTGTGCACAGGATACATTGCCGTGTCTGACTCCGACTTTTGTGTGTCAGATGGGTAATATCCCGTGTGACATAATCATAATCTGGTTAAACCAGGCGGCCACAGTTGGCCTTGAGGCTGTTCCACATTACAAGGCTAAGGCTCTTTGGTCTCAGTATGTATGGAAGTTGGCAGAATGATAAAGTGCAATTATTGTAGTTGAGGTTCAGTTTGTTGCGGTGGCCCATAGGACGGGATTGTGGTTCAAGTTCACAAGTCAGGCTCTGGTTGGTCTTCAATGTGTAGATTCTTGCTGGTTTTTGTAACTGTGAGTTTAAGCCCCTCCCAGCTTTGCAGAGTTTTTTTTTTTTGCATCTTTCATCGGATTGTTTCATTTTCACTGCTTCAAATTGAAATGTGACAATAGGTTGATCAGAGCACTTAAAAAGCCCAATAACAATAAGATATTTGCCTTGTTTTCTCATTAATGTTTTCAATAATTATTCCTAGTTGTAGTATAATATTACTATTAAAGATAAAATCTGTATTCGAAACAACATGCCATACTGACGCCTGCAAATGCATACGACATGATGCCATGTCAGCCACTTGTATTTAGTTATTTTTGTTATTTTAGTCTCACCAGTGCTAGTCGAGGTTAATGCCGTTTGTTTCTTTTTTTTTTATTATGGTCAAAATACATTGTGATTTATAAAACCAAAAGTCTCAGTAGTGGCAAAAGATAAAGATAGACTTTTAAAACTAAACCGCAGACTGACACAGTGTAATAGCTGAAGAGTTGGTGGAGGCCAAAACAGAGTTAAAATGACAGTATTTATATTCATAATATAGGGATTCTGTGATAATAAATCAATTTTTTCTATAGGGGTAGTTTTTGCAGTCCTAAAAAATCTAACTAAACTATTGTAGCAAAATTTTTACTTAGATAAATCGGGTGTTACAACCCCTGCCAATTAATTTAATATTGATAAAACTGTCTCGTAGCAAACAGTTAAGAGCTAGAAATGCTTCTTATACAGGAGGATTCTTTTCCACACCTTTGTCACAGCAGGTAAAACATGTGGAACTAATGACATTAACACGACAGCTCAGTTGTATCCAAGTGTCCCAGTGAGTCATGCCTGTGAAGGTGAGCTCGTAAGCACAATACCAGGAATCCAGGATATTATTTACACAAGCAATTTTTCCACTGGGACACGTTGATGTCACTCTTCAGTCGGAATTCAGCGGTATCATGAGATCAGATCCAAAGGGTTTCAGAGAAATGCAGCTCTGCACATGTTTGTGGAGCTTTTAAGTGGTCACACACCTCATGAGAGCTCAGACACTTGAAAATAATGTAAGTAATGACACAGTTCCCGCCTCAGGCTTCCAACGTCTGCTCATAAACAGATTCTGTGTTTTCATTTTTGCTTGCGTTAGGAGGAGAAGCAGTCGAGGCCACAGGATCATTGCAGGAGCAGAAAGTACTGTTTTTATGTCAACTGAGCTAAACAACTTTTAGTAATGCGGCTGAGGTCGGGATTGTGGTGATTAATGAAGTGTGCATAATAGAATGTAAAGGAATATAGACGATTAACCCATGGCAGAAAAAACACTACATCCCTGAACTTGCTTTGAGTCAGTTTGAACTACTCCTTTTTGAATTGTGCAGAACTGCAGGACATGCATTTCAATTATTTTGTGTCTCGGGTTGCAAAGGCATTGATGTCACTTTATTGCCATTTTCATTGGAGCTGGCAGGTGCTAGATTGAATACATTATCAGACCAAGTGGGAGCTCTACCTCCTCGGCCTTTCTGCACTTTCCAAGAGAGAGTGTCACGTATAACCCTATTTATAACCCCTAAATCATATCATACACTTTGCGGTAGACCGCCAAACTGCAGTAGCACGTTGCTTAATTACTGCCTGAGGAAAGATGCATATACAGCTCTAGCATATGCTTGACTTTCTTACCCCTCACAAAACAATGATATATGGTTGGTGTTTCTTGGGGTTCAGGTAGATAGCGATTACACAAATTGTTCACGGGCTCCATCCGCTGTTTAATGGTTTTATGAACCTAACACTTGTGTATTTATGGTAGTACCCACGTTCAACTGTTGAAAAACCTCTTGTCCGATGCTGCATTTATAAAGTGAAAGTATCTGCACCATACAGCAGCAGATTGACATCAGAGTAGCAGGTATTTATCACATGACAAGACGAGAGTTGATTGCCAAGCAGAAGGTTTTGGTGTCAGAGGACGGTAAAAACCTAACGGATGTTTTGACGGTTCACCGACTGACCAACAGAAGGGTCAATGGTTTTCTGCACAGACATCTTTTATGTTATTAGGAGAAAAAGCTTTAAAATCATAATGAAACTGTGTCGGGACAAATAAGACTCTTGCAGACCCCCTCAGTCTAATTGGGCTAATTATTGAAAAACTCAGAACACACCTTCAAGTAATCTGTAACGTTTCATTCAAAGAGACCAGTGGAAATCAGCTGCATTTTACTACCTAACTTTAACACCCTGTGTGTGTCTCTGGTTTTCCTCTGAGTGTCAAAGCCTCTAAAACCACATCTGAAAGATACTCTTACTTTTCCCTCTGCGTTTGTCCCGCTTTATGATTTCCTTCCCTCTGCTTCATTTCTGATGTATTTTGCAGATTTGAACTGAGTCTGTTTCAATCAGATACCAGCGTGTAGTGTGAGCGCTGTTCCATCTGATGCAGCAGGACTCCCGGCTGAAGTGTTTTCTGCACAGATGTTGCAAGTGCTCAGTTTAACAAGGCAGAAAAGGTCCGAGATGACTGAAATATTTAAAGTTGACATGTTTTACTAATCATAGGATTGGCTGGACCTCACTGCCACTGCAGCTCAAGAATGTTAAAACCCAGCAGCTTGTTCAGAGTTGAGCTGTTGACTGGATGTTGGCCCCTCGCCAGAGTGTTTGAGAGAACAGCAACATCCTCTGATTTATTTTCTCCAGTGGTTTGTGATCACTGGCAGTGCTACTGTTGTATTTGATTGTAGAAGTAAATCATATGTAAGTTAGAACCAATCACCACAATCCCAATCCCTTCCTGTAAGTGCTTCTCTCTTAATTATATTTGTGTATAATGTACTTACAGCTTCTCACTTAGTCTTACGGTCATAATCGTTATGACTTTAATGAAACTCATATTTTTGCTCTTGCCGTGTACGGCATACTAAGAGATGTTAAGGAATTTATGATGATAATAAACAAAGATTTTTCTTAGCAGAAAGTTGGCCATTATAAAAACAGTAACAATAAAAGTATAATTATTATTGGTGTTGATTAATCTGATCATTTTTTTCTCGGCTGATCTGGAGAACCAAACATATCTGAGGTGACATCTAAAATCCAGAGACCGGTGTGTTCTGCCTTGATCACAGCCTGTGTGTCTTACTTTCAGCTTCTGAGATGAACTTTATTACACTTGTACTGTAGACGCCTGCAGGGCTGCATGGAATCTAACCAGGTGTTACACACAATTACTCATATCCTGTTAAATATTCTGTCAGCTCTCCCTTCTGTCATTTGTAGGAAATGACTAATTCCATGCTGACATATATCATCAATCTTTTTTATTTTAAAGCACCTTTTTTTGCAGACTTTAGTTAAGAACTGTTTTCCCATAAAACGCAGCAACAATCATTACATATTTACTCCCTCGTGGAGGCAAAGCTCAGTCTCAGGTATCTGTTGAGTCGGTGCATTCAGGATATTCTTGTCAGTTCGACCTGCCGTCTGGAGGATTGACCTCCTCATTCTCCAGTCATGGGATGATCCCTCAAGTCAGCAGGTGCACCAAATTTGAAGTCTTATCATTTTAAATTCATCTTGCTGAACTGGTCCACTGCCTTCAGGCGTCCTGTGTTCAACTCTGACACCTGAGCAGTACTATTCGAGAACAAACCACAGATTAGTGTAGAGAAGAGACACCTTTCTCTGCCTCTTCCTCCTTTACTTAAACAAGGTGAAGTGGTAAAAGTAAACTCTTGTCGTCAGTCTAGGAACACTTAGCTAAAACTCCTCCCTTGAAGGTTATAAATAGAGTTTTTGTTAAAACTCTGATTAAACGTATTGATCACTCAGCTTTATTTTTACTTAAGTCACATCCATATTATTAAGACTTCATTTTAAAATATTGTTAGTTAAAAACTAAACCAATTTGTCCAAACAAGCATTTCACTTCTGAATCGGTCACATCAGTAATTCACTGTGAATGTGTGTGTTACTTTGAAAAGAGGAAGTAATAAGTATGAAGAACAAAGAGAGAGAAAAAAGGAAGAGCCTAGATTTCTTTTCTTTGAATGATGACATGGTGGAACTGCTACCGACAGTAAGTGTTGACAGCAGTTCACCACTGGTAGTCAAGTCATGACTGATAAGAGCCAGTCACGATCCCAGTGTGGGTGGCTGCGTCATCGTTAACAGTTTTTGCTTCTGTTAAAACGACAACGCAGCCCCAGAGATTCCCAACTCAAATGAGGCCAGCAGCTTTTTCTCAACTTCTCTGTTTTAGGGAGCTCGAAAAGCCATAAACATAACACAAGTGATGAATGTTTATTCCAAGGCGTAGTAGTGTGGATGTCTTCTGAGTCTACTTATTAAATTGACAACTGAATGTACGTTAATGAGGAGACCACGATCTGTTCGGGGAAGAGAGGAAAGAAGCAGCATGGTTCATGCTCACGGATAACGACTGCGCCTGATGGAGTCAGATTCCTTACAAGCTAAAAACTAAATTTTATATATATATATATTTGAAGTCTTGTCATTTTAAATTCATCTTGCTGAACTGGTCCACTGCCTTCAGGAGTCCTGTGTTCAACTCTGACACCTGAGCAGTACTATTCGAGAACAGACCACAGATTGGTGTAAAGAAGAGACACCTTTCTCTGCCTCTTCCTCCTTTACTTAAACAAGGTGAAGTGGTAAAAGTAAACATATATATATATATATGTATATTTAATAATTTTTTTATATAATAATAAAGGAGGTAAACAGCAGATTAAGCAGCAAATTAGCTTTATTTGACATCTGTTGCTAAGGAAACTAGCCTTGTAAAGACCGGTGTCCTCCAGGAGTTAACATCTGTTTGTGCAGACAGCACCTTTTAATCCGTTTCTGAATAACTGACCTTCCTCTCATTAACATACAGACCAGTTGTGAATGCAGCGACACAGATCATGGAAAAAAAAAACAGGTTGTGAGAAGTTAAGCCACTTCAGCCTGAACTCGATGTAACATCAGCTCAGCAAGTCGAAGGCTGTAGCCTGCAGAAACTAAGTTAAGCAGCTTTAGCTTGTGCCAGTGAGTTGGAGCGCTGCAGTGGATCATTTGCTGAGCCTGTGGCTGCAGTTTAAAGACAGAAGAATATATCTGTAGTTTGTGCCAGACGCCTCTACCATGCACTGCCTTATTGCCTTGTTTTAATTATGGACTTGTCAAAAGCTCATTAGGAGAGAGGGTTTTTTCCCATTGAGTGGCTTTGCCAAACTTTTTATTTACTTCATAGCCAGCAATATAATTTTAATACTGAATATTAGTCTAGAGCTACACGTAGAGTCTGCCTATGTAGCTTATTAATGTCGGGGTGAGTATACCCTCTCATTTTTACAGTTCGGGAGAAATGCTTCTTAGCTGAACAGAAAATGTTTCATACTAAATTAAAAGTTTGCAGCTGGAAATAGTCTGCACTCATTCTCCCAGCCTCCTTCGAAGTCTCATGAAGTTACTTCTGTAGAACTAAATTGTTCTTAAAAGGCTCAACTGGGAATCATCTTCACGTAATTATTAGTTATAATTTTGGCTCTAAAAGCCATTGCGCATATTCCTGGAGGAAGATTGGAGAGCACTCGCATCTTACCTTGCTTCCCTCAAGCTTTGGGAAGCTCTAAGAATTTTTTTTTAATTTAATCAAACATTCTTGATGAACAAGCAGAGATTTAGTGATAACATTTGTCCAAAGAGTGTGAAGCAAGTCAGCTGGACAGAAACAAAACATGGCACTTGAAGTTTTGAGAGTTCTCTTGACGTTCCTTGATGAGTTTCCATATTAAGATATATTAATTTATCTTAATATAATTTTTGTCCATATCTCCCAGACCTATTATCACCAGCAGCTCAGTTCGATGCTCAGCTTTGTGCCAGACACCTACCTACCTGCTAACTGGCTCCACAAACACTGGATAAACAGGCCAATTATGAACTGCAGCTCAATTAGCATCACAGGAAAGCTACTGACTTGCAAACAGCCGGTAACAGGTAGACAGAACGAGCCCTTAAACAGCTGTTTTATTCAACCTCCACACACCAGCAGGATCACAATGATTTATATTAATAATGCATAGTGGACTTTAGAACATTGGGCAGGCGTTCAGGTCTTAGAGGGATGTTTGTATTTCGAAGCTTACAAGTAATTTCCATGTTAATGAGCAATAAATAATGAGGATTTATTTTTTGTGTGTTGTTTAGATTTCATTCTTTCCGTTTTCTGTCTTTTTTTCTGCTTCCTTTTTTCTGTCCCAATACCACTTCACACATTTGCATATTCTACTCATACGTGGCCCCAGTGGGACGTGTTAAAACCCAGCGTTACCCACAAGCATCAGACCACTGACTCATATCATATAATATTGACTGCAGACACAAATAGCACAGAGATCTCTTCTGGACTCATTAAATGCAGCACTTAGGACATGTGCAGTTCATGGGTAACAACCCCTTTTTATATTCATTGCTTCTTTCCCACCTGGTGTTATTAGGTGTGCATCCCGTCTTTGTAGCCCTCAGTGGTGGAAACGGGGGCCGACTACACTCGAGTCTCTGGAGATTGAGGCCAATTATAGCAGATGCATTACAGGTTACAGTTGTAAGGAGAATCAGAGAATCGGCCAGCAGGGACCGCGACAGCAGGGAAGGTGTGTGTGAGCGAGAGAAAGAGAGAGAGACAGATTTAATATTTGCAGAGAAAAAGACTGAGCACAATGCAGGTGAAGGCACATGTCAACTTTTTTAATCAGCTGTTAAATCCTCTTTGTGTGGCTTTAAGCAAGTGAACAGAAAAAGTGTTGAAAACCAAGTGCAGCTCTGCATTAGACAGTTGCTTCAGATGTTAGTGCTGCAAATCCTCATTTACTGTGAACATTTCACTAATATCTGCCATGTGGAGATGTTTCTCTGCTGAAGAACTGGTGACGCAGAATCATTACCAGCAGCAGTGACACGCTCTCATCTCCCTGAGGAAGAGGAAGAGGAGGAGGAGGGATTTGATGGTCGTAACATGTAGTATCATTATGGGAGCATCTTTTATAGAGCCTTACATTGACCGGCCACTTATAAAGCAGCTCTGGTTCTAGAAGTAGGTTTCCCATTCGTTCTCTCAGTTATTGATGTTCTAGAAAGTCCTTATAAAAAGAGCTTTAAGGTCAGGACCAGGCCGACAAGAAGAATCATGAATATAAAACATTTGACTCAGGTTTTGGAAACAGGAAATGGCTAAAATACAAGACTGTGTACAGAATTATTTGAAAATGGAAGAAACTGGAAATCTCAGAAAACATTGAGGATCATCCCCTTTAACGACTTCAGCAACTTCTGCTTTTAATATAGTGTTTCATTATATTGTAATTTGGGTCATTAATGCATGCATATAGTTTCATACTGTGTGTAGTATAGTAACCTGGTGTAATGTTTCTATCACACCTGAGGGTTGTGTGTAGTGTAGTACTTTGTCACCATGCGAATAAAACGCTTTTCTTCAAACGCTGTTGATATCATACAGACTTGTCTCTTCTGCAGGAGCATATAACACTCTCACAATTTTGTTGTAACCTTTGGATATATATACAATATTCTGGCTGATAATCAGAATCTCTTTTCAGAAAATTAATGGGATTTTTAACTATGCTGTTGAGCTCCGTTTTTTTCCATTGAGTGGTTATGTAATTGACACATTTTCTAGAGGGAAATTTCTGTTTCTGCCTTGAGATGGGAGGAGTTTTGAAAAATGTCATATTTGTGAGAAATTGGAAAGAAAGAAGCTTAAAAAGATGATGATCTGTTATCCTTAACCCTGAGAATCTCTCTCATAGTAGTACAGTAAGAGGTGATCATGAAAGACATTAGCCTCGGTGAGAGGTGGTGATGGGAACTGGATTTATGATCTTCTATCAAGGTGTTTTGTCTGTGTCGCCACTCAAGCCTCTGGCATTGGAACTGATTTATTACTTTGCACACGATTGCATCCATTAAATGTTGCAGCACCACTGCATCACCTGGAAACGTCACATTATCATGTTGTGTATGCATTTATTAATTATTGCCAGTTCTGTTTATAGCACAGTGATGTAACCGGCTGATAGACTTTAGACTTTGGAACTTGTTTCACTCTCTGGAACACAAGTTATAAATGTGTATAAAAAGAGTCTTTCATCATGCAGTTACTGGTGAGCCTTGTAATCACATTTCTGTCTATAATGGTGAAGAGAACGTGCACTGTTAATGAAATAACATTTACTGAGCATTTTTTTATCAGTTTCCTTTGCCAGGGCTGAACATTAGAGTAATGATAATGAGTTTGAATACTTGTCAGAGGCCAAAACACTGCACAAAAGGATTTTACAACTCCAAAAGATTCTGTGTTTCACAGTTTTTCTGTTTGATACATAGATTGATTTAATTCTAATAAGGAATTTATAAATGACAAATAAGAGATGTTTTGATACCGATACCAGAATCCGTTACTACGGAAAATTACTGTTCGGGCATTAGCGAGTACGCAAATCAACGTACCTATTCGATATCGTGCCAAGTATATTAGTTTCACCCAAATAATATAGCAAATACCTTCTTATTGGTCGCTATACGACGGCAGTTGCGCTAGTGAGAAGAGTTTCCGAAGTTTAATGTTAGCACGAGCTAGCTGGAATGCCAGCAACTTGTCAATATTTCAGTTTTAAGTGGTTTGTTGCCAGTTAAAAAACAAAAAATCGCAAAGCATGTTGATCTAAGTAGGCAGCAGTGAGAAACTATACTTTATACCTTCATGCTTGAGTGTTTGGCTCGATTGGTGAGGTTACAACATCTTTTGTGAGGTCAGGATTTCAGGAAACACCATGAAGCTCATCTGGTGAACGTCTGTGAGGAGAATCCAGACGGATGGATTAGGGAGGATGATGCTGAATCTGAAAACTTTCCCCAGCCTCACAGGGGTCCTGTAAGAGTGTGCAAGTCAGATTTCATGATTGGATCTGTTACTGTACCCCCCCCCCCACACCTCGTAGTCCCGCCTGTCTCCACTCAGCCAATCAAATATGCCGTCACCGCCGGGCTTATGACCCACACCAGTTGCTATAGCAACATGGGCCTGCCTCCTAGAGAACATGTCATGCATGTTAAGTGGTTTTCAGATGCTCACTCGTTGTCTCTCGTCCGCTTTCGCTCTCTCTTAAGAAGACACACACACACACACACACACACACACACACACTGGGATGAAGTGATGTGGCAGACCACTGATAGTTAACATGAGGGCTTGTCTCAATTTCTCTGAGTAGTGACAGCACTCGTAACGACATGGCCTTGACTCTGGAGTGCCTGTCTCTTTAAATAGAGCGGCTACAGTTATATATTGAATGTCTTATAACTAAATACATTATTTTTACCACCTATAAAATAAAGTTTTGTGGTTGTACCTTGGATTAAATTTAAACCCAGGTCATGTATTTAAACAGCTCAGACAGCGATGTGTTGTCCTGTCTTTTAAATCGGTTCAGTTTCTTATTGTCGTACTCAAATATAAGTTTTCCTTCCCTGGTAATTATCTAAGATCGCTCCGCTGTACATGTCCAGCAGCGGTTATGACCTGTGTTTCCACCTTCAGCCCTGTCATGCCCTCGGCCTGAAATTTGATCTTGTGTTCCGTTTGTTAAAGCGTCTCGATTAGGTCACAAAGGTTAACAACCTGCACACAGCATCATGTGCTGCAAACGGAGAAGTTGGTACATGTTACATTTTATATGCCTACTTATTCATAATGTTCCCCATAAATCAGGCAGTTTCAGTTTGACAAGTTTTTCTGCATAATTGGCCTAATTAGATTTTTATTCTTACTAGGCTGTGATTCAGTTTTATACATTTTTGAATTATTAGATTTGATGCAAAGCCAGTTGAAGTTCCAATCATTTGGATTAGAGATGGAGTTCTCCTGTTGCTATTTGACATCTTGTCAGAAGAAACACATGTACAGAGTCTTGTGGAAAAATGTACAATGTCTGGGCTGATGTTTTGAAATAAAGTCTGGCAGCCACCAGACGGGGAACAGCCAAACACCAGAGTTAAACCCCTCAGTTGACTGAGTTTATATATGTTTTGTAAAGCACACACAGAGATCATCACATTTTCCTGATATTTGGAGATTCCGGCTTTATGTGAGAAAGCAAAATCAGTTGAACCAGACTTTTCTCTGAATGTTCCTGCCAGCTCCCAAAGTAAAATATCCAATTGAGCCAATGTGAGATTACAGCAGGGCGTTGCTGGTGACGTTACAGATGACAAACGGGACGAAAACAATTATCTTTGGATTTAGAAGTGATTCTCTTCACTAATAACAAGGTGTTTCAATTTAATTTGGGATCTCCACACCACTGTATCAGCTCCTCGCCAGCTGCAGTGGCTGCTTTTCTCCTCTGCAATAATGAAAATCGGTCCACTTGCATAAACTGAAGAGCTGATTTAGCACTTCCTGTTTGTAGTGGATCAGGAGTGAATCAGAAAACATGCAACTGTCAGCTGTGAGATTAGAGTAACATGGTCTCAGCTCAACTTCCTGGTTCTGGCATTTCCACTGTGAATCTCGGGCTTCTCTGATAGTAACTGCAATGACTTTGGGTCTTGGGCAGCTAGTTTAACAAAGCATGATATTTGCATTAGCATTTCCTCCTAAACCTGCATGAGCACACACGCTCAGCAGTTTACAGTGACGACACAGCTCAGCTCCCATGCACAACAGTGCTATCATTGCACTCTGCTGAAATTCAGACGAACACAGTTCATAAAACCAGTGTATCAAAGTGAGGCCAAACAAGAAAAGACAACATGTATAATTCATGGTCCTGCTGTTATAAAATTTATATTTATTTAATGGGGACAGTTTATTTTCATTCTTGCTGTTAAGAGTAAATGGAAGTGGAGTGAGGGAGGGGCGAGAGAGGTGCAAAGTAAATGCAGTTGGCAGCTTCTTTCCTCCAAAACTGAGGAAGAGTTCAGGAGAGTCGCTGCAAATTATTCATAGCGTCCTGTTGAAGCTGCTACTGTGTGTTGGTCTGTGTGCGTGCATGTGTGTTTGTTAGAGAGAGAGAGAGAGAGCCAGCGTGTTGAGAAAATGAGGGAAGTCAAAGTGTGTAGGGGATAAATTTAGTTGTGGGTCAGTAATAGGTCAGGCAAGCCACACACACACACACACGCACACACACACACACACACACTCTTTTCCTGTTCCTCTTCTGCGCGGTTCAAGGCTGAGAACTTCATCCCAATCCTTCAATGAATGGAATATAGATGCATGTCGGGGTTAAAATAAGTTGAGATATCACAATGTAGAAAGTCCAGAGGGATGATGGAGGTGGTGGTGGTGGAGGTGGTGGTGGTGGAAATGGCGTCTCCAGAAGTGGTTGACCATACTTTCAGCGTTCAATGGCCGCTGAGACTGGCACCAGCATCTTTGATCTTTGTCAACTACAAACTAAATTCACAGTCTTTCACTTCCCAACATCTCGTGTTTTCCTTGTGGTTTGTTTTTTGACACTATTTCTGTTCAGACCCTCGGGCATTTCCCACGTGGCCTCGTCTCCACATTGTTTACCTTCACTGTCTTTTTTTTTTTTTGGTCTGTTTGTTTATTTGTTCAGAACGCATCCCTGTGTCCCAGTTCAATTCCCTCTTTTTATAGTACTGTGTCTTTGCCCTGAGCTCAGTGGATAGACTCTGTAGTCAGGATATTAGTCGCCCCCCCCCCCCCCCCCCCCCTAGCTATGTACTTTACGAACTGCGAGAAAAAATAGTACTTCACAAAACCAAAAGTACTTCTTTTGGTTTACAGTCTTACAAAGTTTTTAAAAGTTACGTTTCTATTGTATTCTTTCATTTCATGTCTTTCAACATCTTAAATCTCAATAAGTGCTGCTTAACAGCTGGCACACACTCTTTATTTATATTTATGTACTCAAACATATAGTGCAATTATATAGCATTAAAACAATTAACCTTTTTCCATATCCCAGCATCTAAAATTGTTGTATATTAGATTTTTGACACTAGTTACACTTATATCAAAAGCAACTTACAATAAGTATCAATCGGGGGACTTCAGCATCTTGCCCAAGTACACTTCAGCATGGGCTGGGTTTGACCCACCAACCTTCTGGTTGGATGACACCTGCTCTAACCCCTCAGCCACAGCTGCACAGTTTCTGCTATTTAATCCAGTTTTTCCTATAACATCCCTGCTCCCATTGTATTTCTGACACCCACCTTATGCATGAAATTGCTTTGGGACGCACGTGAAGCAGTGGTCCACCTTTTTGCTGTTTTAAGCCTGGTCAGCATTTTATTTCTAAAACCATTCGTACAACATGTGCAGCTACGTCTGCAGAGTCCGACCTATCTGTGCTTTTGTAGGATTTTATGTCTGTGCATGGATATCAATTGCAGATACTGATCAGAGGCTTGGCTGCGTGCAGGCAGGTGAAGTCCCTTCTGTTTACACCTGTTCAGCCCATTCTGTGGACTCGGCTTTCTCTCTGTGGCGCTTCGGAAAAGGGCAACTTCTGATTCGATCTAATATCACTACAATAATCTAAATATCACACAGGATTACAAACGTTGAAAATGATCTCTGTGCTTGTAGTGACTGAAAAGCCTGAGTTCACATTTTCCCCGTCATGTCCTGTCATGTTTTCAAATGATGGGCTTGCTGTCTGAGAGCAGTGTGTGTATATACATGTGTGTGTGTATGAGAGAGAGCATTGTGTGTGTATGCCCCTGCTACTCCTCAGTACAAACACTGTTGAAGACAGTATTTAAATACACACTCTCTTAGCCTGCCCCCTACTGTTGCCCAGACCTACTTTCAAACACACACGAATACACTCACACACACTCTTGGGAAAATAAAGCCCTGAAACACTCGTGAAGTGAACAGAACTGGACTGGAACTGAACGGTGACTTTAATGAGTGTTAGTTAGATTTTTCTAATCCCACTCATCCCAGTTAAAACCCAATTAAGCACTTTGAAGATAGACTTTGGGCAGAGGACTTTGTGGATCATACTGCCTCTTGTGGTCAAGAGCGGCATTGCTCCACCTCTGCCCTGCTCTCATTAGCTCAATAAGTGTTATAATTATCTTTGCTGCCAGTTGTCTGTAAAATTAATTATCCACATTTTCAGCTCTGGCGACAAGGCATTGTGGGATTTTTATAAAATGTTTTTTTTTTTCATCATTCCTTGCACCTGGGATTTTTTTTCACTTTGTGTCATAATATGCCATATTTTTTAATCATGTTTATCTCTATCGTCAAATAAATACTTGTTCTCTTTTAAACCAGTGGGCAATTTGAGTTGCAGCACGTCTCAAAATTTGTATCTACTTGTCAAAAATTTAAATTGTACAATGGTCACAAGAAATCAAAATGTCTCAATTTTAAGTTTTGAGTAAAAGAGCATGAATTTGATTTTGCTTACGATACATTTCGCAATTTTTGTGTTTTTGACATAATTGGTCCACAACTCTCCAGTGAGCCAATCTTCAATATTATAGCTGTTGTAGTTCTCCAAGCGACCAGTTGGTGTCCTCCTCTCCCCACTTTGACCCCCATGGACTGATCCATCACAGTGAAAGATTGAGCCTCCTCTCTCTGCTTTTTGGGACATTTTACGATTGTGACACTGATATTAACACAAACTATAAAGTGTGTTTTAATGTGTAAAGCATGAGGAGCAATTATTTGCCTTTTTAAAATTGTGAAATCATCAGTTTAAATCTAATCTTCTTATGCTCTTTTCTTTTTGTGTGTCTTTCCCTCAGGAGCTGAAGAGAGTTAAGTGCCAGGACTCTGAGTGTCGTCCGTCCTGGAGTCTCTCCTCCCTGCCATTCCAGACCTTCCCCCCCCTCCCCCCCAACTGATCTGCCATCTCGCACGTCCATCTTTGGACTGGAAACGCACTCAGTCCTGAGTACGCACACAACCACAGTCACACACCTAACCACCTCCCCCCCCGGCCAGGATGATCACCTCGGAGCTCCCCGTCCTACAGTGAGTGAAACACATTGTCTCTTAATGGGCAAGCGTTGACTACAATTAGTCATTTTTCATTGGATAATCCCTGTGTCCGTTTCCTGTCACTGCCCATATGGTACTCATTTGATTAGTAATATCATCATATGTTAAACATTTATAATAATAATAAACAAGTATAGGTGTTGACTATGAATTAAAGTCCATGAGGTAATAGAAAGGCCTTAAGTTGTAGATTCATGGAGAATAAGTAGGAAAATCATAACTTCTCTGTGGCCTTTTATTGAATCTTTTCTTATAATCCACAACTTTGCTTTAGCTTTTGAATGATTCTCAGATGTGTAAGTGGTCGAGTATCAAAACAATACCTTTGGCACAATGTGTGCACATGTGTTTGAAGCTAATCATCGGTCAATTTGGAGATGATTATCTCATTTGTTCTGTTGATGAATAAAAGCTTTGATCACACATGAGTCGTTTGTGTTTTGCTCTTTCAGGGACTCGTCCAACGAGTCTGGGGCCACAGACACAGTCGGCTTGAGTATGAGCATGAGCGAGCTGGAGGATCCAGAGGTGAAAGGGAAGAAGAAAAGAGGGAGGCCTGGAAAACAAGCCGCGGTATGACTCTCTGCAGTGGAGTGTGTCTGTGTGTGTGTTCGGGAAAAAGTGTATATTGGAAAAAGCGAAGGAACAAGCTCTTACACACAGTTTGTAGAAGTCTGTACTCGTGTATAATGTGTTTGTTTGTGCATATAGGAATTTCATTGTGAACACAAATGTTTTTGTTTTTCAATCCTTAGTGTGTAATTTGCATTCCCCCAACAGACATCCAATAAGAAGCCTCGAAAGGCGCCAGCGGACAAGACAGTGGGACCAGCGCGAGGTCGAGGGAAAGCCAATGGTGTGGCTCAACATAATGGAGACAGCGGAGACCCCATTACTCTGTTTGAAGTGGTCAAACTGGGAAAGAGTGCCATGCAGGTGGGTGACCGTGGTCCTGTTTTTATTTTGTGAAAACGTTTTCCAACAAAACCTTTAAAATTCTCACTGTTGTGTGTCTGTTTTGTGCTCTGTGTGTGTGTGTGTGTGTGTGTGTGTGTGTGTGTGTGTGTGTGTGTGTGTGTGTGTGTGTGTGTGTGTGTGTGTGTGTGTGTGTGTGTGTGTGTGTGTGTGTGTGTGTGTGTGTGTGTGTGTGTGTGTGTGCAGTCTGTGGTGGACGAGTGGATTGAATCGTACAAACAGGACAGAGACCTGGCGCTGCTGGACCTCATCAATTTCTTCATCCAGTGCTCAGGGTGCAAAGGTACGACCACATCAACCTCTGTAACTACAACAGGACTTTTCTGTGAGCTCTTTGTGCACGAATAACAAATCTGAGTCTGACGTGTTGCTGTGTAACCAGGCACTGTGAGGATCGAGATGTTCAGGAACATGCAGAACGCTGAGATCATCCGCAAGATGACCGAGGAGTTTGACGAGGTAAACGTCGGCCTCGGCCACAGAGAATCAGAAACATTCAAGTTGAACTAATGTCAGGTTCTGGAGGAGGTGTGAGGGAAGGACCACCCACTCCGCTGACATCTCAGACCCACTACAGTCTCACAATCATTCAAACGTATTATTTCACTTCTCACTGCCCACCATCACAACATCAACACTCAGCCCCACGTAATGATATGAAATTATACTTTTCTTAAATAAAATAAAGTTAAGTATAAAGTAAAATCTCTCCTCACAGCAAACCTGCACAAGATTTATTGATTTTCCTGACTCCTGTGTAAGCTACCTTTCCCTCAGGCTCACACTGACACACACACACAAACACACACACATACACATCTGTTAACTCATACTAAGTAAACACATTATGAGTGACACACTTGTCTATTTGCATATAGAGCAAGGTAATTAGATCCTATTACAAGTCAGGACACATTTTAATATCAGGTCTGAGCCCACATACTAAACAGTGTCCACTGGTGATCAGATGTCTCAGGGTGGAAGTTAATAACAGGTCTGAACAGGGCCAGTGTGTTCTGCCCCCAGGTTCTGCTCACAGCAGGAATAGATCCTCTCCAGGCTTCTTCAAATGAGTTCAATACTCCTCGGACTATTTCAGACATGCAGCTAAAATCATTTGGTCAGTACGTCCAAAGTCAGAACAGAAAACATGTATAAAAAAAGTGATTCTGCACGTTTTTCACCAGCTTCAAACCACATAACACATTCCACGCATTATGATATTGTACAAAAGAAAAAGCACAAAGAATACCAAACAACTAGCAGCAGTTGGGGAGATGAAAGGGGCTCCAGTCTCCTTCATTGGGAACAAATGTGATCTCAAACCCAAACGGAAAATTGTAACAAGCAGCCACAATGAGCAACAGTGTCCATGTTACTGAAAACATTGTCCCTGCTGGTGAGCATCTGTGCCTCGGAGAGGATCTTCATTTCATGGTTTAATGGCAGCAAATTGTCAAACAGTCTGAAGACACAAATCTGATTTCATTCATTTGTAAACCAGAATCTGAGCCTTTTTAAAGTTTGGATTTCTTCATAGCAACTTTGACACTGAAGTAAACAATGGAAAAAACATGTTGTTTTGGCCCCAAACTCTTCAGCAGGATGAGGAACCAGATGAAGGAGGAAACAGTCTCCCTGACCCGTTCTGTTTTTCGTCAACAGGACAGTGGGGATTATCCTCTCACCATGCCCGGGCCTTTGTGGAAGAAGTTCCGCTACAACTTCTGCGAGTTTATCAGCGTTTTGATTCGTCAGTGTCAGTACAGCATCATCTACGACGAGTACATGATGGACACCGTGATCTCCCTCCTCACCGGGCTCTCCGACTCTCAAGTGCGAGCCTTCAGACACACCTCCACGTTAGCAGGTAACGACCCCGGTTCTTATCAATCAGCTCTCATCATCAACAACTAGACATTTATTTGTAGAGGCAGAGACCCGGGTTCGATTCCCCCACTCTCTCTCTATCCCACTTTCACAAGCTCACTCTGTCCTTTCCAGTGAAGGTGATAAAAAGCCCCAAAAATACATTTACTTCACAATTGTTAAAATGAAACCACTACATCTTATTATTATCGTATTGTGATTTCACCAAAACCTTATTTCCCATTTGTCCTCAAGTCTGACGAGTGTGTGTTTCTCTTTTTATCTAATGTAGCGATGAAGCTGATGACAGCACTGGTGAACGTGGCACTGAACCTCAGCATTCACCAAGACAACACGCAGAGACAGTACGAGGCGGAGAGGAACAAGATAGCCGGCAAACGAGCCAATGAGAAGCTGGAGCTGCTGCTACAGAAGAGGAAAGAGGTCGGAAAATGTTGGATGTGACTTTTCTTCAGATTTGATTATTTAACAAAGGGTGTTTTACAAGTGTGGTGAAGAACCTGCAGTATTCTTAAAGTAATCCTATTAGTTCTTCAGCAGCAAGTAACGTGTTGAAGTTGAAAGTTGTCATGTCTTCGGTGGAAAATGCTTAAATTCCCCAACAAAATGAAATGCTAAAATTGTTGTTTAACATTTTTTAGCCTGAATCCTGTAGCTCTGCTTTGTATCAAGAACTTTGTGCCAGATTTTCTGAAGCTGGTTTGTTTCCTCTTTCAGCTTCAGGAAAACCAAGATGAAATAGAAAACATGATGAACTCCATCTTCAAGGGAATCTTTGTGCACCGCTACAGGTTCGTTCATTATTGATGGCTGTGGTGATGCTCCACAGCCGCCTGCTGCTCTACACTGTGCCAGATATTCTCTTTGATCTTGTTGGCCCTGTATCTTATGGTGAATAAAATAAAAGCTAATAGTGAAACATGGCTGAATGTTTCTAATGACGCTGGTGGTTGCACTGTTCCTTCTTCCCAGGGATGCGATTGCAGAGATCAGAGCCATCTGTATTGAGGAGATTGGAGTGTGGATGAAGATGTACAGCGACGCTTTTCTTAATGATAGTTACCTGAAATATGTTGGTTGGACACTACACGATAGGGTGAGTCACACAACCACACAATCTACTACACAACACAAGGTCTCCTACCCCACCAGGGTCTGCTTCGGGTTGGACATGTTTTTAAATGTGTCTCTGGTATTTACAGCAAGGAGAAGTGCGTCTCAAGTGCCTGAAGGCTCTGCAGAACCTGTACACGAACCGAGAGCTGTTCCCCAAGCTAGAGCTTTTCACCAACCGCTTCAAGGTAACACCTGCCGCAAGGAAAATATGATTCATGATGCCTTTGAGAAATTTAACAGAAGGACTGAGTTGTTATTTGGTTTTAATCTTTTCTTATTAAGTCCATTATTCAGTTTCTTAGTCTGAACACTTGTGTCTGTTTTGACAGGACCGCATAGTTTCAATGACGCTGGATAAGGAGTATGATGTGGCTGTGGAGGCCATCCGACTGGTCACACTCATTCTGCAGTGAGTAACTCTTTTCACATGGATACACATGGAGCTCTGGAGTATTAACACTATTCTCTTATTGGTCCACGGTGCACATTTGGGCTTGATCTAATAAAGGAAGAGAGAAACTACATGTTTAGGGTCAACCGTCGATATTTTGACCATCAGACGGGTTCTGACCTTTTAATGATGCGCTGCCTCGGCTGTATGTAACTCGTATCGATCGCCTGTTTCAGGGGCAGTGAAGACGCCTTGTCCAATGAGGACTGTGAGAACGTGTACCACCTGGTCTACTCTGCCCACCGGCCTGTGGCTGTGGCTGCGGGAGAGTTCCTGCACAGGAAGTGAGTCCAACCGGACGTCTCCTTGTCCTTGAAATGTTGAGAGCTTTGCTTTGAGTTGAATCCATATTCATATATATTGAGGTTTCATGGTGTATCTCTCCTCTCTTTCCCATCTCGCTTTTTCAACCTCTCCCTCCCTCTGTCAGGTTGTTCAGTCGTCACGACCCACTGGCGGAAGAAGCGCTGGCGAAGCGCAGAGGGAGGAGCAGTCCCAACGGAAATCTCATCCGCATGCTGGTGCTCTTCTTTTTGGAGAGCGAGGTAACACTCACACTTTACTATCTACACGTGATCCAGATCGACTTGGCTCGAACCTTTCTCACAATTCCCACAAAAACGCAAATAAACACAATATGTGTGTGTCTTTCTGTGTGTGCGTGCAGCTCCATGAGCACGCAGCCTACCTCGTGGACTCGCTGTGGGAAAGCTCTCAGGAGCTGCTGAAAGACTGGGAGTGTATGACTGAACTTCTGATGGAGGAGCCGGTGCAGGGAGAGGAGTGTAAGACACACACACACACACACGCACACACAGACACACACACAGATCCTGAGATCTTGGCTTTGGGCTTCTTCTTCTAAGAGATGATGTAACACAATCTTGTTTCTTGAAACTCTGCCTGACCTCTCGCTGTTCTCTTTGCATCCCTCTCACACTCTCCCGCTTCTCTTCTGTCCGTCCTCAGTGTTGTCCGACCGACAGGAGAGTGCGCTGATAGAGCTCACCGTGTGCACCATCCGACAGGCAGCAGAGGCACACCCACCTGTTGGCAGGGGCACCGGCAAACGGGTAGGTCAACTGAACACACAACATACACCATAAACTGCAGTAATGTGTTTGTAGAATATGAGACACTAGGTGAATATAAACCTGCCAGCAGAAGCCTGGAGCAATACCGCACACTTCCTGTTCACATGTCTGAGTGCCAAACCGGTTTATAGCACAACCATATTATTACCACTGATCCAGGTGAAGCAGGGGCCCAGATGTGAACGTGTGAAGATGACATCCATGACTCTTTGCATGACTTTGACATCTGTTCGGACTTAAGCACAATCCAAGAAGATAAAACGACATCCTGTTTATTCATGGCGAGATGTCAAATTCCAAAAATACATAAAAGACTCCAGGACAATCTTCAAGCTTTATATCTGATAAAATATCACAAGGGGAAATTTCTTAAACATGAATAAACTAAATGGACATTTTCTATTCACACAATCAGTTTTATGTCCTTCTCTCATTCCCATTGTCTTACATCCCAGCAACATTTGACCTCAGCTGTTGTGTGTGTGTTTTGTCCAGGTGCTGACAGCAAAGGAGAGGAAGACCCAGATAGACGATAAGAACAAACTGACAGAGCACTTCATCATGGCTCTGCCCATGCTCTTGTCCAAGGTAAGACTTTCCCAATCTCCAGGCTGCAGCCGGCACGGGGCCAGAAGCAGGCTCTGATAGATGAGTGCGACTGATCTGTTTGTCGAAAAAAAGAATTGATCCAAGTATAACTTATGTAGTGTAATTGAATATCTGTCACTCTGGACAACTGTGTTGGCTTAATACTTAAAAAGCAATTGGCCATTTCACTAAGTGGGAAACAGAAACAAAGCTTGTGGTGTTGATTGATGAGTCTCTTCTTCTCTTTACTGCCTCTGCTCGGCCGCTTGTGACTATTTTTCCTCATGTCTTCTTTGTCTCTGTCCCCTTGCCCCCCCCCCCCCCCCCCCCCCTCCCACAGTATCAGGCGGACTCGGAGAAGGTAGCCAACCTGCTGCAGATCCCCATGTTCTTCGACCTGGACGTGTACAGCGCCGGGCGCATGGAGAAGCACCTGGACGCGCTGCTGAAGCAGATCCGTCTGGTGGTGGATAAGCACATCGAAGCCGACGTGCTGGAGGCCTGCAGTAAGACCTACAGCATCCTCTGCTCTGAAGACTACACCATCATGAACCGCGTGGACATCGCCCGCTCGCAGCTCATCGACGAGATGACCGACCGGTTTTCACACTCGGTGGAGGGGCTGCTGCAGGAGGTACGATGCTGTGGGAAAAGGGTTCGAGCCTTTTGACGACAAGAAGGTGGCATGCTGAGGAAATAAAAACACACAAGACACTTACATATAACCACAACATCCCAGGTTAGATTTCAACGAAGCCATACTCCTTTCTTCCCATTTGTCCATTTTCACAACTTTTTAATCTATAGAAGACAAAATACCCCAAAATACAATTATCATTTAAACAAGGTTTTAGTGGAACCTGCCCAGAACACCTCCAGTTCTCCACCTACTTTTTCTTTTAACATTCGATAACTACATGTGAAAGCTGTCAGGCCCAGAAATAGACATAAAAACACAAATTCAAAAATAACCGTTTACCTTTAGAAATGGGTAAAATCTAGAAAATGGAATTTAACAGGTTGTGTGGCTGTGTTTGTTTTGGAGTTGTTGTTTATTGCACTTCAGTGTTGGTCCAGTCTTTATGCACTAACTGGTGTTTGTGACACTGCAGGCTGAGGAGGCAGATGACGATGACATCTACAACGTGTTATCTACTCTAAAGAGACTCACGGCTTTTCACAAGTAAGACTCACATTACTTTTTACTTTCCGTTTGTTCAGGGATGAAATAGAAGATGATTTTAAATTTTGACCAAACATTGATTGTCTCTGTAAGTCTTTGTCTGTCCCAAAGTGGTGTCCCTCCTGAACTCAAAGATCTCCAGTTTACATCCAGATAAGATAAAGAAAAGCAGCAAATGTCCAAAGTTGTGAAGCTGAGACGACACAATGTTCTGGAAATTCTCCAAAACAATTTTTTTGTAACCTAGGTTCAGCTGTTCATCTCAAACGATAGTTCAATAAAATAAAAGATGATAAACATAAATCTATGTGTAGCACTTGAGCTGCATCCTGTCTGAAGGTGCTATGAATCTGAAAGCACTTGATATTCCACTAAATACGATCATTTAACTAACTCTGTGAACTCACACTGTTTTCCTCTTGTTTCCCGTCTCAGTGCCCATGACCTGACGCGGTGGGATTTATTCGGGAGCTGTTACCGGCTGCTGAAAGCGGGCATCGAGCAGGGCTCCATGCCAGAGCAGATCGCCGTCCAGGCCCTGCAGTGCTCCCACTACTCCATCCTGTGGCAGCTGGTCAAGATCACAGAGGGCGCCCCCAGCAAGGTGCGGTGACTCCCTCACTGACAGCGTTTACTCTCAGATCCCGGGTGTATCTTTGATCGGGGGCTCTGGGGTTAAGGCTGCCATGTCTGAACATCAGTGGCCCAGAGGGACTGAAGATTATCTGTATTTCTGCAGCTTAGGTGTAACAAATCCATCCCGCTATCAGATGATGATGCCTACACCTGATCCAGGGGCTTAGCTCCAGTCTATCTCATTCCACTGAAACCTAAACATCCAAGACCCATCAGGGTGTTTGCCCTTTTCTCACAGTGAGGAGTTTTAAGTCAGAAGCTCAAGCTCAAGATCAGGGGTTCAGCATTCTGACCTACAATCTGCACCCAGTGTGATTATATTATCATCGACATAACTAATATCATCTTAATTGATCTATAAATGCTATACGTTCCTATAAATGCTGGGCTTTATGTACGTATTTGTATAAACCAGCTCATGACTTGTTTATATTATATAACAAATATTCTTATTTGAGAAGCTTAGACCTGTGAATCTGTTTTGCTTTGGAAAGTGACTTGTCTGTTATCAGACAGACTTTAGCACAGATTCATGTTTAGTCACATGTGATGACATCCTTTGTAATGAAATCAATTAGTCCACTTTCTGGTAATCACATCAATACCATAGTAGCATTTGTAGGATATTGACGATTAATATTTCAACTATGCAGATTGATTTGAAATACAATCCTCTGTCCTTACAGAGTGAGCAGAATAAAATAAGAAACAAAACACATCATAGATGATGAATGAGTCTCAAATGTCTCGCAAGAGTATTGATTGTTATGCTTCAATAAAGGTAGTAGATGGTGTAATGTGTGTGTCTGTGTGTGTGCAGGATGACCTGTTGGCTCTCAGGAGAGTGGTGAAGTCTTTTCTGGCGGTGTGCCAGCAGTGCCTGTCCAACGTCAACACGCCAGTCAAAGAACAGGTAACAACACACAGCTGATGTGACCTGCTCCCACCTTCACTGGCAAATACATTCGGTTGATTGTGTCAAAATTACCTTACATTATATTTAGCTGACGCTTTTATCCAATTAATGCATTCAGCATCTTGCCCAAGGACACTTCGGCATGGGCTAGGATTCGAGCCGCCAACCTTCTGGTTGGAGGACAGCTGCTCTAGCCCCTCAGCCGCAGCCGACCTATTATTGCCCATGTTTCAATAAAAAGTAGAAACTGTTTGATTTACTTCCTGAGCCACAGCTGCTGACATTTGTTGTTTAGAAGAGTAAGCTTCGGCTAAAGGGGGATTATGGACTTTTTGATTTGGGTTTATTTAAAAGTGGCCATTTTCAATAATTAGCAGAAGAAAAAAAGAACAGAAAACAGACCTATCAGCACACTTTTGTTTGTTTTATCAGCCTCCAAGAAATGGACGAAAACATCATGATGGAAACATTTGCCAATAAACAATCAGCGCAGTCTTTCACTTTCAACACCAGCTTACTCCTCAAAACACACAAGTCATCTGTGCACCGTGCAGAGTTGAAAAGTTAAACCTTCTGTCTCCTTCAGGCGTTCATGCTGCTCTGTGACCTGCTGATGATCTTCAGTCACCAGCTGGTTTCCGGTGGCAGGGAGGGCCTCCAGCCTCTGGTCTTCAACCCGGACGGCGCTCTGCAGAGCGAGCTCCTCAACTTCGTCCTGGACCACGTCTTCATCGACCAGGATGACGAGAGCCAGATGGGTGAGACAGAGGGACAGAGAATCCACTTTTGTTTTGCAAGTGGGAGAAATGTCTCTGTTTATTAAATTGAATCTGACTCTTCTACACCTCTGCCCATGCACCTGCAGAGGGAGACGAGGAGGATGAAGCCAACAAGATTGAGGCTCTTCACAAGAGGAGAAATCTGCTCGCAGCTTTCTGCAAACTCATCATCTACGACATCGTGGACATGCCCGCTGCTGCCGACATCTTCAAGCACTACATGAAGGTGTGTGACAAAAACACTGCTCTGTCAGCGGCTAATGGGGTTCAAGAGGATTAAAAAAGATCTCTTATGTTATGAGAAGTGTGTAAATCTTGTAGTATCACTTTGAAACTGCGGTCGGATCAGTTGGACGGTGGCAGGCTGCCACAGTCGAGGTCATTAATGAAATCGAATGCTCTGAACCGTGTCTTGTTTTCTTTCTCCGCCTCAGTATTATAATGATTACGGAGACATCATCAAGGAGACTCTCAGTAAAACCAGACAGACGGACAAGATTCTCTGTGCCAAGACACTCATCCTCAGTCTGCAGCAGGTGAGAGAGCAACACACGCCGCATACCACGAGCCTTCTACACGTGCACGTCCACAAACACCCACCGTCCATGTGCGATCCCGTGTGTGTCTGTTTCAGTTGTTCAACGAGCTGCTGCAGGATCAGGGTCCCAACCTGGACCGGACGTCGTCCCACGTGAGCGGCATCAAGGAGCTGGCCCGTCGCTTCGCCCTCACCTTCGGCCTGGACCAGATCAAGACCAGGGAGGCTGTGGCCACGCTGCACAAGTAAGAACCATGACCCTCTGGTCTCTTAGTGAGACCGAGCTAACAGCTGGAGTGAGGATAGCAAGGAGGTTAAAGACACCGACTTATCTCAGGTCAAATTTAATGTCTTGTATTATTTAGTAGCAGTTGATTTTAACTTAACTTAGTTCTTAACCTTTAAAAGGGTCCAGAAAGACTTTCACTAACAATAACCACATTGATTCAAGATTGAACAAAGATGTGAATGCATCTGTAAATCTTCTGCATACCTGCATTGCACAGACAGGACGTGAAACACCATAAATGTAAATTACAATAAATGAGGTTAGCAATGTAAATTTTGGTGTTTATTATACTCGAGTTTGATGTGTTTCTGTTTTATAATTTCCTTCTTCTCACTGTCATATCTCTCTCTCTCTGTCTCTGTCGCTCGCTCTCTTCTTTGTGTATCAGGGATGGAATAGAGTTTGCATTTAAGTACCAGAATCCTCGAGGATCAGAGTTCCCTCCCCTCAACTTGGCCTTCCTGGAAGTCCTGAGCGAATTCTCTTCGAAACTAATACGGCAAGACAAAAAGACGGTGTAAGTGCCCAGTCGTGTAATCCCACTGTATTGTTCACATTGATCTACTCCTCTCTTGGCATTGAAAGATGTTTATGAAAGAATGGAACAAGTATTTTCGATGCTCGGTGCCTCCGCAGCCACAACTATCTGGAGAAGTTCATGTCGGAGTCCATGTCGGAGCGTCGGGAGGACGTGTGGCTGCCGCTGATCTCCTACAGGAACAGCCTGCTGACGGGAGGAGATGAGGACCACATGTCCGTCACCTCAGGCTCCAGCAGCAAGACCGGCTCAGTCCGCAGCAAGAAGGGACGGCTGCCAGTCCACAAGAAACGAATCGAGGGTGAGCGGACAGTGCAGAGATAACAGAGACCCAGTGCAGAGGGTTACTGGTTTCATTTAGCTCCAGTACTGAGAGAAGAGACGTGCACATGGTCCCCTGACGTCATGTTGCTGAAAATGTGAATCTTCTCTGTAGGTCCAGAGGAGAGCAGTGTGGAGGGCTCGTGGCTGTTGCGTAATGACACTCTACAGACACCGGGGGCGCTGCAGACTCCTCAGCTCACCTCAACAGTCCTCAGAGAGAACAGACCGGCAGAGCACATGCCAGACCCGGACTCAGAACCTGGATCAGAGAACGACTTCGTACACAAGTGAGTTCATTGACATCCTCACTGTTCATATACATCTAGTGAATTACTTTCTGTCTTTTTGTAATGCCCAACAGAATAGTTGTGTGTTGACATGGAGCACGTTGACCCCTGACCTTTGTGTCTCCAGTCCTCAGATGCAGATGTCGTGGCTCGGGCAGCAGAAGATGGAGGAGGTGAACAGGAAGGACCGGACGGGCATGAACTACATCAAGTCACGCAGCAATCAGGGCGTCCGGCAGACAGTGTAAGTGGGCTTCACTTTCATCCTGCAGCAACAGACATGTCACCAAAACAGGCTCAGAAACGTTATCGCTCCTCGTTTTAACCTGAATCAGTAACAAACTAAAAGCACTAAACTTTATTTTGGTGGTCCCTCCTCTCTTAAGGCGCGGGTTAATGGAGGATGACGCAGAGCCGATCTTCGAGGACGTGATGATGTCATCGCGAGGTCAGCTGGAGGACATGAATGAGGAGTTCGAGGACACTATGGTGATCGACCTGGTCAGTAACGCTACTTCCTTTTTCAACTGTTGTTTTCCACAGGAGCACTGAAGGTTCAAGAGCCAGTTGTGTGTTTTTTAAAATATTTTATGATTCTTCTTTGTTAATCATTGTTTATTTGGGGTTTCCTTCCAGCCGCCATCAAGGAACAGACGTGAAAGAGCAGAATTAAGACCAGACTTCTTTGACTCTGCAGCAATGATTGAGGACGAGTCGGTAAGTCAAATAGTCAATTAGTTGATTTATATAAGTAGAAGTGAAACCATGAGTTCACTTATTGGTGAGTCAAGTGACAAAAAAATCTAATTTCATACTGAAAAAAACACAACATCTAAAATATGAGTTGTTTTTAGCCTTAAACAGTAGAGATCTGAATTATTATTGGATTTAGGACTTTTTTTACATTTATTTTGTGCTTTACAATCTGCAGGTGAATCCACAATCATCAGTTACAGCTTCGACAGTCAAGCTCAGCACTGATGTCACTTGAAAGTGACTGAAACTAAACTTTATGTGTCTGAACTTGTCCTCCTCTCTGTCGTTCCAGGGATTCACCATGCCCATGTTCTGATCGAGAGAGGCAAAGATCCTGAGACCAGGATCCAAATCAAGAGTACACAGATGAGGGGGGGGGGGTGTGTTTGGACGTCTGACCACCTGCCAACCAAACTCTTTAAGAAGAAGAAGAAAAAAACACCTTGTTGAAGTACTTGTCTCTTTCTGTAAGACGTGATGGACGGACATTTTGTCGACTGGTGGATCCTCACGTCGGCTGGATCTCACCTGGAAGCGTCGAGCGAGCCGCCGCTCGGTTTTTATCAGACGGGCCGGAGGATCCAGAACCTCGTCGGCTCTTATTCTTCCTCCTCTTCCTCTTCATCCTGTCGGTTCAGCTCTTCTCAGCGGTCACTCTGGCCACGTACTCCTGCAGCCAGCCGATGAGCACCTGCTGGGGTTTTTTCCGGTTCTCTGTCAAACAGACGTACGGTTGTTTGTTTCGCGATCAGCGGCACAGAGCGACATATCACTCTGTACAGCCCCGCCCCCTTTCTTTGGCGTCCCAATTCAATGCGTCTGGTTAAATCTGACATGGGGGGGGGGGGGTCTCAATACTAAATGTTCTGTATCTTTGCTCTTACTACCACCCAGTGACCCCCCCCCCCCCTCTCCCCTCTCCTCTCTCTGTTCGCCATCTGAGTCCCGTGTGTGTGCATGTGTGTGTGGTGGTGCTGGTGGTGTGGTGACGTGCGTGTGTGTGTGTGTAGTGTTGGTGACGATGGTGACGAGAAGCCGCACACGTACACACAGAGGTCAACAGGCGTAGTCCGACCTGCAGGAAGTGATGTAACTTGTCCTTATGTGTGATGTCGAAGCAAAGCCACGCCCCGCTGACCGACCTCAGACAGAAGCCCCGCCCCCTCTCCGATCTCAGAAACGTTCACGTGCACACACCTACTCACACATTCTGAATAATGGCTTTTTGAAGTAAAAAAAAGAAGTTTTTAAAAAAAAGACAATAAACATATTTTGAATTCTGTAGCTTTAGTACTAAAGTTTTAAATCAAGTGTGTTTTTGTTTTTGTCCGATGTTTGTACAGCTTTTTCTTCGATATGTATCTTGTTCGTTGCCAAATTGTGGCCTACATATTTACAGTATATTCCAGCCCCTCCCCCCTCCCCCCCCCCTCCACCTGTGAGTCATATCTAACGGTTACAAGTGCTGAGTGGTGCCGTGGGACACCAGCTTTCAAAGCGCTGTATGGTCTGATTGTAGTTGTTTCACGGTTCAGTATTACAGCAGATTTATCTGTTGGTTCATCTTCCAGGTCAAATGGAGTTTGTTGTTTTCACACCTGCACACAGCAGCGTTACCTGACTGAGCTTGGTTGTTATCATCGTTCATATCCAGTGCAGTGATGGATCTTTGTGTCTGACAGATTTGTTTGAATGTGTTTTTGAATGTGTCCAGCCATATTTTCAGTCGGGTTAATCAATCATTCACGTTTCCTCATCGGCTCGTCAGTCGGTCATTGGTCGGCTCGTCAGTCGTTCATTGGTCGGCTCGTCAGTCGTTCATTGGTCGGCTCGTCAGTCCTCCCGTGAGTATCAGAGACAATTGGATCTTTTCTGCAGTGCAGTGGACGTCAGTTGCCCTAAAATGCTCTAAAAGCCAGTTTTTTTTTCTTTTTTCTGTGAACCTAAATTCTTTTTAATAAAATAAAATCTGTAATCGATTTATGGACCAGTGGTTTGTGTTGTGTTCCAAACAGCTGCATCTTTGTTGAGTACAAATTTCAATTTGTCAGAGATATGAATCGTTTATTCTTTCCAAGAGGACCAGGGGCCCCTTGTTTTCCCCACCAATGCATCAACAGAGAATAAAAAAATGACAAGAAGAAGACCCTGATCTGAAGTGGATGCAAAACAAAGACACGTTTTTGTTTTTATACTTTGAACAAATTTCTGAACTAAACTTCTTAATGAATGAACAGGTTCCTGCAGGATCTTAAATACATTAAAATGTTATGTACTTAAATACGTTTAGATATGTCTTAATATTGTTCAACTTCTTTTAACGCTACTTCCATAGCACTCTAAAGTTTTCTAAGAGAAAAGTTTATGTGACTTGTTTTTAATGTCTGTTTTAGTTATTTCTCAAAGATACAGATATTAGGACTCTCTAATAAAACTAAAAACATGACCAATGTGAAACTGATATCGAGCCCTCTGTGTTGTGTTGAATTTTACTTAGTGAAACCTGCAGGAACCCTAAATTAAATAATACATGTTGATTAACTTAAGAGGGCTGTTTTCCAGTTTCCATATTTTATAAGGAGAATAGTTGCAGTAACTGTGTGTGTAAGTTTAACAATTATGTTAGTCATCTCTTGACATCTTTGTCTGTCTTACATTTGTGTGACCGCTTTATTAGATATTTATTTTTGGTTTTGCATCTGTCGCCTATAAGAAGCTTCATCAACCCCCCCACTCGCTCACGTTGAGTCCAGCCTGGGATCTCCTGCTCTGTTCTCACGCTGACTCTCTACTAGGAGGCCAGGCAGAATTCAGTGCGTGTCTGAAAGCAGCCCATCGTGATCGTGCATCGAGCGACAGCAGCTTTATTTCTCCTGCACCACATTTGCAGTTCATTATAACTGCTTAAACATTTAAGACCGTGTCTACCTTCAAATCTTCACACACACGCTGTGGAAAAAGCAGTCGTCCACTTTCAGACCATTTTATTTTAGTCTTAAACTCAATTTTCATTTATAGTTCTTTTTAAAACCCCGGCCACCAACGTAAAATGCTGCATTAGAGGTAAATAAAAACGCACATGGTGGTGATTTCATGGTTTATTTTACACATGGCAGAACAAAGTCAGCCGGAGGGAAAAGGCACATTTCCAGGATGTGAGAGCGACTCTTTCTGGACCTAAACAGACGACGGCTAACACAAGGGATTGCAGCTCAAAGTGCAAACTACAGTTCAACCTAGAAAAAAACCTTAAAAAGGCCCATCAGGGTTTGGAAACACTACAAATCACAACGGACCATTTTCTGCTTCAACTCTCATGATGATAGTAGCCTGCATTTTCTCAGCATCATGTAATCTGCTCTTTCATATGCAGCCTTCTTCTAATAATATCAGTTAACCCCATCAATAGTGACCAATATGGTCCCTACTGTCATTACAATCGTGTAAATAGGTGCTGTAAAATGTGTTAATTCTCATTAACATCTTGAATATAGATGTTCATACACTGCACTCCTCCTGATTTTGTTCAAACCCCAAAAACTTTTTCCCACAGCTCGAGGTTGATGCTTTTTACAACAAAAAAAAATAAGCGGTGGGCTCGGAGGAAATTGGATTAGGGAATCTGGAGCCACTTTTAGAGCATGAACAAAATCAGGGAGTGTGTCCCAGTGTGCTGCTTTTAGTTGAGTGGAAACTGACAGTTTTAAAATCAACAGCAATGGGAAACAGTCCGAAGTGACGTCTAACATCTGCTTGGCGTCCCACCAGAGTCGTCATCAGTGTGTGTGCACGTTGACTCGACACACAAGAGGAATCCCACAGCGAGTGCCTTTAATAGTGTTAATGTGTCCGGGTGTGTTTTCACAGAGGAATGTTGGCGTGTTTCTTCCAGGGGTTGACTTGCTTCTTGCTGGCCAGCACCTCCAGATCTCTGCAGATCTTCCTGCGAGTAGTGGACGGCTCGATGATGTCATCGACAAACCCTAAAACAAACATTTTGGATGGTTGAAGCGTGAAATGTGTTTGTTTGTGTTACGTGACAGAGGGTTCTTGGGAAAGCTGTGAGGACATGGGGAGGTTTACCTCTAACGGCCGCTGGGAAGGGGTTGGCGAACTTCTCCACGTATTCGGCTTCGGCCTCCGCCTGGTTCTCCTTCCCTCTGAAGATGATCTGAACGGCACCCTGGGGAAAAAAACACAACGGAGAAACGGTTCTCACAGAGTGTCGGATCAAACAAAAGGGAGAAAGACACCGACAAACAACAGGAGAGTTTGTACCTTTGCACCCATAACGGCGACCTCGGCTGTGGGCCAGGCGTAGTTCACGTCTCCTCTCAGGTGCTTGGAGCTCATCACATCATAGGCTCCTCCATACGCCTGATACACACACACACACACACACCAAAACCTTAACCACGACCAATTCATACCAAACCCTAACAGTAACCACAATTCATATCTTAACCTTAACTGGGACCTCAGACCGTTCAGCCTCATTAGACTGGGCTTTGGTCCACATTTATAAACCAGTATACACACAGAAACGCACCTTTCTGGTAATGATGGTTATCTTTGGGACCGTGGCCTCTGCAAAAGCGAAGAGCAGTTTGGCTCCGTGTCTAATGATGCCTCCGTACTCCTGAGCAGTTCCTGTTGACCATCATCAGAGTGAGATCATATCAGTCACATTGGACAGTGTGATTCAATGGGAAGACAATTTCGGCTCCACACACTAAAAATGATTATTTCTGTATGAGCTCCTTATTTATTTTCCCTGAGTTTACAGCTCAATCGTATTCTTCTTTTTGTGCAGGTGCATCGATCCTGCTGTTTATTAATAAGTGCACAGAGAGAGTCAGAGAGCAACATCTTCACCTGACGCAGATTGTAAATTAGAGTATGTCTGACAACAGGATTCCTCTGTGCATGTAAAAGGCAGCCAGTGTAGTGGCACAGTGGGATTTTGGGGGGGATACCTGGCAGGAAGCCTGGAACATCCACAAAAGTGATGATGGGAATATTGAAGGCGTCACAGAAGCGTACGAAGCGAGCGCCTTTCACCGAGGAGTTGATGTCCAGACACCCTGATGCACAAGACAGAAAATAACCAAGATTAGAATACAACAGGAAAAAGTAAAAGAGCGACCCGAATGTGATCCGATCACCCAAAAAAACACACATTTTAATGTCGGGAGAAAATGGTATGTTACTGGTTTTAAACTCACCAGAAGCCACTTTGGGCTGGTTACCCATGATGCCCACAGTGCGTCCGTTCATTCGGGCGAAACCCACCACGATGTTCTTGGCATAGTTGGGCATGATCTCGAAGAAGTCTCTCTCATCCACGATCTGAACAGAGGCAATGAGGTTAAATACTTCTACCAGCAGATTTGTGATGTAGTTGCAGTGTGTGTGTGTGTGTGTGTGTGTGTGTGTGTGTGTGTGTGTATATGTGTGTGTGTGTGTGTGTGTGTGTGTACATACTGCCTGAATGATGTCCAGCATGTCATAGGCTTTGGTTGTCTCAAACGGGACGATGTGGTCCAGGGAAGGTACCAGACGATCGCTGGGAAAAACCGACAGAGGTCTCAGACACGTTGGAAATAAAAAAAAAGAGATTCTCTGACGTTGATTGGTTGTTGGGTCAAAGCCGAGGGGAGGACGATTGGTTCACCTGGGGTCGTGGCACTCCCTGATGGGGGCGGGGTCCTTGTTGCTGAGAGGCAGGAAGTTGAAGAACTCCCGCAGGTTGAGGAGAGCTTCCACGTCGTTCTCAAACGCGTGATGAGCGACGCCTGAGGAGGAGGGGACACAGATGAGCCACTGTGAGATTTACAAGGATCAGCTTTCATTCACCTTTTTCCAGAATACAGCCACTGGAACATAACTGGGACCCCGGTGATGAGAGTATTTACATACCAGCAGCCAGGCACTGATTTCTGATGTGACAATACAGCAACAGAACAAACTTGAGGAGACATAAAAGCTTGTATGTGCAAACTAACCAGAGACAGTGGTGTGTGTCTTGGCTCCACCGAGCTCCTCTTGAGTCACATCCTCGTTGGTGACGGACTTCACAACATCAGGTCCCGTGATGAACAGGTACGATGTGTCCTAAACACACACAAACACACACACACACACACACACACACACACACACACAAACATCAGAAACCGGCTTATTGGAAATACTTAAAAACATTGTCGTCTGCTGTGAAGATCACATGAAATGTTTATTAGATTAAAAAAGCAGAACAGCTGGGGGTTATTTGTTTCGCTCTTGACTACCTTAACCATGAAAGTGAAATCTGTCAGAGCGGGGGAGTAGACAGCTCCTCCTGCACAGGGACCCATGACGAGGGAGATCTGAGGGACGACTCCAGAGGCCAACACATTCCTCTGGAAAAAGAGAAATCAGAAACACTCATAAAGCTCCAGATATGTGTATTTCAGATTGTTTTAAATGCAAGGTGCCGATTGTGGCAACTGCTTGAATCACAGAGTAGAGACTCAGATGTTAAGTGTGTTTTAGATATTGAGTTTTCAGTGACGTGTAAGGACTCTATGCAAAATGACCACACCAGGAATATATCTGCATATCCAGCCAGAGACTCCACCCCTTCCTGGATCCGAGCTCCTCCAGAGTCGTTCAGCCCGATGACCGGAGCTCCCACCATCATGGCCTGGTCCATGATCTGAGAGCAGAACGTGAATGTGAGGAACCACTGATGATATGATACAGTCTCAGAGAGCAGAAGGAAGGCTTACAAGTTTAATGCCGCAGATGCCTCACACCTAAGTAAAAATATGATATGTAATATTTTCTTACCTTACAGATCTTTTGTGCGTGAGCTCCAGACAGACTGCCGCCAAACACTGTGAAGTCCTGAGACAAACAGAAAAGGAGAAACGAAAATTACCCCAGTGAAACACACATTTAATGTTTAAAATTCCTACGATATAATTATTTATTGCACCTGACTGAACACATAGACCAGTCGGCCGTTGATCCGTCCTCGGCCTGTCACCACGCTGTCGCCCGGGAACTAACACACAGAGAGAGAGAGAGAGAAATGGGTCAGACCAAAAAGGCATGAACTGATACCAACTCTCCATGGACCATGTGTGTAACGGGCCGTCACCTTGTTTCTGTCCTGCTCCATGCCGAAGTCCGAGCAGCGATGCTCCACAAACATGTCCGTCTCCACGAAGGAGTCGGGGTCCAGCAGCAGCGCCACACGCTCCCTGGCTGTCAGCTTCCCCTGAAACACACACACACATAGTTAGTACGGATTTACCTGAAAGAACACAACACTGCAGTCACGCAACATAACACAAAATCTGAAATTTGTATCAAAGGCATTGCAGTCAGGGCAGTTTCTTGGCAATTATTAATGAAGCAACACTTTCTCTTGTTGTTTTCTGGAATTTACTGAATGAGGCATGTATATTTAAATACTTTATGTTTACATCAGGAGCGGGTCCTCTCTCCGGAGGCCGCCATTTTTTTTTTACAGTAGCCCAGACTGGACAAACTAAACACCTTTTGAGCTTCTATGACAATTGAAGGTTACCACAGGTTCTCTCTCATGTTTGGAAGGGGAGGGGGAGGTGAGGGGTGTTCAGCTGCAACCTACAACTTCACCACTAGATGTCACTAGATTCTACACACTCAACCTTTAACCCTGCAATCTACAGCTTTAACTTGTAACTTTAGCTAGCAAAGGAGCGATGCCTTGCTCGAGGGCACTGACAGCTTGATGTTGTATCTCATTATATCCCATGAGCAACACTAGAAAGTAGGTGAAGGTCACATTTACGTGTGTTTGAAGGAAGAAGTGACGCTACAGTAGCAACACCACTGACGCAAACCTTTGAGCCAGGAGTTACACCTGTCAACCACTCCAGCTGCCACAGTTATTACAGCAGATAAACAATAACAACTTACTACTGATTAAAAGTCAGAGTTTGTTTGTTTACCCTCTTGTGCTGAGCATCTATTCTCGCCTGACCTCCACCGACCAGCGCCGCCTCCCGCTTCTGCTCGATCCGCTCCCTGACGGAGGGGTGGCCGGCCGAGTACCAGCGTCTGTCGGGCCGCAGGCGGCTCTGCTGCACCGAGGCTGCGGCTGCGCCATGTTTCACCTGCGCCAAACCCCGGAAAGACGTCCGCAGCCCGCTCAACAGTCGGCAGCTGCTCCGAGCCACAGTGAAGGCCGCCATCTTTGCTGCTGCTGCTGCTGCAGCCCGGGCATCGGCCAATAGGAGACCATGAGGATGAGAGGCAGATGTGTGAGCCAATAGCGAAAGGGGGGCGAGATCTCTCAGCCCATCAGGGAGAAGAGATTTTCCATCCCCAGGCTGGTGGGCGGGGCCTGGAGGGGAACAGGTTTCCAGTGGTTCATGGAGGCCGTTCGTCTGAAAGTCACGGGGTGTCTCTGCCCTGGATTTGGTCTGTCAGGTGCAGCTGCTCTCAGACAGGCACTGTGTTTTCTATTTGATTTCATTTTTGATTTCATTTTGAATCAGAAGCATTATGGTTAATGCTGTAGTGTCCCAACACAGCATTAAGGGGTAAGGGCTGCCTGACAGTGAAGAGTAAATGTTCATTATTGTTAATAATTACACAAGTACACATGTATATAGCTGAGGTGTACAGTAGCTGGACAGAAATTCTTACATGACATTATTTATAGATTATAGAACCTGAATGATATATCACTTGGCTGCAATATGAGCCTTTCACAGACATCAATATGGTGCTTTGTGAGCCAATATTATTTAACGCAACTTGTGTTTACATTTTACGTGAAAGTATATATGTTACAGTTTATTTATTAGTAAAATAGTTGGTTGTATTCATGTTTTCTTTTCATTTGATGTTATTTATGATAACTGTGATGGTTAAACTGAAGAATATCAAGTCTCATAGACATTTCATTTCTTTGCTGTAAGGTTTTGATGATGACATCTTAGGAATTAATAGATAATTTACTTAATATACAGTCTATGTATATTATTAGGGCCAGAGCCCCAAACAGAGTGAGACAGGGTGAGGCCCTATTGAAATTGTATTATTATTTTTCAGGCAAATGAAATGGCTTCTTGAGGGTTTAAACATTTCATTTATTTTTTGTATTTAATTTACCTCCTGCGCAGAAGTGGACTATGGAGGACCATACATGACTTAAGTAAAAATAAATAAATAAATAAATGTATAAATAAATACAGAAATAAATAAATAAATGAATAAATAAAAATGGAAATAAATAAATAAATACAGAAATAAATAAATAAATATGTTAATACCAAGAGAAATGTCAAAATAAATGTCTTAAATATATTTGCACATTTATTTATTCCCTGATACATTTCCTTTTCATTTGCAGTGTCCTTATGCTAATGAGAAAGGCGGGCCTAGCCGCAGTCTCATGCAGGATTGGTCACAGGAGTGTAATGATCCAGCCCTACTACTTCTGCCTCTCAATGCTGGTGTCCAGTAGCTGTTTGCAGCGTTGAGCCAGTTCACACTTAAAATGAACTAGTTCAAGTTCAGAGGGTTAGTTAAGGTTATTTTTTATTGGGATGATTTAGCTGTCAGTAGTCCTGACTGTGAGCATCACGTCTCGTGTTGTACTGAGCACAAGGAGCGAGCCGAGAGGAGAAGGAGGAAACAGAAACTCCAGCTCCTTACAAACCACCTGCAGCCTCTGCTCTGATCATGAAGCCGCTGATCTCTGATCAGATGTGACCAGAGAAACTCTGTGTTTTCACTGTTTCCACTGTTCTACAAAGTCACTAACTGGCTGTTTCACGGTGAAGAGCTCAAGTCTCAGTCACTGCCCGTGTCTCTGAGCGAGTGTGTGACGGAGCGCAGGGGCTGTGTGTGTGTGTAGCTCAGTTGACCAATCCTGCTCGAGACTGAGGTTAGGCCCGCCTTTCTCATTAGCATAAGGACACTGAAATGTGGAAATAAATAAATGTGGAAATAAATAAAAGTTGGAATAAAAGTGGAAATAAATAAATAAATGTGGAAATAAGTTTAAGACATTGATTTATTTAATTCTGCATTTATTTCCACATTTATTTATTTATTTCCACATTTATTCCAACTTTTATTTTTCGATTTCACTGTCCTTATGCTAATGAGAAAGGCGGGCCTAACCTCAGTCTCGAGCCGGATTGGTCAACTGAGCTACACACACACAGCCCCTGCGCTGCTCCACACACTAGCTCAGAGACACGGGCAGTGACTGAGACTTGAGCTCTTCACCGTGAAACAGCCAGTTAGTGACTTTGTAGAACAGTGGAAACAGTGAAAACACAGAGTTTCTCTGGTCACATCTGCTCGGAGATCAGCGGCTTCATGATCAGAGCAGAAGCTGCAGGTGGTTTGTACCGAGCTGGAGTTTCTGTTTCCTCCTTCTCCTCTCGGCTCGCTCCTTGTGCTCAGTACAACACGAGACGTGACGCTCACAGTCAGGACTACTGACAGCTAAATCATCCCAATAAAAAATAACCTTAACTAACCCTCTGAACTTGAACTAGTTCATTTTAAGTGTGAACTGGCTCAACGCTGCAAACAGCTACTGGACACCAGCATTGAGAGGCAGAAGTAGTAGGGCTGGATCATTACACTCTTGTGACCAATCCTGCATGAGACTGCGGTTAGGCCCGCCTTTCTCATTAGCATAAGGACACTGCAAATGAAAAGGAAATGTGTCAGGGAATAAATAAATGTGCAAATAAATTTAAGACATTTATTTTGACATTTCTCTTGGTATTAACATATTTATTTCTGTATTTATTTATTTATTTCCATTTTTATTTATTCATTTATTTATTTATTTCTGTATTTATTTATACATTTATTTATTTATTTATTTTTACTTAAGTCATGTATGGTCCTCCATAGTGGACTGCGCACGTCTTGTTTATACCTATGTCATGTTTCGTCCTCGAGGAGAAAAACTTTACTGTTTCCGCCCGGTCTCGAACCGGGGACCTTTCGCGTGTTAGGCGAACGTGATAACCACTACACTACGGAAACTGTTGTAGCATTTAGAAATATGAAACGTCCAGTTGACCGGCTGTTGCACGAGGAGACGGGGACGCTGCACAGAACTTTGTGTCATAGACTATGGGACGAACCATTTCTCTCTCTTTCTCTTTCTCTTTCTCTTTCTCTCGCTCTCTCTCTCTCTCTCTCTCTCTCTCTCTCTCTCTCTCTCTCTCTCTCTCTCTCCCTCTCTCTCTGTCCGTCTCTCTGTCCCCCCACTCCACTCTCGTTATTATTATTATTTTTCAACCAACTGAATTGGCTTTTTGAGGGCTTTAACATTCTCAAATTTACGTATTCTGGAGGAATTTTCACTGGGCGTGGCAAAATGGCTCAACAATTCACAAAAATCGATACAATGTGTATCATGTCCAGACAAACAAAAACGTCTACGGGTGCAATTGGAAAAACGCAACAGGGAGCCTGCTATTTGGCATTTTGTAGCCATTTTGGCCATATTCCACATTTTACTTATTAATATTTTGTTAGATTTCCCAAAACTTTCCTCTTTATCCAAGTTCAGTAAAAAACTTAATTGATGTTTCAGCAAAGTCCATCATCTATAAGAATCTCATCTTGGTTTTCATTTATACTTATTTTTATTCACTAGTTATTGTTGTTGATGATGATGATGATGACGAATATGTTGATAATGTTGATGATGAGGATGAGGATGAAGATAATGTCAATGATGATGATGATGATGTTGAAGATGAAGATGAAGACGTTGGGTTCAGATTGCAATAAAATAGTTTAGTAAAAGGAAGTGATCGCGGGCACGAGCAGACGCCGTGGAGCACTACAGTAACCAGGGTAACTGGGGGGAAGTCTCGCGTGGTTCTCGTGCGCGTGGAGAGGGACTGACGCGAGGAAAAGTGGAGGATCGAGTGTTTGATGCATTTGTTAAACGACCAGTTCGCCATGTTCCGGTCACCTCTCGTTAAGTTTCACAGCAAAACGCACCAGGACCGAGGGATTCCACTTCGCCACTTCCGCTTCCCTCCCGCGTGCGACGCATAACGCGGCTTCATTGATATGCTTGATTCTTCGCTCGCTAATTTTGGCTAGCCATGCTAACGCTAGCCGCTTAGCTTTGTTTACATCAAGTGCGCGCCTGGGATCTGTTAGCTAATTGCTAACCAAACCACATTGGCGATCTTAGCAGCGGCTCGTCGCCCAGTCTGTCACGGACGAGGCTGCGGCTGTGCTGGGGATAGTTCACCGGCCCTATGGCCAACATCCACCCGCTCCGTGCCACAACATTTGGCTGATGCCGTGAGCTAACGCTAGCTACAGAATGCTAACCCTTTTTTAAATCATGGGTCGGCTGATCGTTTGACTCGCTGGGCACCGTGGGGGGGATAATGTGAGTGGTTACAACCCGGGGTCCGAATTCACTTAAACTTTATTCGTGATCTGGTGAATAAGAGCGTGTGCGAGCCGGCGATGCTATCTGTGGCTAGCCGCTAGCCGGGGCTACCAGTGTGCGCGTTTACCGCTTCACCATGTCCGCTGTGTGTTATTGTGCGTGTTGTTGATTCGCATGTGTACAATGACACACTGGAGCGAGTGATCGCTGCAGCGGCAGGTTCGGTGTCTGTTTGCTCCTCCCGCCCCGGACACCTCGGCTCTCTCTAGCTGCACCGGAGCCAGTGGCTGGATTATCATTTCTCCCCCCCTGCCGGGCCGCGGTTCCCCGGGGCTGCGGAGTGCACCGCTATGAACCCGGTCAATGCAACCGCTCTGTACGTGTCCGCCAGCCGGGCCGTGCTGCAGTGTGACCCGCGGCGGCCTCACACCTTCGGGGAGATGTACACGCTCCTGCCCTTCTTCCGGCAGTCCCTCGCATGCCTGGTCTGTGGTAAGCATCCTGCAAACATCACTGTGTGTCTGTGTGTGTGTGTGTGTGACAGCAACACGTAGCACCTGCTCCGATGCTGCGCTGTGTCGCAACACGGTTACCATCGCTCTCCCCACTGCACTCATCTGAATGCATCGCTTTACTATTCACATGGACTGGAGTGTGCGTGGGCTGGTTGCGTGCGCGTGCGTGCGTGTGCTCGCAGCGGTGGACACGATCCGTTTTGCGCACCGCCGCCGTCTCCCGTGGCAACCCGAGGACGAGCCCGAGTCATCTGTCCTCTCGTGAAGACAGATGTCTCCCGTGTTGTTGTCCCCGCTGCAGACAGAGCCATGTGTTTCCCTATTCACGCTGCAAGCCGCTCAGCCCAGGAGCAGCCTCCCATCCCCACCAGCACCTGAAGGGCAGGATCACGTTCGCTTGTATAATTGTGTTTTATTTTTTTATTCTTGTGCATTTTTACAATATTTAAGCAGCACCACAGGTCGGGTGATGTAAGCAGGTGAAATCAACACAGTGAGAATATCAAACTCAGCAGGTTTCAAGCGCACCAGCATCTAACTTAATGGATTTAAAATTCAATCTGGATGATTGATAAATGTTGTTTATCAGTCACTTCACAGAAAAGTCATTTATCAAGCAATCACTCCAACAGATTTCTGGTTGCTGAATCTCCCTTGTGAGCATTTGCTTCCTCCCTGTGAGCCTCATATCTGATTGATTTCTGTTATTTGAAGAAATCAATTGAAGCTCTGGTAAACCATTTGTCCTTGTTTGAGGAAATGAGGGGGGGGTGGTGTAATTACAACAGTTTCCAGAGAGGCCTGGTGGGGAATGGAAATGGCCTTAAATGATTCCAGTCCAGCGACATTATTGATTGTTTCAAATTTGCTTTGCATAAGTGCAAGGTGGATAAACAAGTGGATTAACACCTCCCTCTTGTTTTTCGTCTCAGGTAAACTTCTCCAGGATCCAGTTTCCCCAACACATGCGGAGTGTCAGCATTACGTGTGCCTGGGCTGTAAAGGCCAGCAGATGCAGATCCGGCCGTCGTGCAGCCGCTGTAAGGACTACTCCTGCTTCCAGGAGAACAAGCAGCTCACCTTGCTGGTTCAGTGCTACAGGAAGCTCTGCCTATATGTGACTCATTCACCGTTGCTGCAGTTGGTCAGCAGCCATGTGGAAGGATCTCCAGAGGTTATGGCCTTGTTAGAGGAAGTGCTTATGGCACACGAAGAGGATATAGAAACGGAGGACCCGAGCCTGGTGCAGGCGGACGTGAATCCTGCTGCGCCTGAGTCACTTACCCCCACTGAGGCGCCACCTGCTCCTGCAGAGCTCTCGGCTGTGCCCCAGAGCTCCTTCTCCGACCCTCCCTGTTCCAATGGACCGCAGGAATGCAACGGAGAAGTGCTGGAGGATCTAAATCCCTCTTCTCCTGAGCTGGAAGTATGTGAGCTGGTAGAGGAACAGCAACAGGGAGGCCTACATGTCTCCAGTACTGGTTGTGGTGGTCTTGAACTGAGTCTGACCACTGGACCGTTAGCTCCAACTCAAGGCACCGTGTGCTCTCTCAGGGATGAGCAGTCAGGCAGCAGAGAGCTGGAGGAGGGGGAGGTGTTGCTGCTCAGCGTGGAGGAGGTCTTACAGACTTTGGATCCCCTTCAGCCGGGTGGAGATCCCACTCACACACTTCCAGACAGGACGCACACTCATACACACATAGCCACGGACAGAACGCACACTCAAATGTACATACAGCTCGATGCTGCTCACAACTACACACAGATTCAAACAGACAGGACTAACGCTGGGGCGAGCCACGGTGCTCATATACTCACACCCTCCTACAATCCTCCTCCAGCCGCGAAGCCCTCGCCCGTCCGCCCGAACCGCAAACGCTCTCGTTCAGAGAGTGACAGGGAAAAGGTGAATCCCCTCCCCATCACCTCCATCCTACAGGGCTCGTCCTCACATTTACACACTCCAAACCCCTCTCATCCACCGCACACACAACCCCCCACGCCCTCCTTAACCGTACCAGCACACACGTACTCATCCCTTCCCAACGGGGCGCCTCCAAAGCCCAGCCGACCCGCCCCCATCCACAGTAAAGGTGCCAGGAAGCATGTCGACCCCGCCCACAAGAAGCCGCACGCCAAGGCCCGCAGCGGCGGAGGCTCCAAGACCAAGGACCGGAGCAAAGACCAGCGGCTGATGTCCGGCTGCCTGGTGCCCCCCGCTCCGGCCAGGCCTCCGTACAAGAAGCCGGTGGAGAAGAAGGGCTGCAAGTGTGGCAGGGCCACTCAGAACCCCTCTGTGTTGACCTGCAGGGGGCAACGCTGTCCCTGTTACTCAAACCGCAAGGTGAGACATTGATCACCGACTGAATTATTTAATGGTTTTTATCGACAGCTATTTAATCAGCCCTTTAGAATGCAAGGCAATATTATGATATTGAATATAGATTATTGATGTAATCATTTTATGTAGTGTGAGTAAACACTATGGTATTTTTAGGATGAACCTTCATAAAATAGTTTGTCGCCAAGATAACTTACAAATAAACATATTATAAATTATAAGACTATTAACTGACTTAAAGCTTTGATTTTAGGTAAATGTGTCAAAAGGCTTATTTATTTTGATGTGTACGTCACCATGATTGGGTAAAGAGACCTGTATCTAAATTCCTCATTTGTCTGGACTACATTCTTTTAGATACTTCCTTGCAGCTCTCATGTGACATTAGTGTGATTCAGATCTCCTCATCTTTTCCCTGTCTTCTCTCTCAGGCGTGCTTGGATTGTATCTGCAGAGGTTGCCAGAACTCCTACATGGCCAACGGTGAGAAGAAGCTCGAGGCCTTCGCCGTGCCGGAAAAAGCACTGGAACAGACGCGGCTCACGCTCGGCATCAACCTCACCAGCATCACGGCGGCCGCGGCGCTCCGCAACCCGCCGACCTCCAGCATACGAGCCAACACCCTCCTCAACGTGGCCACGGCGACGGGAACCCCCGTGACCACGGCCTTCCTGTCCCCGAGCCCCCCCCAAGATCCCAACTACGAGGACAGCCTGGAGCTGCTGATTGGATGAGAGGCTGGGACTCCAGAAATGGACAGCTCTGTGCTGAATGAATGTGACGGCTGAACTTCGGGTCTGACAGACAACCCCCGTACCTCCCAGCCTCCGCAGGGGGGGGGGCGTTCTAAGGCAGCTATGGGTCTGTCCTGTCCTGTAACCTGCTCTTCTTCTGTGTTGGAAAGTGCTGAGTAGTAAGACTAGCATGGGTGTGCCAAAGCCTCCTGTATTGTGCCTGTTTGCCGGTGTGTGTTGTTGCCTGTCTGTAGTTTAACACTTATACTCGGTTCCACGGCTGTTCTGTCCTTCAGAGGTGCTTTTTTTTTTTTTCATGTACCACAGACATACTGTAAGAGGCAATAGGAACCCATACCAGGTTTTGTGTTTCCTGTGTGTGCATGCATGAGTGCGTGTGTTGGTGCGTACTGGCATCAAAGCCTGCATCAATCATATCTCAGTTACTTGTCCCAGCATTTTTTTCCACGAGTATTACTCTGTGTATGTTTTCAAGAAATGCATCTTTGGCGTCAGGACGGCCCTTACTAATCCTCAACCATGTGCGTGTTCACACTTTAAGCGGTGGACGATTCTTGTGACTAATCAATGGAGAACTTCTCACATGAGACTGTATGCCTTTTTCTATCTCATCAACCTACTCGATCCAAGTACTGTCGGCTGTTTAATGAACTTGTCTTAATGAACTTGACTGATGCAGGCGTTCTACGGGCAGCGAGATAATGTCAAAGCACTTGGCTGGCTCCACGGTTTCTCTATGTTTGTATGAGTGCATGTGTGTGTCTGTGTGTGTGTGTGTGTATGCTCCTGCTGAGATTTACTGTAATGTCAATGGGGGTTGCGGATGGTCGGCTGTGAGCACTTAGTCTAATTGATTGGCACGATTACAACTAAAACCATTCTTGGATACCATAGCAATAGGGGCACCAATAAGGAGTCTCCGGGCTCTCCTGTAAACATGCAGTCGTTTACAGTATCGCCATTAGTCGACTAACTGTCTTCTAAAAAAGAATCACACCGTCATGTGTTGATTGTGTGTGTGTGTGTGTGCTTAGATAAACTGAAGCCATAGGTTGTCATTAACACAAAATATAATCAGCGTTTCCATTTCGCCCCACAGTCGTATGTGTCATGACTGATAAGAGACCAACTCAGAGACTATTTTTGATACCAAGTGTTTGAGATCTGGTACCACTGTCTGTGTATGTATGTATGTATGTATGTGTGTGAGTGAGTGTGTGTGTGTGTGTATGTGTGTGCGTTTTTGGTTAAAGCACCTTGAAGCCCTCCTATAACCCACGAGGCTGTGTGTCATCTGTGTTTGTGTTTACAGTTTCAGCTGTAAGTACCACATGTTGTTCAGTTCAGTCATGGCGACCAAAAACAGACTGAAGGAGAGAGAGAGAGAGGGAGGGAGAAAGAGAGAGGGGGGGGACTCAGGCCGACCAAACTAACACCTTGGTTCTCCGCTCACAGAACAGGAAGTAGCAGGTGGATTACAGTGTGATCGGCTAATATGATCGATCCTCCTGCGGCGTGTGTGTATGTTTCAAAAATGTATTTCTTTTGGGCATTACTTGAACCCTGATTAGTTTTTGGTATTGTTTCTTTTTTTCTTTTTTTTTTTATGTAAAAACTCTTGTTTGAGGAGTGACTCTTATTATTGCTGAAACATTCACTGCCATAATATGGAAACATGTAATACAACATGAATTAAATGATAGTTTTTTACTTTTTCAGTTTTGTGTCGTTATTTGTGTAGCGCGGGAATCTGACTTTGACACTGTTACCTTAATGAACGTGAGTTTGTTTGATTGTGTAAGAATATGAACTGCAGTGGTACCTTACACTTCAAAATATAAGAACTTTGCAACGTTAAGTCTTAATCTGAAGCTTGAGTAAAAAAGTTGAATATATAGAAGAAAAAAAAATGGGGGTGGGGGGAGAAATTTCAGATTAAAAGTTGTTAAGGAAATTATATTTTCTACAACATGACACGTGAGGCTGACGGGGGCGCTACAGGCCAAGTCAGGAGATGATAGAACTTATATGAATGTACATGTTTTCATAGCAGAACAGAGTTGAGGAAAAACTATATCCAAAAGGGCCTTTTAACAGAATTTAATCAAAGTAAACCAGAGGATTTTGGTTTAGCATTTTGAGGTTAAAGTGGAAGTGGTGTGAATAGAATCGACTCCTCTGCTCCACCAAATCAAGTCAGAGGATCAACAGATTTCTGCTCACACGATTACAAGGGAAAGAATTTCTTCATTACTAAAACTGAATAATTGGACCAATTCATATAAACTAGATATTTTTCTTGTATAAAAAAGCAGTTTTAATACTTCACATTCTTTGTCACACCACAGATTTATTCAAGAAGCTGTACAAAGAGAACATTTTAATATCCTTTAACATCTTGTGGCCTTTATTCACTTTTAATAAAAAGTGTTATTTAGTCAACACGGCTCTGTTCTCCCAGCTGCTCACACACCACAGCACAGCATTTAATCTGCATCTATTGTCCTCCTCCAAATCCCCTGTGACCTGAATGCACCACACAATCTGTTAGCTGTGCGTTCTGCTCGCCGCAGCCTCACAAACAGAATGAGTTTCCTGTGTGAGGTTTAGCTGTTATCAATTAACTGGTCACTGCTGGAGTAAACACACACCAAATGGTTCCACTTCCCCGTCGCACTGGGCCGCTGTTGGTGTGTCTGGTTTGATCACGTCCCTGCAGCTCCAGGGCCGCTCCCCTGGCGCTCTGTCCGTCTCCGTCCCCAGGCAGCGTCCTCACATTCAACCAGAGCAAACCCTGACATTTGGGTCAACCTCTGTCAGTGTCTGAAGAAACAAAGTCATCCCAGTGCTGGACTCCTCCGTCCAGGCCTCTCTCTCTCTCTCTCTCTAGCCCACCAGGAAGGCCCCGAAGTAGCTCGCCCTGCCGTCCATCTCCATGGCGCTGGCGTTGCTGACCGTGACGAAGAGGCGGTCGGCGGGCTGGAGGAAGGCGGTGCCGGCCTGGTGCAGGGAGAAGAGGCCGGGCTCCTGACCCCGGGGCCAGCAGGCGCTGCGGGACGACTTCATCAGCAGGATGGGCACCGTGTAGGAACTCATCTGAGGGAACACATCACAACTCTGTAAGTCATATGATATGGATTTTTAAATCAATAACTTCATGAATCAACTGTGGTGCATTCAGGGACACACTGACATTTGAGGGTAAAGAGTTCTCTGGCCCAGCTGCGTGTCATCAGGAACTTCATTGCCCTCACTGGCAATTCTGAGTCACCGTGTCCAGTCCTGACATTGTGTTTGTATTAGCTCATTTCTGTTTGGCCGGGGAAGTTTTGTTTTGTGTTGCCCTGACCAATCAGTACAGAGTCACACACTACGGCCCCTCTGGGAAAGGTCAGGAAAATGTACAGACTTGAGTTCCCATCTGTAAGAAGCTATAGAAAACTATTCACCCCTAGAATCTCCATTAACCTGAGCTGCATGTCTGTGGGAAGAAGGCAGAGAAATGGGCCCTTGGCAGAGATAGGCCCCGACAATGCACATGCTGCCCCCCGTCCAGATAAAATGATCTCCCAATTCCTCTGATTGTCCTTTAAGGCACACAAAACACAAAGCCTCACCTTCTTGTAGATGTACTGCACAAGCTGCGCTCCTGCCTCCTCTTTCGTGTCCCCCGTCTCCTCCTTTGCGTCCCCCTCCGTCTCCCCCGTCGAGGGCAGCCTGAAGTAGGTCTGAGCGTAGATGTAGTAGAGGCCGGCCGTGGGCACCAGGAGCTCGCCGCCCCTCAACTCCATGTTCTGCAGGAAGGACAGTCCCCTGTGGCCCTCCCACCCTCTGATACGCTGCCCCAGGTGACCCCTGCTGCTCCCAGCGCCTGCAATCACACACACACACACAAACACATACAGAAACACACACATGCTCAATGTCTGAGGCCGTTACCCTGTGATGCAGGAGCTTTGTCAGATTGCAGTTAGGAGTGTTGCTGAGTTTAAACAGTCACTGCAATTCAAATGAGAAACAAATGTTTAAAGAGTCTGTGTGTAAACAGAGCTCACAGATGTGTCCACAGGGCAGCGGCAGCCCAACAACGTGCTCCTCTAATGAACTATAATAAACTCAGCTATGTGTTCCTTTTAAAAATGTCTCGTTTTCTTTCTGCCATGTTTTTTTTCTAATTTACTTTAGTCCAGCGACGACAGCCACATGTTTTTAAAAAAAAGCAGCAGAAGTGGTCGATGAACTTCTTCGTCCAGGAAAAGGAAAAGATAACAGTCCTTTTTTTAGATTTATAAAAAATTGGATCCTTGTGGACAAGATCCTTAGAGCCAAAGCTAAATAAGTGTATTTACCAGAGATATAAAAAAGTATCAGAGCTATTTACGCTGCCGTCACCCCCCCCCCCCCCTCCCCCACCCACCACAAAAATAACAGAGAACAACATTGTGCAGCTCATCCATCAGTTTAAAGCCTGAGCCAGTTTTAATTGGGACTGTCTAACTTTATCAAATTGTAAAATGTGCACCATCAGAAGTTTGTCCAGTTTCCAGCGGCTAAAAAAAGAATAAATCCCATTGGGACAGAATTAGTGACCGACTCCACAAAATCCAAATCAAACTTCACGGATCTAATCGTCCAAATAAAAACAAACATCATTGGTTAAACACGAATATAAGGTAAAATTATTAATAGCATTGCTAACTGTAATTTGCAGGTGCTACTATTAACTTTGTCAGTAGGTGAAATTTCCCCTGTATAAATATATATAAATATATATTATTTTTTTTTACAATTTCTATTTAATGTCTATTTTAATCTTTAGTCTCTATGGAAAACATTGTATTCTTTGGTTTTGTCCCTCTTTCTCTTCTACATGTGTAGTTTTAATAACTCTGCGGTAGAGCGAACTATTTTAAAGAAGGGAGTGTTGTACTTGTATTGTCCATTGTGACTGTGGCGATGTAAAATAGTTGAAGTTGCTCTCAGGTCAGTTATAGGGCAACTTAGAAGCATTTTGCTCAAGGCCCCGGATGAGGTCAGGACCCTCTCTGGGCTTACTGGGACAAATCGTGGTTGGCTGCTGGATTACTGGGGCGATGAACTGTCAAAAAAAAGAACTCCTCAAATAGCTTTGTCCCGGGCCTGTCTGTGTGTTTACTGCCCGTGTGGACCTGTCATCTGGGATGCGTGTGAGTCCATGTTGCTTGTGTGGTCCAGGAGTGGGCTGCTGCCAAAAGTGTCCCGCGCCGGTTTGCTGGACGGAGATTAATTAAGACAGTGACTCATCCTGTGCAGAGAGAACTGCAGGACGCTCCAGGTTACACAGAGGCAGCTGCACATCTGCAGGTCCTGACAGACGTGCAGGGAGACGTTATTGAACCTGAAAGCCGCCTGGGAAGCCTCAAGCACATTCCTCACCTCTGGCACCGGGAAGGTGCAGGTGAGGGAACCTAAGCCTCATCGTTAGAACCCTTGTCTATACACATAACATCCCTGTTATTTTGTTATTTAGATTTACAATCCTGCAGATGTCCTTTTAATCTGCTTTCCATGACCATGGGGTTCGCCTTGGAAAGGAAACGACTGCACATACTCCTGCGTTGGACTCGTGCACTCACCCTCTGCTATGGGAGAGTCTGTGGAGGAGACGACACCCGTCACATGGGCCGCGACTTTAGGAAGAGGGAGCCCGGGGCTCAGGATGGGCAGCGCTCCCGTCAGCTTATCTGCAAAAAACACAAGATAGATAAGAAACACTCTCTGGACATTTCCAGTGGGAAAAGTCATACTTTAAGCCCATTAGCAGTAATTGGCTGTCAATGGAGGCATTGTTCTTACTTCTCATAGTGGAGGATATCTCCTTCTGGAATCTGTCTGCCATTGTCTGAAAGGAAAACACAAAGAGAAACAGAAAAAGGGACGAGGGGAGAACGGAGGGAGAGAGAACGAGTCAGTTTGTCTTTTACAGTTGTTCTGACTTTTTGTGTGCGTATCTTTTAAATCTAAATTAGAACCATTCAGTAATCTATCAGGAACCCTGTCACCCTGCATATCCAGTCACTCCCACTCACCCTGGGCCTACACATTTCATGTGGGGACCTGTAATAGCGGTTTTCCCCTTTTGGCTGAGTCAGTGTTGGATCATTTTTGCACTTTTAGCCGGTGACGTCTGAGTAACTGCATGTGAAGCACGAGAGGATCCCTGATTACTGTTAAAAGAGAAATTGGCCTCTGGTGTCTTTTTTTTTTGTTGCAAAAAGCCGAATGAACCTTGCACCAGATCTGGGTTTGTTTTCTTTTCCACACAGAATCATGTAAATCGGGACAAAGAGAATAAATCGAAACCTTCTCTATGTGGTAGTGGAGCTGTTGCGTGACTTGCCAGCAGGGGTTGTGTTTTCTGTCCTCGGCCGTCGACTCCTCGAGCTCCGAGTGCAGGTTTGAGTTGATCAGACAGGACACGCTGCTGCGGGAGAAACTCTCCTTCATCTGGTGGGATGACAAGATGAACACAAAATGATAAAACGATGAAAATAAATAATCCAATGGTCTTATCTCCAACGTTTTCTTTATAAACAGGATTTTCTGTCAAATGTCAAATTGTAAATTGTCTCATAAGTGAGAGTAAATCTTCTGGTTTATTCAAATCATTAATCATGTGTATATAAATATATGACAAACAAACTGCAGAGTATCACATTTGAGAAGAATATTTTCAGATATTTGCCTGCAAAGGAAAAATTGATAAAATTGATTATCAAGTTAACTACAGATTAGTAATAACTCTCTGTAGCCAATGACAGTCCTAATGTGCAAACATAAATGTTTTACTTATCTACCAGTCATACTGTGCATATCTTTCTCCAGTGTTTATATTTTGTATATATTGTATATTTATGTATTGTATGAGTAAACCCTGACTCTGAGAAAAATACATTCATAGATACAAAAATAATCATCACCATAATGAAATCAAAATCCATATTTGTATCCACTTATTTAATCTGGGTCTATTTAAATAAAAACTACAAAATATGCTTCCTCAAAGTAAAATACTTCCCTGGTTACTTTGCTAATTATAATTATAATATGTACATTTATCAATATGTGGTCAAAGTTCAATTACTTCATATTTCCATTCTTCTGGACTTCTTATTCATGGTCACTTTAAAAAAGAGAAGCTCAAAATGTATTCGGCTTTTAGAAAAACAATTTATTTTGTAATAATGATGGAATAAAAAAAAGATTGTTAAAAGAAAGTGAAGCACATTTGACTTTGTATAAAAACATCTGTCGAGTCTATAATGAACATTTGATAATAAAATCTAAATTCAAATTTTAATAAATATATTTTTTATGTGTTTGATTAATTTGAATTATGCTTCAATAAAGTAAATCAGTCCCTCAGTTACTTAAAGTGTATTATGGGTATTATTGGAAGTGGTTAACAATGAATGTGTTGATGTGATCACAGGAACTCACAGGTAAGCCCAGGGTGTTTCCTGCTCCTCAGCCAATCAGAGCTCAGGAACAGGTCTTTCAACATGTTTTATTAGCTTTCATTGAACAGGTTGGAAAATAATAAATGTTGCTCGACGGTGTCATGACCTCATTTATAACTATAGTGTAAAGTCCTGTCATTGTTTTTAAAACTGTTTCCTATCTCGTTGTCCAGCAGAAGGGAAATCTCTGCACCATTTATGAAGGACACCTTTCATTTCTAAAATATTTCAAATCTATTTTTGTATAATATGACAAAGACGATCCTAATTATAATAAAATATATAATAAAGAAATAAATGATGGGCCCAGCAGTGAATAAAGTAGTTAAAATTGTACTTTAATAATACTTTAACAGTGTTTTAAAGAGGATTTCCAGATCTGATGCCTCTGTTCCCTGCAGCGTTACATCTCTGTAGAAACAGAAAGTGTCTGTAACTACTCGAAGGATGTGATCATTTTATTTCAAGGTAAATTTTATCTATAGCTGCGAAGTTTTCAGTTCAGGATATTGTTTATAATGTTGTCTCAGTCCTGTATCCATACAGAGTCTATTGTTAAATTAGGTCAAAGGTCTTCTATTCCTCTACAGTTAATATTAGATCACTATGAAATTATAACAAAGAGAGTATGTCCTCATTTAACATCTCCACAGTTAGATGTCAGGTCACTCACTGTGCTCAGGACTTTGTTGAAGTAGATGAAACTGATGGCCACGGCGATGGTCTGGAGGAGGACGGCTGCGAGTATGATGAGGCCCAGACTCTGCAGGGAGAGAGAGACGGCCATGTCCCAGCGGCGTGAGAAGAGCACCCGAATAAAGTCCAGCAGAGAGACGAGAGAGAAGAGAGAGAAGAGAGAGAAGAGAGAGAAGAGAGAGGGGAGAAAATGCTTCCAGCACGCAGGACAAGTCAGATCAAGCTCTGCCGCATTTCTGCTCTGAAGAGAGAGAGAGAGAGAGAGAGAGAGAGAGAGAGAGAGAGAGAGAGAGAGAGAGAGAGGAGGAGGAGGAGGAGAAGGAGGAGGAGGCCGGGAAACCGAGCAGCAGTTAGTAGGTGGAGCAGAGAGGAGGTGTGGAGGATTACAACAGCCTCAAGATGTCACTGTTATTAGACAGAAATAAGCAGGGAGATTTACTGCAACTCCCAGGGGCCTTCAGGGGCCCACGAAAATAGGGAAAACTTGGAGGTGCTGAAGCCAAATGGATATATAGATATATCTATATATATATGATCTTTGAATTTTTTGATATTAAGATGGTGCCGAGTTTGATTAAGATATCTATCAGGTTATTTATCGTATTTTTCTTAATAATCACAATTCAAGGTCAATTTATTGGCTTTTCTGAAACTTTGGATCGACACACAGGCTTCATCAGCACGTGGAGATGTTCAGATTTAAACTCTTCTCAACCTCTTCTCCCTTTTCACTCAAAGGGTTAATAATAATAATCATAATAATCATCATAATAATAATAATAACTTTATTATAAGCACATTTTAAATCAGCTGCTACAAAGACAGCAGATAAAATAAAACTGCCTCATTTGAAAGTTATTAAAAAAGGGAGACACGAGACGCAGTTGCAAAAAGAAAGAAAGTCAAGTAATCTGTTCCAGAGGGTTGGGGCACCGACAACAAAGGCCCTGTGAGCTTTGGTCTTCAGTCAAGAACATATTATCTTATCCTGATAGTATTGATGAGTTAAATAAAATCGTGTGTGATAATAGTGGAGTGATCATCTAAAGGCCCCGAAGCACATTTTACTTTATATGGAAAACATGTGTGGTGACAGCACTTTGAAAAGGAGCCTAACTGTGACCTTAGCATTTTATGAGACCCTTTTAGATACTGTGCAGCAGGTGGTTAAAGGTGCGACTGTCTTTCAGTCTCTGACACCTTCTCCTTCTTTCTGCAGTTCAAAGTATTTTGGTGACATTTTAAATCCAGATTTCCAAGCATCAGCCATAACTTTTTTTTTTTTTTACTGGCTCTATGTCTTTATTACTTCCAGCCAGGAGCACTTCAAAAGCTTTGCAAATGGTTTTCACGACTTCCAGTCTCCGAAATGAGGAGCCAGTGAAGGCAGCATTAGATAACTGCTGGCGGGACGAGGCTTTTAAGAAGAGCACAGAGCCTCTGGAAACAATAAATCTCTGGCAGTTTAACACCAATGAAGATATTTGACCTTTTTCATGGAATTTCCTTTTATTTTCAATTTTTATATAATATTTTCAGCTTCTCTTTTATATCATTAAAACAACTGTAGAAGACGTTAATAGAATAATAAATTGTATCTGTACAGAACTTTTCAAGCTTATGTATAAAGAGTAGTGTGAATTAAAATATGAATTAAAATAAACCAATGAAAGCCCTCTTGTAGAATATAACAGTCTAACATGACAACATATATATATATAAATATCCACCAAGGCCCGTACGTAGATAGATGGATATAATATAATTAAATATTAAATATTAAATAGAGCTTTAAATATAAAAATGAGATAAGATGTGGCTATAACTGAACATGCTCCATTAAATTACGTGAAATAAAAATAAAGGAAGTGGAAATATATATAATTCAATCTCATTGAGTGATTATATACTGTATGTACATTGAAAAACACAATCTAATACTGTGTATTTGTATATATTGCAGATGGGAGTACCCCCCCAAAAAAGATATGACATTTCCATATAACCAAGGTTGCAATGATTAACATGAGTGAAGGACACTAAAGCTGAGGCTCAGGAAGTAGAGGGGGTTGTCCCATATCCAGAAGGTTGCTGGTTCAAACCCTGGCTCCTTTGGCAAAATACTGAACTCTGACAGTGTTAAGGACAAAGTTCTGTGTGTGGAAGCGATGGAGTGAATGTGACTCGAGCTCTGAGCGGTCGATATGACTGGAAAAGCTCTACAGACCATTTAGCAGCATCACTGCATGAAAACCTGAAGCTCGGCGTCTGAAAAATCAGATAAAAAAACAGCATTTTTTTCTTCTCTCTTCTCTTTCCTGCTATTGTGCAATGATCTGAGAGAATGCTCGCAGATTAGTGCCAAGTGACCCGCCATTGTTAGTGCTGCAGCGTAGCGACTGAGCGGGATCCGTCACAGGGGAGTCATTCAATCTGCCCGACTTAACCTTGAGTGATTCCTGTACTTTCATTCCTCCACCTCTCACCCCGGCTCCATTGTCAGTGTGAGGAAGTGGGACGACCCTCCCAACCACCAGGACCAGCGTGCACGCAACCCACAGAGTCATGCATGTGCACCGTGAATTCCAGCAGCTCCCGCCGAGGAGACGTGCGTATGCAAATGACTCTGAGAAAGTGGCCGTAAGTGCGATCGGTCCACGTCTCTTGGAAAAGAAGTGTATACTCTGTTTCCCCTCGGTGATTAAAATCTCAAAATGCGGAAGAGAAAGCGATAAGCGTTTCCTGCATTCCCCTGAAGTGAATCAATTCCCAGGCTCGCAGAGAGGGAGGTGGAGAAGGTGAGTGATATATTGAGACTGTCTGGCCTGAGGCGGGGAAGATGACACCCTGAGAGAGATGCCTGTCTGCGATCCCATGGCAAGCCGGCAGAGAGAGGGAGAGACCATGTGTGAACATGTGTCTGGGGAGTTATTGTATGAGTGGAAATGCATCAATGTTTTCGAGCTATTTCCTTAATATCGGGGCCACTTGTGTTTCTGTTATTTCTTCAGTCCAGTCAGCTGTTGACCTTTGACCTCTAGCTGACGTGTCCACATGCAACAAGTTTTAATCCCAGATGTGTAGATGTTGCTGCCATAAGTCTGTAAACAACTGATCTAAGTCTTCATCGGATTACAAAACATTTAACAATAAAACTTTGTTTACTTTTATATATATATATATGCTATGTAAACATTGGGGATTTGAAAGGAAACCCGACAGTTAATGAACCAAACACAGATATGAATATATTTTTACCACATAAGGCAAGTGAGCGCAACTAAAGAGACGACAACTTGAGACAACTTCAAAATTGCTAATATTGGAGAGAGGGGCCTCCTCATTACGCAGAGTGCAGTACTGCGGATAAACAACAGGGGGCAGCAACTGCGTGACTGCGCAGTCGGCATAAAAAAAAGAGAAATCCACTGAAAACCTTGTATTTTCCAAACTCCCCCTCAATGAATGATCTTTATTTACTCTGCACTTTTACAGAAGAGCAACTCCCAGGTCACATTCCTGAGGGTGTGGGGGGTGTTTTCATTGGAACGTCTCAAGGCCCCACTCGTTTTAAGCCAGTTTCTGAGTGTAGAGTTGACTCTTAATGGTTATTGCCGAAAAATGCTATAGGAATGCACTAGGACAGAATGTCATGTCCCTGTGTGGAACATGTGCAGAGTTCAGCTACTGAAGCTTTTATACACAGTGACTCAAAACGTTAAGTATTTTCCCAACCAGCCCTGACGCTGAAGAACAATTGGAAACAGGAAAGCCTGAGGAGTGCTGCTTCTGCTGCTGCTGCTGCTGCTGCTGCTGCTGCTTCTTCTCTGGAAAGGAAAGCTGCCGTCCTGTGAAGCAAAGTACTTCAATTCTACCCAGAAAACGTAAAATGGCTTTTAAAAGATGGATCCCACTCTGTTCACCTTCCTCTGCCTTCCACTCCTCTTTTCTCTCCCTCAAGGTTTCTCCTCCAGGCGTTCCTCCTGCTAAAGTCATGGAATCTCCCTAAATTCCCGTCTGAGTTTTACAGCTGCTCATTGTCTCCTTCATAAAACAGACTGGTGCTGAAAAATGCTGCTGCAGCACAAAGCACACAGACTGTCACCAGCGACCGGGCCTGACACTGGGCGGGTATTTCCCCCGACAGGAAACCATACAGTGTGTGAACGTGGGAGGAAATAAAAGATGTTTTTTATCCTCAATCATTTCTATCAACTTAAGAAACCAAAACATCCAGAATAAAGGGGCCGCCATCTTGTGCTGGTGACATCATTCGTGGGTCAGATTCTGCTTAGTAGGGGAGCTGTGCTGTCAATCATTATGTCTCACCTTGTGTTAAGAGAATCAAACAACTAATTCAAACCAAACTTATAAGACAAATGAACATAAATAGACAAACCAACGTGTTTGGCACTACCTGAAATGAGGGTAAACATTTTAAGGAAAAAATACTTTTTCGTGTAGTTTTCATTTTCTTTTCAGGTTGGCCCATATGTATATATAATACATGGAGGTTGCAATGCTGCAGCCAACCACCAGGGGGTAATCCAGCTCTTTTAGGATGCTTCTCTTTTGTCAGCTGACTTAATTTACCGACACTGAGTTAAAGTCCCTGCATATACTTTTAATTGGATGGATGGATATAGCAGCAACAATATCACAGTATATAAGATATATAACATTAAACAAAAACTGTGCAAAGTATAAAGAATGAAAATATAAAGAATGCACATATGATACGGATATATAGAGAGAAATGTACAATATATGGAGTACAATATACACTTGGAGACATCAAAAGTAAAAATACAAAAGTAAAAGCATTCGTCATGAAAACAAATGGGACCTTTAAGTATTTCATGACCATGTTTTATTATTGCATTACTAATGTTTTAATAAATAAGTAGTATTTTGATGCTGTGGCGTGAAGCTCTCAATTCTAACGGATGTCTATACATTCTGTTTTCTTAGTCTATATAAAAAGATCATATATTATAAGCTGGTCATATATTTAGTGTATAAAACTAAAATCTTTAAAAACAACTGCAAACTTTAACTGCCACATCAAGGTTTGGAAGATTAAAATACTATATTTACATCTGAAATAGAGTGGTATTGAAAATAGCAATAATTGAAAATAGTCACGTCAAGTACTTCACAACCGTACTTGAGTACTGCTGTTATCGAACCACTAGAGGACGCTGCTGTATTGATATTTGGTGCTGCTGGTTTAGTGACCCAGGAACTCACTAACCCCTGAGGTGAGAGAAAATTATTTGATCATAAAAATGACTGATGCGCCTCTGAGCGTGTTGGTTCTCTCAAGTAATAGTTACACAGTAATTATGTATTTAGCAGCTGCGTCATCTAAACCACAGTGTTCTTCTTTCCCTTCTTGTGTATAAATATATGTTTTATTAGTAGGTGTGTTGGATACCACTTAATATCTGTGATTAGCACAAAAAAAGCAATTAGCAACCCACAAGTATTTTTATGAATTTATACGTAAACCTTCAAATGGGAGCGGATAAAGGTGACATATGATAAATATGATTAAACCATGTATTTTAATGAAGCGTCTTTTATGAAATCACTAATTATGAATATTGACAACTTTATTTAAGTATTTTTGTTTCTCCGTTTGAATTCTTTGAAAACATTAACATTTTACCAGCAATCTTATCAGTTGCTCTCTTTTTTTAATGCATGGTAAGCATTTCTAGAAAATACCAATGTCCCAGGCGTCATCACGATTGGTTGTTCAATCCCCGGCTCCTCCTGTCAGAGTAAAGGATAGCGTCATATAAAAGTGCCACATGCAGAATGTGAGTGTGAGTTTGTAAAGTTCTTTGAGTTTGTCGATAAGACTTTACAAACAGTCTGTATGCTGGTTGTGCTTTAAGACAGTGAATGTAATTCCAGCGATGAGTTAGAGTTCCACAGTTTTCCCTGTCGAGTCATTTAAGTCTCAAGACATTTTATTGATAGCAGCCTCGGGGCCTGTTCAGAAACCTAATGTACATCCTGTAATACAACACAATGTGAATAATAAATGGAATCAGAGTTTTGCTTTGTGACTTTCAAGTGGCATCATTTGTCAGGGAAGTCATCACTTTACTGTTATGCAGGGAGCAGAAGAAGTTCAAATACCGTCTATTAGAAATGTAATGACATTTTAGACATTTTATTTAAAAGAGAGAATATCCTGATCTGAATTATTTACTGATTAAGTTTTGCTATTTGTTGTTGTTGTTTCTTCTTGCAGTTTGGTTTCTGCCTCGGTTTAACCCTGTTGTGCGCGGTGCGTTGTAATATATTTGTGTTATTTGTATATAACCTTAACTTCCATAAATACAATATTATTATTATTAATACAAAAAGAAAATGATCTGTTCTGTGTTTTCTCACCAGAACAATAAAATCAACCACTGCCGACATGAACCTTTGATTTTGGGAGTTTATCGTACATTTATTTAAAAAAAGGAAAAGTATAAAATCACTTCCATTCCTTGTGACACACACTTGTCTAAATGTATGAATGAGTAAAGTGCTGATGTGGAATCATCTTGTTATTTCATCCTTCGGTGGAAAGCTTGTGGCTGTGATGTGGTGACGGCCTAGAGATCAGATCATATGTTTCAGCTCTTAAAAATCCCTTTAGCAAATCTAAAGTCTCAAAGAATCAGACATGCTCACACTCATAACTAATTTGCAAACACACACACACACTCTCACAAGTTGTTCTGCAGCCAGTTGAGGTAGCCCCTGACCAGCCTCCTCCCCACATCGAACTCCACCGGCCAGACTGTGAAGCTGAAGCAGCCGTGGAAGCCGTCCTCATGGTGGTCGTTGGTGACCGTGACCCCTGCGTCCTGTAGGCGCCGAGCGTACATGAGCCCGTCGTCCCTCAACACGTCATGTTCACACGTGAGGATGTACGTCCGAGGGCATTTGGCCAAAACCTCTGGTCCTGCCAGCAGCGGCGACACCCGTGCATCCAGTAGCCCCGGCACCTCCTTCACCAGCCCCGGTGAACCTCTACCGACAACCAGAGGCCTGTGGTTCCTCTTGTGTTTCGGGGGCAGGAGCACGGTCCAGTCCGTTCGCGCCCTCAGCTCTGGGCTGACGGCCGAGTGGTGTGAGGAGCTGTGGTTGTTCACCAGCAACTGGGGCTGCAGGGAGAGGTCGGCGCCGAGGTAGCGCAGCCAAAACCGAACCATGAGGGGGCGGTAGAGGACGGGTATGCCCTGGTTCTGCACGTAGGAAGGTGTGTTGAAGTCCAGGGTTTGCAGCGCCGGGTAGATTAAAGCCTGGATGCTGAACTTCACACTCACAGTGTCGTCATTGGAAATCTGGAGAAGAGGAACAAACACATCATTATTTACCTTGTGACGCTCATTTCTACAGGTGGCAGCTCAACTTTACCTCCTGAGCGACGGCAGCAGCCAGATTTCCTCCGGTACTGGCCCCTGACACGGCCACGCGCTCCGGGTCAATTGCGTACTTGGCCAGAAGCTCTGGAGACAGGAAGTGTTTGGCAGCAGCGAGGCAGTCTAAATACGGAACGGGAAAGTGCACCTCCGGATAAAGACGATACCTGAAAGACAATGGTTGCACATGTTTCAGCTGAGGATCATACCATTATATGCACGTTCTAAAGTAAAGAGGGTAACTCCAGTCAGTTACATGTCACAACAAGTAGCACCAAACCTGTCGTAACACTTCCACAATATCTCATCTCGCTGCAGGAGACACACACTTACACAACAGAGACCACAACGGTGTTGAGCTCGTCCGACACCGTGCGGCTGAGGGCATCGCTTGAACGCCTCTCTGAGGGAGTGAGATAGAGAAAAATGAAGGATGGAAGAGTGTGGAAAAGACAAATTAACAAAAGTGAAACTGCACTTGATCTGGAATCTGGACAAATCATTTGACGACATCAATATAAATGATTCTGATCAGGATCAATGAATTATTCTCTGAGAAATTAAGGAAAAGGTTGAAAAACACATTTGCAATGTTTACAAAAGAGAAATTAAATTCCTGGATTCCTCCCTCAGGTCAGGCCCCACCCCTCCACACATTCTCTGTTCAAAATCAAGAAAAAAAAAACCAGACGAAAAACTAAACTGTCTTCGCAGAGGACAGGGAATAAAAATAAAACTCTTAAAACTTGACTTTCTCAACCATATATTGAGCAAATATCAAGAAAATACAGGAAATTGATGGAGCAAATATTAGCATATTGTATTACTGATACTATCTTCATCTGTAGTGCAAAGAAAGTTCTACATTTATGGTAAAATGATCTGTATACCCTCACTATTCTATTTTAGGACAGCACTAATGTCCTTACTCACCTGTGCCACCAAGGGCCCAGTCTCCTCCATAGAAATACATCAGCCCTCTCCTCAGGTGGCCCTCCCCTCCGGCCGGGGGCTCGTACACTCTGACCGGGATGCCCGCGAAAGTGATGTCACTGACCTTCACTCCGGGCACCACCCCTCCGCCGGACTCGGAGCTGTCCCCCACCTTGCCCGAGCCATCGAAGCTCTCCGGGGGCCACCTGACAGACTTGAAGTAACCGTCGCAGCCCAGCCAGTCCCTCAGAGACGCCTGAGGACAGAGACGAGAGGAGAGAGACCCAAATGTAGTTCCTCTGGACAACAAGACGAGATCAAGTTTGGTTTAAATTGCTTATCAAGGACAGCCCGTCCCTGTACTGGATTGTTAAGTTTGAACGTGGACCCATAACTTCTCTCCTGACTGGCCCTGGAAGGATGCTGTAGAGCTGCACTGGTCCTTGAAAGCTCTCTGCGCATGACAGGGCCTGTAAAAACTTTATGGATTATTTAATGAACCACCTGCCCAAAGATGCTGTGGCCCACCAGGATCAGTCCCAATTCACCCAAACCCACTTCGGACCACCCAGGAACCTTAATCCTGCTCAGGGGTCTTTCATACCCGATTAGTGGATGATGATGCTCCTCTACTGTAAACCTGAGCATATCATCTGTATATGCGCATATGTATATCTGGATATTAGTATTATTGTTATTGCTTTATCTGGACTATACAAACATTCTTTGCCAGATTTCCTTTTAAACAGTTTCAAAAGAATATAATATTAATGATAAAGCTTGGCTTACTTCTTCATGGTTATTATTTCCATACATTCCAATCAACATTTTAAATTCAATATTTAATCAGCAGTCAGAATCCATCCATGTCCTCCCCCCAGCATCACTGCTGCAGCTGCCCCCCCTGCTGCACTCACGTGTTCCTGATATTTACAACCGTGCACTCCAGAGAATTGAACATGAAATCGTTTCCCTCTTACCAGATGCATCGATGTCCTGAAGGCGGCGGCCACCAGCATCAGCCTCCACGGCTCCTGGATGGAGGCGGGCAGCGGGATGTAAACGTAATAAGCGACAGACACCGTGAGAGTCAGTGTGAGGAGAACCGGCCGCAGCCTCATCTTGAGCCGGAGGAGAGAGGAGCGCATCTGTCTGCAGCTGGAGCCGCTGATTGGTCCCTGCTGGTCTCAGGAGGACAGCGAGAACCAATCGGGATCCAGAAGAGATCCCGGATCAAACACTTCCCTTACACATCTTCAAAATAAAACGCTTTATTATTATTATCACGGTTATTATTATTTTATAAATAATAGATTTATGTAAAAATCTTCTTCAGCCCAAAACTTTAGGATACATTTCTACCTTAGACATTTCACAAGATTCATGATTTTATATTTTTGTGACAGCTATTGGTTGGTCCAAAGTTGTAATACATACAGGTGACCATGGTGAGGCAGACTAGAGCTGGTAATCCTGCAGCCAGGACCTCACACGTCTCATTTCTGTCACAGTCTTATCAGACAATGTGAAGTGAAGATGCATCTGCTGAAGTAAGGAGGTTAAATAACACGTTATAACTTGCTTTAATAGTTGTTTTTCCCTGATAACACAATAAGTCCTGAGGATAAACATATTCATCCTCCATGTTTTTATTTGAGTCTAATAAACCAATTAAATGCATCAAAACATAGATTCCACCTTGAGCCTGCTGCACATGTAAGGGAGCACAGACAGGCGAGGACAGCCTCCCTCACAAATATATAGTTTCTCTATAGTTTTAATTCTTCAGGATACATAAGTTTAATCTGATACAAATACGTGATATGTCACATGGACGGGAGGAAACTGAATAAGTTAGGGAAAATACTTTCTTCCTTCCAAAACAACTCTTTTAAACACTAAAAATTACAAATCTTAATTTGACAAATTCAGTAGGTGTAATAATTCTGTTACCATGTATCTCCAAACTGCAAATGCATAAATTGTTCACTACTTATCATCAAAACAGTTTTAAACAGTTTATTAAAACCCATTCGTTTTGCCATTTTACAAAATGCCTTGAACAGGAGAGTGAATTATTTAGCATGAAGAAAGTGTTCTGTACTATTTTCAGTCGCCATTGATCATTTTGTAAGTGAAGACAATCGATGCTGAACTCTCAGTGAAAGGCTTTAGTGATGCAGATCCAACTCATATCTGTTCACAACGTATCGATGCGTCTACATCAGCTTCAATCTTAAAAGATTTATTTATTTATTTTGGTGCTGACGTGTCCAGCAAAGTCAGCAGTGTTGTATATTGACATAAGGCCTATTGTGTAGAAAAAATTAAACGTGAGTTCAAAGATAGAAAAGTGAGTCACTGCGACCAAGGTCAAATCCTTTGAACCGAGAACGCTGCGTTTACATGGTTTACATCTCAGACCACAAAGGCAGTGACGGCCCCATGACAGATTTTAGAGATTGGTCTGAATCCAGGTCACAGTCACAGAAAAGCAAAGAGCAGCACAGCACAGTTGACAGTGTCACATCCCAAAGTGCCGTCAGGGAGGAGAGGCTCAGAATCGCCGTCTCACTCTCTCCGGGCTATTTCCCTCGCCCCCTGTTTCTTCCCACGATTCCACTTTTAAATGGCCACCGTCTGTCCCAGGCGGCCCAGTGCGAGAATGTAAACAAACATCAGAGCCGATGAGGATCTGACCCCTGCACTGTGCTGCTTTTCCAAAACATGGCAGCCTGGAGCACTAGACCGTGTCGGATTAGCCTCGTGGAAGAGTGGGGTCCTCCGGAGGAGACATGGCTGCAGAAAGTCACAGTGATGCAAAACCAAAACAATGACTTGTTCACGTGAGGTATATTGGAAATTAAGAAAAACATGTCCCTGTGTGTTGTTGTTAAGTTGCCCAGCTAAAGTTGTGTGTCCCCAACCTGGTACCATGACCTCACACAGAAACTCCACATGGCCATCAAGACTTAAATTAGCTTATTAACTCTCTTGCCAAGAGTGAGTTGAGAAGATTGATGCCACTGAGCATTCAACACAGCAGTATCAGTCTCCTCTCGGAAAGAAAGCAATGAGCGCATCTTCTGACATGTAATGAAATTGAATGCAATCTTGTGTTGTTTGTTTTGATGAGTTTGAACTTTTTCTCATAGTTTCTTCTCACGTTTTCTCCCATCAGCATCATCGAGGCTCAGGTGTTATCACATGGGCTGTAGGTGCTTTATGGAAATAGATCCTAATAAACAGGATTCTATGTGAGACTTATGATACTTTAAATAATCCCACTTTACCATATTACCTGGTAGAAGTAAGATAAATAAAATAATCCTATATCAGTCCCTCAGTGGGAAAATCCCAAAGGATAATAATACTTAAGTGTAAGAAAATATAGAAAATACAGAAAAATATTAACAACTATATATATAGTATGTTATATATTTGGTTGAAACTAACCCTATGGGTGAGCAGCCTTGGACAAGTGCCCGTCGATGTTTTTAAACCTTTTTTTTTGCAATGGTCTTGTAAACCTGAATCCTACAGGGTCCATGTTTTACTCTTAAAAGATCACTATGATTCATGCCCAGATGCCACACATGCTTTCAAAAAATCCTATGGAAGCTTAAATGAGACGTTAATATGATATATGTGTTTTCGTGTGTGTGTGTACATGTGGTGTAAAGATTGTGCATTAAAATTCCATCTCTCTCCCTCCCTCCCTCTTCCCTGCCTCCCTCCCTCCTGTGTGTGTGTTGGTCTGGCGTCTCCCCCCAGTCTGTGGTATGGAGGGCAGAGAGAGGGCCCCTCTCTTGTGTCGCTGACTGGAATTACACTTATGGTCATTTAACATGACTAAATGCACGAGGCAGAAGTGGAGGTTTTCTATTTCAGACAGGCCTGCTCTTGTTGATCAGCCTCTTTCTTGGCTCGGAACTGTTCATGACCAGATCACTGGGTCGAGTTTGGTAAGAAATCAACGAACAAACCACAAATACCAATAAACACTTTACCAAGAGAAGAAAACAACCTTGAACTACAGCGTCTCTGCATCTGCTTTTCAGATTTTAAAGGTTGCGCAATTAGAAATCAAAAGGAATTTACCAGGACTTGGATAAAAATAGATTTTACAACATGCTTGCTGAGTAGAAATGAGAACACACGGACTAATTGGGACCAATGAAAAGACGAAACCTGCACACAGTAGGTTTATTACTTGTGTCTGTTACCGAGCGCAGTTCGGCCCATTAGCTCCGGAATGACATGTTTGTCTTCGCTCCATTTTAATCGTTTTAATCAGTTTCCGAAGAGATGAAAACTCCTTTTGCACAATTAATTACATCAGGTTGATGCAGTTACTGTGCATGTTAAATCAGGAATGTTCTCCAGGAATATGTCAGCGAGGGCGAGACCCCACAACTGGGCAGCTGAAGGGGGGGGGGGGGGGGGGGGGCTCGGAAGAGTTGGACTGTTCAGGGATGAAAAGAGGGGAGCGTGTCAGAGGAGAGAATCATCTGTGCCCAGGTTGAATGTTTTCATTTTAATTATCATAAACTGATATTACATTCTTTGAAACGTCCATCACCCTCTGCTCAGTTGTTCTGACTTATCCAACCTCTCTTCAGTTTGATGTTCGACCTCCTCTTCCTCGATCCTTTGTACGTCTACAACTGGAGCTCTGAATTATGGAAACATGGGGTTGGATGTGTGGCTCCTTTACCAGTTGAACCCACAAGAGGATTAAGTGACGTCTCACCTTCAATCTAACTGACGTGAATTTAAGTCGACCTCAGTTTACACACGATTTTATTACCTCTGCCAAGAAGTTATGTTGTCATCTGTGTTTCCTTGATTTCATAGAGATAATAGCTCATGGATCCTGATTTAAAAAACAAATCTGGCATGTTTAGATGACTCTGCATATTTATGCCTGTGTGCAGTTTGGTGTAGATCCAAATAAAAAAATCTGGATCTATTGATTTTACTCTGTTGTGTCTTGAATCTGTGAGATTGCTGTCACAGGTCGGATCAAATCCAATTCAAAATGTTAATTGGGACCAGCTCATGTTTTACAATCAAACATTAATTTAAATGGTATTTTTTAAACAAACCTCCTGGAGGGACACAGTGTTTAGTGTGACAGGACTGACTGGACACACACAAACAGACACACACAGTGATGCGATGACAGTGACAATAATGCATTGTGGTATTCAGGAATGTCAGGGACAGCGGGTCAGCTCGTTTCCTGCAGCTCAAACTCAGACTCTATTTCTGAAATGACAAACAACCTGTTGTTATTTGTTTTTTCTACAAAGCAAGGTATCACATCTGAGACAGGAACAGGAACACAAGCCGGCGCAGTTTTGTGAGTGTCGTGTTTTTGTTGGTGTGTGATGTTCAAGTACACAACGTTCTCATTTGGTTGAAGGGTATTTGCTCTGCTGCTGATGAAAATAAATCATTATCTTATTCCTCAGTTTTGATAATTAATCTTTGTTACAACATTTACTTCTCTGCCACCACACAACAGACTTTGTCTTCTACAGTTTTTACAGCATTATGGTGAAATGCTGCTAATTTGAACCTGGTTTGCTTCGTCTGACGGTTTTGTGGGAATGTGCTTATTCTGTTACCTTCATAAACAGAGGGACTGTGAACTTACATCCCGACTGTATCATACACAACTTCAACAATTGAACCCGAGTGGCCCCAGATTGTTGCATCACGAGAGAAGTTCCCATGTCGGTGAGGAAAAGAGGACGTGAAACAGAATGATATCATGACGATGTCTGAGCCTGAATCCACACATGGTGCTGAATTATTAACTCATGTGTCACGTTGCTTTCGTTTCCCTTATTCAGAGGTTGCACTTCCAAAGAAAAAGTCTGATTCAGATTCATTCCCTGGAATCTGTGCATGACAGGCCCAGATTCCAGGGAATGAATCTGACTTCAGTGATCATCTGACCTTTGTACCATCATTTGCAGGCTGACACTGTTTTCTTATTGAGCTGTGTTGACAACCATTGCATTGATTGATGTGAAATTTGACACAGACATTCACGTCTTGAGCTTGGTGATCCTTCCAATTGTTAAATATTAAAATAGTAAATACTCACAAAAGTATTCACGTTCCCCTAAGCCTCCATTTAAGCACAAAGTAGTATTCTGACAAACTAAAGTATTCGACTGCACTTTACATTCGGTTTAGTTGAGTTTACATCGTCACTGAGCCTCTTTGCTTCAACCTTAAATGTCTATAATCGACTGGACCTCTGTTATATTGTCATATTTTGTTGACTTGTGTTCTTTCGTTACATTTTCTCAGAGATGCTACAAATGGCCACAGACTGATTCATTCTCCAGAACATATTTGACGCCTTGCAGCTGTTTGTTTTTAAATACATCTCAGAAGTCAAATTCACGCACCGCCAGCTATTTTTTAGAATCTCATTTACTTTCCCGAATGCCCACGCAAAACAGCCAGAAGCAAAGACAGCCTCCCACTAATGCAAATCTTCTGTAAGGAGATAAATCTTTCCTTTGAGTTTGTTACGTGAGGAGGAAAATATAAAGTGAAAAGGCATTAATAGTTGTTAGAGGAGGTGGAGATGTAGGAAAAGCTGTTTCTTTCCTCATTCTTTCCAGAAAACTCCTCCCCTCCCCTCCCAACCAGATCTTTCCAGCACCAGCTCCAGAGCCAGCTCATCTCTGGTTGCTGTCAGACTCAAGTTTTCCATCGGCCCCCTGCTGATCCCCCCGCTGGACTTCAGAAGACAAATTGGGTAGACCACGTCCACATGGAGCCGACAACACACAAGTTTCCTCAGTTTCATGCATCCCACAGTTTGGAAAAAGCTGCAGGCTGGCCGCCGGCCCAGGCAGAGAGAGGCCAAAGGTCAAGTGTCAGATAGGGACTGATGTGGTCAGCCGCATGCCTCAGCTTTGACCTTTGACCCCGGAGATGCGTGTGGACAGTGCTGACACTGTTCTGCTGCTGAGGACAGAAGCACAAAAACACACACACGCTCGCACACAACAGTGTTGGATGGAAACGGTGGCAAATACAAACAACCACATTAAAGAGCGACACACGAACACGAACCAAACATGCAGACGGTCACGCTCACACACACACACATGACCTCCCACTTCCTGCCCCGACATTCCCGGCCGACACCCTGTCCCGCTCCCATGTGCCTCTCCATGGTCTAAATGGGATCCTGATGTTCTGTTAACCCCCCCCCCTCGTCCTGTGTCCCCCTCGGCCAGAACCACGGCAGTTAAATGTGATTCTGCGCTCCTCCCTTCGCCCTCAGCTGCTGCAGAGCAACGCTGACAAGAGGCAGCTGCTGCGGCGGCGAGAGAGTGTGAGTGATGCGGGAGGCAGCGACCAAAGCAGATACATAGATAAATAGGCAGATACTCAGACATATGGCTGTGTGGGGGGGCGGGGGGGTTCTCTCCAGCATGAACATCCACATTACACTGTGCATATGTGAGCTGTTGCAGTTTTATTAGCACACAAGTCTGTGGTTTTTGGTTTGTGTGTGAGGGGGGGGATGCTTTTAGCAAATTTGTAACTCGAGTGCTTCAAAGAAGTGGGGATGAGAACATATGGACACGAGAGCAGCGGTGCAGGACCGTGAAATGCAGGAGGCCTCATGTGTGCACAGACGCTGCAGAGCCTGGAGAGAGCTCAGCCACAGAGAGGCATGGTCCGGAGGAGGAAGCCACTTCCGACAGCTGGTGTCACGGAGCGCTCTGATGGAACTCTTCCTCTTCTCCAAAGATCTCCCCGTGGAGACGAAACCCAAACTAACAAAGATGCAGAGTGCAAGCAGCCTGTCGATAGTGAGCGCACACACACACACACACACAGACTCACAAAAAGACGAGCTCACCTTGTAAAAATGCACATGCAACCAAGGGTTTTATTGACTGGTTGGTTTTGATAACAAGCTCGGCTCTGTCTGCCAGACTCAAACCTGCAAACTGAGCTGTGGTTTTTGTGTGTGTGTGTGTGTGTGTGTGTGTGTGTGTGTTGGAAAGCGAATATGATTGTGTGACCTCGTTGTCCTTGGTTCTATATGTGATGCTGTATTCCTGGCATCTGTTGCTTTCAGCAGAAGCTCAGATCCAGGTTGCATGTCCTTAAGGCAAAGCTTGCATGTGCAATATGCATTTGTGTGTGTGTGTGTGCACGTTGGTGTGTGAGGTGCTGAGTGGCACTCCCTGTTCCATTTTGTCAGGATGTGTCAGCACCCTCATTGCTTTTCCTTTTTATCCCTCCAGCCTTCTCTCCTCCGACTCTTGTTCACCTCTGTGCTGCAGCTCTCTCTCCAGCTCAGAGCGGCCGGCACAATTTGAGTTGAGTCGTTTCTTTGTTCAGGGGGAAAAAATGTGCGACTCCACTCCTCAGGTATTGTTTCTCTCAAAAGGTTGTTGTTAACAGATGTAGTGACACATCATGAAATAAAGTTAGCCTTCATTTGCTTATTGGTTTAAATGTACGATGGTAACATCTTCCGTCCGACATCCGGATATGAGAAGGTCTTCTAAAAGCTTTCATATAAGGACCAAACTGACAAAATGGAGCAGTACAATTGGGCAGTTGGGGCAGTGTCTTCAGTAGTTCAAGTGAGATGACCACAGACACGAGGGAAGAAGTTTCAGCAATAGTTCATACGATGAAACTTTACTATGGCATAGGGACAAACTCTTTCTTAGGAGATATATCATCACAACTTCCTCCACCGTCTTCGTCTTTATCGTTGTTATAAACTCTTGTGTCTGTGCTGCCCTCTAATGGATGTAGTGTTGAATACAAATTCCAATGCTGACGACCCAATGAGATTGGATGTAAGCGTGAAGAGAGAGCAGGAAGACTCAAACCTGTGTTTGTGGGTTTCCTCTTTTAATGTTACAAATGTCTTAAGGTCTTAAATTGTTTGCTCCACCAATCACCCAAAAATATTTTCTCACTTTGCCTGTGAAGGATCAAATACTGGTTTTATTTCCTCCAAAGCTTAATACATAGGTTTCAAAGACGTCTGCAGTCAAAGCAGTGCTCTGTATTTCATTTGAAGCCAAATGGGACGAGTAATCATTTTCCAATGTGTCCTGAGCCCACTCAAATCTTCCCATTAGCTTGCACTAACCACGCTAGCTAAAATTAGCCGGCTACGCTGAAGTAACATGAGGCCGTTTGCGATTTCGGGTATGCATAACTTATAAAAATTATTTTAGGTGAAATGAAATTGAAGGTTTCACTTTATTGCTGCTCCTCGCCGGGTGTAATATCTCCCAACGTATCTGGGAACAAAATTAGATACAGGGTAAAACTGTATTCCGCTCTCTGCTGGCGTCGGGGACCAGTCACGCAAGCGCTCTGAAATGTTTGGCCGATTTCTCGTCATCCCTCTGGCGGCTCCGTCTCCTAATGCCGGGTGTTACTTGAGTGTTGGTGTTTATTTTTACTCGTTGGGCAGAACAAGGTACCGTCCAGGAGCTCTGTGGACGCACATGTACACACAAACAGGCCCCTCTTGTCATGTGACGTGGGCCTTGTGATAGATAATGTTGTTATAGGAGACACATTCCTGCAGGATTTGGAGGGGGATGCTAGGTGTGAGTCGGTGTGTGTTTCTGGGGACTGTGTGTGTGTAAAAAAGCAGGGGTGCTTTAATTTAAATCCACTGCACATCGTCCATCAGCAGGTCTTACTCTCACTCATCAGCGTGGTAACTTCACACTGCCAGCGATGCAAACCACAGACCAGATCCCATTTTAGCTGTTTTTCCCCCCTGCCGGGTCATCTGCTAAAACTGTGGTTTAAGGTCTACGATCAAGTGGCGCCGGCGTCATCGCTGCGTCTCATAACATCGATGGAGGACACGGAGTCCCAGTACCAGGGAGGGCTCACGTCTCCTCAGGGCAGATTCAGCAAACAACAAGGGGCAGCATCTTCCACCTGAAGTGGTTGTGTGGGCGTTGTCTGCAGCCTCATGTCCAACGGGAAAGAAAAATCTTATCGTCTACTTTTATAAACTCAAACTGTCTCAGGATCTGTGCTGTGGCCGACTACCTGGTCTCCATAGAAACACACATTTCCAGTACTTGCACTCACACAAATGAGTTGTTTAGTTAAACTACACACACGCTGCTGTTTTATCATGTATAATTTATTGATCACTGATGGAGGCCCAGGGCATAAATCTCACTCAGACTATGTGGTTGCTATGTATTGTTCAGTAATGAACACTTGCACTGGAGGCTACACTAAAAAAGTATTCATGTCATGGACACAGAGAAGCTGCACATTCCAGCTCAGGTCATGAACCTAGATATTGTGTTGTTGATTTAGTGTAAAACTGAACACAATGTCTATAATGCAGATTAAGGGAGAACAATGAGAGTGAGTGGTCATCATTCTTCTTCAGATTCTGAAAGTGAAAGAAGGGACATAAACAGGTGTGAGAGAGCGACGCCTGAACTGACCCCTGAAACGTCCCCAGACCACGGGAACCCGTTGTACGTCCTTCCCACCTGTCCTTATTCAGGAATACTTTACAGTTTATACCCATGAGTCAGGACCATGTGTTTATTCTATTTAAAACGAGGTTCGCACAACAAACTTCTGCTTTTGGCCGAGCACAGTTCAGAACATTTCACTGAAACATCCAAACGACATCGCAAAGCAAAACATGTTCAGACCTTTGTCAATTTAAGATGTGGTGATGCTTTCAAATAAACAGTGGGTGAAGATGTGTTCAGGTTAAATTGAGGCTACACAGATGTAAACATGTACAAATATATCTGAAAGTGAATACAAACGTTTATTTATCCAAGCTTTTCAAAAGTACACAATGTGCTAGAACATGGAACGATTAAAACATATTCAAAGATGTTTGACGTATAATTCAATCAATCAAACTTTATTCGTATAGCCCGTATTCACAAATCCCAATTTATCTCATCGGGTTTAACAACGTTCTCTGTCCTTAACCTTCAACAAGAGTAAAACTACCAAGAAAATAACTGTGAACCGGGGAAATAAACATAGAAACCTCAGAGAGTCACATGTGAGGATGGACAGACAGAAGTGAACAAATTGCCCCCCTGTGCAAATTGGGGCCCCCTGGTCCTGAAAAATCCTAGATCCGCCAATGCAACAAAATAAAAAAATAAACACACTTTCATGCATCAGTAGAATAATGTGCTCATCAACATGTTTGTGTGTGTGTGTGTGTGACTCTGTGTGTGTGTGTGTGTGTGTAGCTGTAGTGAAGCCTGTCACTCTGCTCCAGCCCCCGCCCCGCAGCCCTGCTCGACGGGAACTCCCCCTGAGTTCCCCCGGTCCTCCTGCTCATTCCCTCCACAGACTCACACACACTCTCTCTAACACACAACTCTCTCTCACACACACAGTCACACACACTCACAGGGAGTAAGCTGCATGTTGGAGCGTAAGTCCTCGCTCTCTCCCCGGTAACAGAGCCTCCACAGCGGCTGTTCCGCCTCGCTGTCTGCGGCGGAGCTTCGTCGTGACAGAGTTTGGAAGCGGCTGGAGGAGGAAGAGGGAGGAAGAGGAGGAGGAGGAGGAGGAGAAACGAAAGGTAGGAGATGGTGTCCTCTTCTTCTTCTTCTGCTTCTTCTTCTTGTTCCTCTCGTGTTTGGAAACTTTACCTCGAGCGGCTCGTCCTCTCTTCTCCGGCGGAATTCGTGGGCGCGTCGCGGGGAAACGTCCCCGCGGAGCTGCAGGGTTCTACTGGGATGATGAACCAGGGCGTGCGCGTGCAATGCTTTTACTGCTGCTGCTGCCGTGCGCGTATGGGGTGCGTGTGCATGTGCCAGCCCAGTGTGTGTGTGTGTGTTCGTGTGTGTGCGTGTGCGTGTGTGTGTGTGTGTGTGTGTGGGGGGGGGGGGGTCCTCCTCCTGTTGTGTCAAAGGAAGTTTGGACATTGTGGCAAATCAGTGCAGGAAACAACCTCCAGCGAGTGACTGTTTATCTGTTTGAAGGAAGGTTTGAAACTCCTCTCGTTAAACTCCTTCTCCTGAGTGGGTTATGGACTGGACGTCAGATCCAGTCTCCTACAAGTCAAGTTTGTTTGGAGACTTGGCAACACTGTTATTTTTCTTTAACAGTGCGTGTTTGGTGGAGCTGGCAAACCCTGCAGGGTCATAGCAACGTGTCAAAGTGCCTGATATTACAGATAAGATACTAGAGATAGAAGATAAGACACAAGACTTTATTGTTCCCACAACTTTGTCAAAATATAAACACCAGCAAAGGAATAATAAGCAAACGTGCAAAACATAAACACAAGGAATATCACATCTAATCATATGTACTGACAAAGTGTGACAGCAGCTGCAGAAAAGTACATTGTGCAACCGACAACAACAACAACAATCACAACACAAGGACAAATATCGCGTAAGAACCGGAATAATAATGTAGAATAACAGTGATTTGAATATTGCACCTGCTGTAAAAAACACTTGTAATAATAAAACACTAAAAAGGATATAAGATGAAAAACTAAAACTGGCATCAAAACCAAAACATAACAGAGTGCAAAGGTTATTATATATATATATATCATGGAATACAGTGTAAACAGATGAGCCATTGAATTGCACAGACAGAGGTGAATAGTGCAGTTAATTGTAGATTAAACACACAATAAACAAGACGAAGAAGTCAACAGCGGTGGAAACAGCCGACACACACACACACACACACACACACACACACACACACACACACACACACACACACACACACACACACACACTTACACCTGTGATGTTCAAGTGTATCGTTGCTGTGTGTCTTCTGTGTACAAAGGTGTGTGTCCTTCAACACTCCCCTCATGTGTGTGCATGCATATATATCCCACATGTGTGTGTTTATGTATGTCTGAGTGTGTGTGTGTGTGTGTGTGTGCATGCGCGTGTCCAGTTGGTGATATCTTGTCAGATCCTGCGAGGTGGGGGTCAGTCACAGGGTCTCCCCTCTGGAATTCTCCTAGAAATAGACGTAGCATGCGTGCGCACACACAAACACAGACACACACACTCACACACACACACACTTGGAGCAGCATCTCCTCTCAGTTGAATGTCTCTTCTGTTAACGGCGACCCGTGATGACCTCTGTACTTCGGCGCAGTGTAAAAGCTGCTGTGGCCCTGAAATCCTCTTTTCTTTCAAAGCCTCACAAACAGCTCCGGCTCTAATAAGTGTGTCACTGGGCTCTTAAGTCGGAACGCTCTCGTCTCTTTGATGCTGACACTAATTTAAGTCTCCTTCCCTTCTCAGGCGTCTATCTGTTTCATCATGTCATTCCACGGCCTCCCAGTTAAGCCTCTGACTCTGCAAGTGCATTTTATCCCCGTCTGAGTTCTCTGCTGTCAGAGCCGGGGGGTTTTGCACATTGCTGATTCAACCCATTACTTCACTGCTCTATTTTTATTTTATGTTATTTTCCAAACGAAACCTGGGACTTTTGGCAGCTTCTCTTTTCTACGTTGTGTGGTCATTCATCCTCTGCTCTCGCACGGTGGGGAGTGACAGGGATGAGTCAGACAGGACACGTCAGGAGAGCAACAAACTCTGGTTGCTCCCCAGCCTGTTCAGGAGATGTGTCTGTGAGAGGATGGAGGCTTCAAAGCGAGTGTCAGTGTGTGTGTGTGTGTCTGTGTGTGTGTGTGTCTGTGTGAGAGATAGAGAGACCGAGATGGAGAGAGAGAGAAGGAGTGAGAGGATTTCGCCGGCTGTAACTCGAGCCCTGGCTGAGCACACTGACTCCTGCGAGAACACAAAGACCTTGTTGCGTGAACTGTGGAGAATGTGGAAGTTTGTGTGTCTGTGTGTCTGTGTGTGTGAGTGTGAACGGTGGTGATGCAGAAATCATGCTTCAGTCTCTTGACACCAAATTGTCACAATTGATCTGCATATCCATCCTTGATGAATCTATTCCTGGTTTGAAAACAGTGAAAAGTGTCGTCACGATTTCATTTTAACAAACAGTCAAGTGTGTCTTTCCAACGTCTTTGTCTTCTACGTTACACAACCTGCGTGTCCCTCTCCTCGTCGTGGACAGACCGATGGAGAAGAAAGCTTCCCTGGCGTGAAACAAGATTTCAAAGTGACTCAGGGGTCCAGACGTGTTCTCCACGTGGAAACATATTCCAGGAGTCTCAACCCACAGGGGGGGAATTAGTAAATTCACACTTTAGGACAGGGATGGTGGGTGGTGGGTGGGGAGTGTGTGTTTTACATTCTTCCCCCCGGTGGTCATCGCTGGTTGTGGTTTCTCTCTCTCTGGGATATCAGCCCTCATCATCTTATCTGAGCCAGAGCTGCCATTCAAATTACAGTTTAGGAGAAGATGCCACTTCCTCCTCCTGTCGCTGTGAGTTTTTAAATGGCCACTGATTTCAATTTAAATGGCAGGAGCATTTCTAATAACTGTCTTCTCTTATACTTTAACACATTTAGTCTCCCTGTCAGAGACACGTCTTCTCCTTGCTCTCGTCTTCCGTGCGGAGGAGGTCGTTTTTGAACTTGCAGATTTGCTCTGTGGGCGGGCGGGGGGGCGGACTGGGTGACAGAGTCTGTGTGTCCGGTTTTGGAGCCGTGCCGGTGTGAGCCATGGTTTCTCTCCGTCCCTCACAGATGTGCGTCTTTTCACAGGTGCTTGTTGTTCCCCCAGCGTTGTGTGTGCGTGTCTGTGTGTATGGGTGTTCAAAATTAATCTGGGTTTTATGCACCTCTCACGTGGGTGTGCGAGGACAGCAAGTGCCCTAGCAACACCAGCCCACTGGAATCGGTTTGCTGGGAGTGTCCTGATGTAGTGTGGCTGTGGGGGTTTGGTTCAGACAGATCTAGGGTGGATCTGTGGGTTGAGTCACAAATCATGAACTTCCTGTCATATCTGTCATATCTGCTTTGGGGCAAACGCACAAAGTAATGTATGACTTCTGGAATCAGATTCTCCACGAGAATTAGAGCAATATGAAACATTGATCTGGTTTATAGGAGGTGATTGTATTTTTAAACAAGATGAGATTTGAACCTGATGTGTTTATTCACCACAATGTCCGAAAGAGTCATTTCTTTCCTTCTTCATAAGGATCCAATTAT